>NC_142116.1:26547500-26880000 GCF_056152115.1 Neolamprologus brichardi | reverse complement strand
CGAGTTAATCATAATCCTCAGACTCTACAGACACACTGGCCTCCTTTGTCTCTCTATGGAAAAACACAGTGGAGCACAGATAAAGAGAAAAAAATTTAAGTCACGTTCGTGGTCAATTAAGCTTTAAAAATATTTTAAATGTGCTGTGCTGAAACGGGCTCTTTACACTTCAAATGAAAATCATCACAGGGCTTACCCCCGAAGTAATCTGTAAGGGTTTAAGTGTTTTAGTGGGGGCCGCACATTAATGACATGTGCATGTGTATGTGTGTGGACATGTGTGGCTGATCCTGGGCCTAAAGCTTAAACAGTTATGAAGAAAGTTAGTCAGACATGCAAGCCGTGAGAACATTTGGCCTGGCTCCAAACTAAATATAGGAACCGCACCATTAATTTATGGCAGGTTTACTACAACCAAAGCAATGCATGAAATGTGCTGCTTTCATCCTCCCACTGTGTGTGTGTCTGTGTGTGCGAGTGTGTGCATGTGTGAGTCCTGCAGATGACAGAATGATAACATTGTCCTTTGCCATGCAGTTTACATCAGTAGGAGCTGCACATGCATGCGCAGACAGGTTCAACCTTTTAACTTTGTCAGATCCCATTCAGAGAAAACAAACAGCAAACTGCCAGCTTTCATTTTAGGAAGAGTTAATTTTCTGAAAAACAAAAAGAAAAGAGTCCAAAATAAAGCAGGTAATAACATCTTTCCTTCTACAGACGTTTACCATACCCATACATAGATATGGAGGCAGTTACCATGATGTCACCCGTTCAGTGTAAGCTTCTTGGTTGCCTCCATGCTGTTTTCTCTTTGGAGCCGGATTTTAGCCATATTTAATGAAGAGGGGATAGCAAGTTATCAGCTAGCTTGATTTAAAAGCTGCTTTCAAAAACTAATCTGGTGCAATGCACAGACATCTGCTAATAGAGTGGGGCGATCGTGGCTCAAGAGTTGGGAGTTCGCCTTGTAATCGGAAGGTTGCCGGTTCGAGCTCCGGCTTGGACAGTCTTGGTCGTTGTATCAATTCAATGGCAATTGGGCAAGACACTTCGCCCGTTGCCTACTGGTGGTGGTCAGAGGGCCCGGTGGCGCCAGTGTCCGGCAGCCTCGCCTCTGTCAGTGCGCCCCAGGGTGGCTGTGGCTACAATGTAGCTGCCATCGCCAGTGTGTGAATGGGTGGATGACTGGATATGTAAAGCGCTTTGGGGTCCTTAGGGACTAGAAAAGCGCTATACAAATACAGGCCGTAATAGGGTTGAATAACAGACCAATAAAATATTAGAATTGGGCTTATAATAAACTAAAGCACAAACATTTTGACTGGTCTGTACCTCAAACATGGTAAACAGGTCCAGTTCAGTGGCTCTGATTAGTGGAAGTGAGGCCTAGCAAAGTGTTAATGCACCCAAAACTCCCGAAACTGCAAATGAAAGAGATCCTATTTAATCTACAAAACCTCCACCATTTCCTGTAAAGCATTGAGGAGAAGCAAAAGAAAAACATTGCCTTTTATTCTTCTCCTCTCTCTCTCGCTCTTTTACTGTCTTAACTTGTCCAGGGTTTTATCCAGCTGTGTGTACCAGGAAATTGCCCCATTCTCCACAAGTATGTTTATACTGCTGCCTCCTTAACAACACAGCTACACACACATCCACATGAACGCACACAGACGCATACAGTAGATAAACTCGCACATGATCGTTCATGCGCAGGCATGCACGAACGCCCACATGCACTCTCTCACACTGAAGGTAAATCCAGATATGCTGACAAATGTGTGTGTATTTTTAGTGTCATGCTCATATTGTTCTGCTGTGTACCGAAGCTTTGGGAGGTCTGATGACGAACCTCGAGGTCCCGCGACATGTTTCCTGTTTACACTGCTCTACACAATTACTAGTCAGCTGACGCACTGTGTGTGCTTACAGTACAAGAGTGTGTACAGTGATTTGCAACCTTGTTATGTTGAAGCCCTCAGCACTGGTGCAAACTCCATAATGCTAATTTAGAGAGAAAATATTATTTTGTGGATAACTGCACAATGGCGAGCAGAATGACAGCAGGGTTGTTTCTCCTGGAACTAAACGGCGTTTTATGTGGAACGATAATAGAGGCTTCGGAAATCATATTTTATTATTCTATGGATCAGGAAGAAAATAAGCTATTGTGATATTACTGTCAGGCTGTGTTACATTTAGGGTTAGCTCGAGGTTAGCCACCCACAGAAAATGTCTTTTGTGCAGAAAGTAGAAAGTTCACTGAAATAAAAAGACTCAGTGTGTAAAGGTTTGTCACTGTCATTAGAATTTGTGGCAGTTTTATACAAGAATTTGTCCCGAAATGTAGATGTTTGAATATTTTCGCATTTTTTGGTGCAAGTAGGGCTAATTTTCTTTATTATATTGACATTTTTAAGCAGTTTTTATATGTTCAAATAACAGCAACAGTGAGTAGCTTAAGCTGTGCTGTCGGTTTACTTCATAACAAGCGTAAAAAATTAGACCCGCCTTTCTTTGCCGTTGAATATCCGTGTAGTTGTCGGTCAACAGCATGTCACAAACACAAGTAAACCCATTTGTTTTGATTTAAAGATTCTCTTCCTTATGTTTTGCGCCTTGAGAAAGAAACGAACAGAAATGTACGCCACAAGCTAAGTTGCAAAACATTTTGATTTCCCCACTCTTATACACAGTCTCGTCACTGTGCCCTCTTTATAAATACAGACAGTACCGAAACCCAGTTTGCGCTGGAATGTGTAAACCTGGTCTTTTGTATTTAAAAAACAAACATAAAAAATGTCCCTTTCACTTTGGAACCAAATGAAGAAAACCAGATCCATAACTGGGAGGCATGTAAGTGTAGGCTACTTGCTAAGTTGATGCTAGCACTCATTGGTACACATAGATCATCCCGGCCAGTTTCATGAACAAATGGCCAGAGGAGCTGGACCTGTTTTGTTTTTTTCATTGAATATATGAAGATAATTGCATCTGAATGAGCCTAAGGCCATTTAAGCCACCCATAGAGCAAATTCTGTTAATGACATCTTTATGGATATTCCAGAGAGTTTTTGGCATACACATGGTGACCCACTGGGCCTAGGCACGTCACAGTTTAATAAAGACTTTAAAAATACCAATATCCCAAGCTAGGGAGTAGACCTGCTCAGGGTACAGCACACCTGTTTGTATTTATGTACTATCTTTGACAGGGCAAAGTTCTCATTTTGAACTGCAAAAGGGTGTTTCACTTGTTTTAGGGGAGAAAACAATGTTAAGACAACCATTTAGATGAGCATTATATTGTTGCAACAAATGTCTTTGTAAAGACAGGACAAATGTATCTGTGTGTGCACATCTGAATAACTCCATCAAGGAACACGATATCAAGCTAAACAGATAAACACACCCACGTGTTTGTCTGTTAGGCATGCCCTCAGTATTTCCAGGTCCCAGGACCCCGACCGGACTGTTTAACCGAGTAATGGGGTCAACAGATGCTCAGTCTCCAGCGTCCTGAAAGTCCAGCACATGTGCCAGTGGCAGCTCTCATGAACATTTTATGGATCCCACGAGTTCAACGTGGAAAGATAGCACTACTATCCATCTGAAAACTGCTGATGTCATACTGTAGCACCACTAAACAACACCATGGGAGCATTTCTCTAACTCTACACTAGGAACACTTGATAAAGGGGAAGTTTTTTTGACTTTTTCTCTAAAAACCTTTTAGATTTTTGGGGTATTTTCAGCTCTCATCTTGCCACCATCACACATTTTCAAATGGCTAATTGACTTTATCAACAGAATAATCACAAAAGAGCAATATTAAGTTATCTGCTGCATTACAGTAGGAAAAGGGAATTTTCCTTTCATGTCACTCTCAGCTGTAATTCGGTCTGACTGTGCTTTGATTCCATACAACAAGGACTTCATTTAAGGGGACCTATTGACAGTCCATCTGGAAGACTTTAAGCGTCGTTTCAACAATCTGTCAAAATGTCTTCATAATGTCAAAGCAACGAAGTAGAGGAAGAAGAAAACGAGAAAAAGCGTAAAATGGAAAAACAAGTGGGTTCATGCAACTTGTCTGAGGTTTCACTTGGTGCAGCAATTGCTTTTTTTCAGGAATTTAGCTTAAAGCTATGTGCACGTTTACTGTAGGTGTCAGTGTGTCATGAAGACCTCTTACACAGCGAGACTGTGTGATTTTCAGAGGGCGCTAACAAGACTGGAAAAGAAAAGACAAAAAAAGGATGTGGATCTGTCTTTCAAATGTCTTTATTTTTCAAAATGTTGACTCAAAAAGAGCAAACATGTGAGTCACGAGTGAAATGTGGAGACTGGAAGAATGTTGAAATCAAGATGTTAGAGGCTGACATGACAGTTAGGTTGACGGGAACAATCCAGCTCTCGCTCTGTTTATTGTTTCATCTGAGGCAGAGCAATTAATCACCCATCTGCACTCGTTTGCACGGGCCTACACAACATCTTCCTTTAACCAAAGCCCGAGTCCGCTCTTGTTTCGCTGAAATATGAGTTTCACTTTCACTGCTTATGTTCATTGTTGTTGTTTACCTCTTTTTTTCTTGCGAGAGTATGCGAGAGCAACGCGCTATTATGATTTGTTTTTCTCTTTATGAATTGCACTGACGACCTGCGTGTGTCAGAAGTACAAGTGTTTAACACAGCTCAAGTGTACACTTATAATGCACGCTCAGTCCAATCCAAACAGTTACGCAGGTTTTGATTTCAGACGTCTTACAGCCTTTAATGGCTAAGTCAACATGAAGTCAACAGCAGAGTGCTACAGCTTACTTCTTATGTGTGTGTGATTGGCTGTGATTTAAAAGTATATACATGGATAAATCCAAGGTTGAGTGCTGGATAAAAACAAGACTGATGGCATAATTATGACCTTTTTGGCCAAGCAGGGCTGTTTGTGAAGTTTTAAAACCAGTTGGACGTTTTCTGAATTGCTAAAGGCTTTAAAGTCAGCTGCTTAAAGCGTTTTGCAAGACACAACTTGAAAGATTAACGTGCAACTTAATGCCTGCAGGCGTAAAGTGTATTGTTAGTCACGCTCTCCTCCCCCATCAGCTGGTCCACCAACTAACCAAGCAGCTGTCATTAATTTTGATGAGCGCTCTACCTGTGAAAGCGCAGATAGCCCCAGGCTGCTGAAGACTGGTTTGAAGAGGCACTGCCAAAAGGAAAACAAACATGTTTTTTACTGTTGTCTCATGCACATTTGGTTTTGCTGACACTTACATCCCTTCTGCCCTGCAGCAAGTTAAACACGATCCAATCAGTCCTTTTTTTTTAATATCAACCATGGATAATTTATGTTTGTGTCACGTGAAAGGACAAATGAACCACCAAGTCTGCCCCACTTTCTAGTGTTTTTTAGCTTATTGTTTCGGTTTTATATTACACAACTTCCCTGTCTGTAAGAAGGAGTATTTTAAGTAAAATAAATCTGTGACAAATCCCAGAAACATTTGGCAGACAGACAACTAGCTTGGCAACTATAGACTTTATATAAAAAAAATGGATGCAGGTATCCCGTTGTTAAGTGATGATGTATGAATCCTGCTTCCGTGTCCAAACTACCCTGCGTTTAATAAGGCTGTTGTGTTTTTGACATGTTTTAATGCTTTATATCTTGTTCTATTTAATCTCAAAAAGCCCCTAAAAACAGTCAGTGATCACTGTCGGCCTCTCTCGGTTTTTATTACCGCTGTTCATTTTAAAGCTCCGTTTTTAAAACCTTAGGATGTAACTACAGCCCAGCCCATGCAGCAGTATATTAATGACTAACCTCATATTGTGGATGGATTATCTCAGTTGTTCTCCTGACTGAAGTTTGGTCCATTTACAGCATCCTGCCATGCAGTTGTATTTGTCTCTAACCATCGGAAACCCTCACGTTAGCTTTTATTGAGTGAAAAAAGTTAGCGTTCATGCTCCAGCTTCATGTGTTTACATTATGCTAACCATAGCCGTGTAGCTAGCCACCACCAGCCCAACTTCAGCAATCCTACAAACATCACTGCTGTTTAGTTTTCTGTCTTTGTTTATGTCTGAGGTTAATTTTTCATAAATCCCTCAGTCAGAACATGGTATATTATGTTTAAGTGGAAACTAGCGAGCTAACTCTCTGCTAACTTTGAACTCCATTCAACTTCATAAATTCTGTTTTCATGGATGCCTGGATGTTAAACTTAATTTGCCACGCGGGTATCCTGGTAGAGCAGCCACACTGAACATTTTATTAAAGATGAAAGAATTTAGACAGTTTGTGACTCTCAGTGATGCCGCAGTGTTGGTTTGACTTTGGGACCTGAAGCAGAGTTTGGACCCCGAAACAGCTAATGATGTCAGACTTAAAGACCAGATAGCGACATCACCTATTGGTTAGTGACATCCTTAATCTGAGAATTTTCGTTGTTGATGTGGTATTTCAAAATCTGATGTAAGGAGTGTGAGGTAGATCGGACTGAGAATCTGGGGGACATGCTCATTGGCTAGCTATTATGTCAGTCACATGGTGAAGCATTTTTGCATTTTTGCTTTTTGTCTTTAAGACCTTAGACCACAAACTTATCAGGTATCCTGTGGTCATAGATAAGGGAACAGAAGCAGTGTTTTTCCATAGAGCCACACTAGACATATCTAGAAACCCCCTGCTTCTCCCCCTGCTGGACAACAGGAAGCTATGTCCATTTGTTATTTACAGTTAGCACCACATATGGCTATTAAACAGAACAATATTTTTTCTCATTAATTGATTGAGACAAAAACAGAACTAAAGGATACTGTGTGTGTGTGTGTGTGTGTGTGTGTGTGTGTGTGTGTGTGTGCACGTGTCACACTTGCACACACACAACACGTGCACGAGCCAACACAAGCTCGTGCACGTGTTGCGTGCAAGCCATTGCCACAGCTTCAGCTTCTGTTTTCAGTGCTTGGCACTGATTTTAAGGACTTTCTGGGCTCATTATTTCACAGGTTTGAAACAGTACTGTGCCATCACTTGGCAACTTTGACAAAACAAATTCACCAACGAAAGCCACAACTTGCATCGGGCAGAACAGCAGATTTAAAGAGAAAGAACGATGGAGAACATTTCTTGGCCTTAAAAACAGATTCTGGCCAGCATTAATATGAGAGGTTGGGGTTTCAATGCATTGTCAGAGAGCCAACCTAAATATGACAGAATGTCAGCAGCACTCTATTTTCCTCTTTCCAACAACCACTGTGTACCTAACAGTAAATAAAAGTGATATACTGTTGCTGAACCTTTTATCAAAGCTTTAGTAAGTTTTTAAAAGTTCAGCTTAGGTCTCCATGAGTTCCTTTTCTGGAGCTACAAGTTATGATTAGTATTTTTTGTAACTTACATTCTGCATGAAACTAATATGCTAACACTGACTGACAGTTTGCAAGTAAGAACTGTGCACCTCTTTTTCTTTGTCTCATGGGTTCCTCTGCCCGTATCGCTATTTGCATCCCAGTTCCAGCTCAGACACTCGTGAACTGTCAGTCAGCACTGGCTGACTTTCCTCCACTCACAGCAAACAAATGAACTCCACTCCTTTCTCTAATTGCTCTCTGCATGCTAATACTCCTCAATTCACATCAAGTCATGGTCTGTTTATAGCCGTGCTGTACAGCACATATTCCTCTGTCATCAGTCTTTCCACACACCCTCACTAATAACCTATAGAAGCTGTTACTGATATACCCCAGCCAGAGGCGACACCAAAAATATATTTTTTACTGTCAGATCTGTGCTGAATAATGCCAGTTTATACAGTTTAATAAGTGGTGTTTATGGTGCAGCAAGGCCAATAGAGAGGTCTACTCCTTCTAATATAATTCAAACAAAGAGGCTTTTATTGATTGTTGGACTAAGTGGACATTTGGGCACCATGTACTCGCATAAATGTACACGCAAAGGACGTGGTCATATAAAAATTCACACAGACGCAGACCCTGGAGCGAACCTTTAAGAAAATAAAGAAGTAGAGGAAGAGGGAAAGAATAGCATTTGCTTTAGAAAAACATTAACTCCACATTAAGAAATATGTAATTGCGTATCATACCATATGTATTTGGGCTCGTGTGTGTGAACAGAAAGGAAAGCTGCTGGGATGGGCGCTCCCAGCAGTCCAGTCACTCCAGGCCACAGCTGGTTGTGTTTAGACTGTTGGTCATATGTAGCACTGTGGTCTGTTCAGGAAAAAACTACAGACAAAGAGACACTCAGGCAGGTAAATATACTTTAAACATATCCATTAACATGTCACGCAATTTAGTACAAAGTTTTAAACTACATAGGACACTTTCTCAAGTCTGGGGCCCCCTAATGGTAGAAAGGAGTAACGCATAACTGTAACTACCTCAATGGAAATGTTTGACCACTCTACTTTATTTGCCCACTTTTCACAGCTATTTTTATCTGCTGCGCTCATAACTAATATAATTTTAGTGTTTTCCACCCTTTCACTTTTTCTATATCTAACATTCACAGTCTACTTTGGTATGTAGAGTAACCAAAGCTTGAACCACTGAACTTCTGATGGTAAGTTCTGGCTTGGTGCTGTTAGCATGTTAAAGGTCATGACAGTACAGTTAGAAAAAGACAGGTGAAAGGTTCTTCTCTGTAAAAACAACATGAGGGCACGCCTTAGGTTTGCAAAGTTGCATCTGATCAGATATTGAGCACGGTGGTGGAGGGCTTATTTGGGCTTATTCTGCAAACACAGGACTTGGTACCTTGCAGCATCAAACATTTCTAGAATTAAATGTTAAGGTTTTGGTCCAACAAAAAGATTCACCCACATTGGGTCATGAAACAAGACAATGATCCCCAACACAGCAAACATACAAATCCATGAAATGATTTGAGAGCTGTGAGACCAAATGCTGTGAGAGCTGAGCCTCAATGAATGCCTACAAGCCAAAGAACTGAACCTTCAATGAACTGAAGCAAGAGAGACTGAAAAACTCAAACAGAAAGTGATAACTTCAAGTTATTGCTGCTAAAGGTAGTTCTACAAGCTGCTAATTATGGGACAGCTGGGGTCGAGCAGGGAAATGTTGCCTGTATGAATATAGACAATGTGCTACATAATACAACATTGGCTGTATTTAGTTGGCAGATTTTGCCAAGTTTGGGTTTTGATCTGTGAGAAAAGCTTGTTTAGAAACTTTTTGTCTTTGACACCAGTCACTCTATGAATTTTTGCCAGATCCAGGCATCTGTAAGGATTTTGGCTAGCTAGCCTAATTCAGGTATTCGGAGAAGCAGAACTCAATGACTGTCTTATAAAGCTGTGCAATCCTGAAACATTTATGCATACAGCTATAAAGGCAGACGTATTTATTGTTGTCAGTCATCACGTTTTTCTTCCAGAGTATGAGCCCGTAAGACTTTTAGCATAGACAGATGAGCTAGCAGTCAGGAGGGGATTCCTGCAGACAGTAACTGGGCAGAGAAGCAGACAGGAAGGTCAGCTTCATGACGAATAGAAACGTATTCTCTCCAAACAAACCAGTACAGAATGTTCTTGGCATATCGCCAGTGGCTGAATGAAGACACGGGCTCTCTCTCTCTCTCTTTCTGAATCTGGCTCTCTGTGCACCTCTCTCGCCCCTCATTCCCCTCCTCCCTCGAAGCAGAGAGATGAATGGTTGACAGAGGAATGGCGGAAACATCCAGCAGCCAGATTCCTTAGCTAGTGTAATGCCATTCACACTGGTGTGAGTGTGTCACCGTGGCAGGGATGTGTTTGACTGTGCACATGCATGCTGTCCTGTATGCTAATGTCTATCTGTGTGTGTGAGCGTGTGATTGTCTGCGTAAATGCAGGCTCTTTCATCTCTGCTATAAACATCTGCATGTTCACTCCCGATAACCTCTGTATTACAGCAGTGTTTCACCGTGGAGCAGTGCCAGGCTGGAGGTATACTTGCACACACATACACACACAAACACACACGCACGCACACAGATACCTGCCCCTACACATACTAAAATACGTAGTAATTTACTCACACACTCTCTGCAATTGTGTCTGCCAACTCTTATATAAACCACAGAGGTTGTATCAGAGGGGACTGGGCTGTGAAGCCGTGCTCCCCGCTGGAGCACAGCTGGAAGGGAAACACACACACACACATTGGAGCCCCAGATAAAATTTGCAGCTTTGATTTTCTTCATTCATCACAACCGCTGAGCTGCAGCACTGCTCAACTCTGGATGGATCTTCTTTGCAGGGACCATTACCATTAGTGGGTGCACTTGAGAGACAAATATGAGTGCAAAGAAAGAAAAATAAGTATGTGAATTCATGTGCGTTCTTGCTTTTGTGCATGTGTGTGTTCCCTTTTTGTGTCTGTATCCACGGGGACTCTGACGTGGATGCAGAGGGGGCAGTGTGTGGCTAACTTGTACAACTCTTACCTCAAGCTAAACTCATCTACCTCTCATCTCGCTTTCACCCAGCCTCTCTTGTCCACACCTTCCTCTTCCTCGCAGATGTTTTGCAGTTTATTTGCACAAGTCTACGACTAATCAGCCTGCTGTTTGGTCTCTTGATTGGCTTGTTCACTGCTATTAATAAGTGTTCGCCAGCTCATACGGAGTCATACTTTTGCAGTTTGAACACATGGTGTTTGTGCATGTTCTGAAACACACACACACACACACACACACACACTGATTGATGACCCAGTTAATGTGGCTGTGTGAATCAGAGGAGACCCAGGCAGTCATTGCCTCGTGACATCCATCCATCAACACCTCTCACTGAGGGACTATTCTTGCTGCTAAGTTAAACATACACTCTACTGTTAATGCATACGTGTGTTTGTGTGTGTGTGTGTGTGTGTGTCTGAGGCATGCACTGAAACCTGCCTTGCTCAGGGAGATGAAGGACTTTTGGAAAGTGCCATATAGTCTTGAGAGGCTGTATTGCAGATCAGGAGATATGAACCAAAAACCCAGTTTCCTCACACACACAGGAGCAGGTGGTCTAATTCGGGTTTTGAAGGGGTAAAATATGATTTCTGTCCCATCTGTGAAAAAATACACAATATATGATCAGTAATTAATAAATAAATGCTTTAGACTCTGACAGGGAACAAGGCCATGTTAACACTGTTTCAGATCCACACTAGACAAATGATCAAGTGTTTAATGTATTTCTAGAGTAATTGTTCACTGGAAACATTTCTCCTCACCACTGTAAAAATGCAGAGGACAAACTTCACAGTGCTTAAAGTACTAGACTTTATAAAAACAGGGTTGTAGTTAAATGGAGCCAAGCTTTCTTGAGGTGAGACACTAGATAAAACGGGCACTGGGTGTAGGCTTTCACATTACAGAAACACACACCTCTACCCCACACTGAACACCAACCATCCACACATGGCCTAACGTTAGCTACTATAACAACACTGTGCTAACATGTCAGGTTTCAATCAAGTACAAACTTAGCAACCCGTAAGGGTGTTGCTAATGTTACTCCTCAACCACAAACACATTATTCTTTAAAACAGATATGCTGTTATGCACATTCCAAGCTCTGTATTTTCATGCTTGGACTCTCTTTAAGTAGTTAGGTATGATTCAGAGTTCACAGTGTTTATTGTGGGCCTTACTGGAGTCTCTCAGTTCAGTTTTAGCTTCCCACACCTTGGAACCCAACGTTCATCTCATTGTCTTTCCTCTTGTAAACAGAAGGTTTGGGGTGAGACTTCTGTGGACGAGCTGACCATATTAGGCAAATCTGTTCTGACATCATAAAAGAAAGAGTAGAAAAAATTGCCTGAAACTGACCTTTTAGATCTGAAATTTAAGCTTTTGGCTTACAGGGGTTTCTTTGCAGATACTTTGACCACACCGTTTAATTTGAGCATCTACGATTGCAACAGCACAGACAGAAAAGATGATTAAGGAAACATCAGAGAGAAACAGAAACAGAGCAATTTCCTCTCAGACTTGTGGTTTCTATGATATTTAAAGCTGTGTGGGAGGCTTCAGCTATCAGGCCACTCTGCTGTGGAACCACCTTCCAGTTTGGATTCTGAGACAGATCTCATAGTTAGCGCTGGATCAGGTGATCCCTTACTCATGTGGTAATAGGTCTAGGCTGCTGGGGCTTCCCATGGTGGACTGAATGTGTTTATACACCACTCTGCATTTAATCATTAGTTATTATTAATCTTTGACTGTCTTCCACATTGTGTCTTTTGTCACGTCTTCCTGCCCTCACACCCAAACGGTCACAGCAGATGGCTGCCCCTCCCTGAGCCTGGTTCTGCCTGAAGTTTCTATTTATAAAAAGGGAGTTTTTCCTTCCCACTGTCACCAACTGCTTGCTCATAGGGGACAGTCTGATTGTTGGAGTTTTCTCTGTAATATTGTAGGGATAACCTTACAATATAAAGCTCCTTGAGGCAACTGCTGCGGTGCTATATAAAAAAACTGAATTTAATTGAACTAAATTGACCTCCAGAACCTGCATTAAATGGATATAATGACTTGTGGCAACATAAAGTTGCAGGTACTTCTGCACTGTTGCTTCTCTGGTGAAATTGTATTCAGCAAACATTATAAATATTTAATTTACCATTAATGTATAACTATAAGAGTTTAGCCAGGAGAAAAGAGTTCAGTCACTAATAAATATTTTAATATATATATTTACCCTTTCTTTTAAAATGTGCAATATGCAGTGTTGGGAAGGTTACTTTTAAAATGTATTCCATTACAGAATACAGAATACATGCCCCAAAATGTATTCTGTAATGTATTTCGTTACGTTACTCAATGAGAGTAACGTATTCTGAATACTTTGAATTACTTAATATATTATCATGCTGTTTACAACTACATGAATGTACTATTGCTGTGATTTATTACTGTTACTGACGGTCTGGGGCTCCGAACCGTAGTAAAGGGACCTCTGGCTAATACATCGGGTTCGTGTCGGGCTGTAGCTGAAAACTAGCTTTACTTTGTTGTCTGGGTCAACTTTGCTAGCGAGAGACAGAGAGAGGCGTTGAAAGGCTGCTCCAACAGAACTTATTGTTTTTGGAGGAAAACATGAACACGGTGTACAGTCGAGTCTTAATAGCTTACTTACAACTGGGCTCTTCAGGCACTCTTCTTGGCTGCAGTGGTTATTATTATATTTACATGCTTCCAGCTCCCGTTTTTGCTCATGACAGCTCGTACTTTTCCTTTTTCTCCCTCCCTCGCTCACAGACACATAACGTGTATGGCAGTCCATTCTCCCTACAGCACGGACTACACTGCCTATGATGCTACATTCTTTAGAGCTATACCTGTAGCATTCTGTCTATTAGCTTAGCTCAACAACAACAACAAAAAGGCCTCTCTCACCCAGGAAACATGCAGAGAGAGAGAGAGCGTCACCCTGTAACCATGGCAACCGTAACGCTGCCACCTGGAACAACAGAACGTAGCTGTCAAACAAAACCCAAATATGAAACAGGGAAGTACCACCGTGTAATCCATTTATTTCAACAAAGTAACTGTATTCTAAATACCACCTTTTTAAACGGTAACTGTAACGGAATACAGTTACTCATATTTTGTATTTTAAATACGTATCGGCGGTACATGTATTCCGTTACTCCCCAACACTGGCAATATGTGTCATTTAATTAAAAAATTGAAGGAGCCGTACTATTCTGAGGACCCACTAGGCCTCTTCTCAGAGCTACACTGACAACTGTTATTTAAGCAGGATTAGAAGTCATAGCAAAAATTGTAAACTAGCTAATGAAAAAAAAGCTCCTGTTTATTGCATAACCTTGGAAAACTAACAACTGTGATTATTTTCTCCTGGAGTTTAGATACTCAAGTAAAAGATATAAGCAACGTAAATCAAACTGGACAGTTGAGAAAATGTGCTGCCCCTGCACCACATCATATTTATTAGTGTTAGCCTGACGGTGTATGAGCGCTTCGTGTGAATTCCTTCATGTGAATGTTTTGACTCTGCAGAGTCAAAACTGCAGCTGTCAGATGAATCTGGTTGGGGAGCGGAAAAAAAGTATCCAGTCGCGCTAAATGGAATTACTCAAGGCGGTGTGGTGAGATAACTCCACCTGTTTCCAATGCTCCAGAAAATTCGCTCTCAGTGTTTGAACATCTTGAAAATGAAGTGCCTGGGATTGTGCTCGGATAAACAGTGCAGGGGAGCTGTTAAACAGAAACTGAACAGATTCCAGCGTCTCCTTTCGCTTTGTCAAACTTATTAACTGACTTGACAGCATAAACAGGCACTGACACAGGAGACAATTACAAGTTGGCAAAAACAGAGGGAGAACAACGAGCGAAAGAAATCGGTCTGAATGGGAATCTGTGTGCTTGGGGGTGTCTGGGTCATCGCTTCGGCTGGACGTGAGGGATTTATCAAACGGCTCACATCATCTTTCCATCTTTCCATCGCCATCCACACATACTGTATGTTCCGACTCCCAGAGCACTTGTTGTTCTTCTAATTCAGCTGACTGAGCACATGAGGTCTGGGAAAACTCCCCGAGCCAAGGACAAGAGGACTTTGAGAGTCATTATCACCTCCACATCTGCTAGTTTCGCTCAAGTTGAGACTCCCCCAGAGCTAATACCTGTTAGCACGAAGACAAAGAGAGAGCAAGCTGCAGGACAGACTATGCCCCACCTGATACCAACACTAGGGGGCAGTCTAATACAAAACATGGGGAGAGCATGCAGCGGTTGTGATTCACTCTCAGTCAAGCTGACAGTTGCATGTATGGTCCTGGAACACACATAGACCTGTTGCTTTTTGAAATCTGTGCCAAACAACCCTCTTTTTGTTCATACAGATGATCATCAGTTTGTAATTGCCATAGCTTGAAACACACGACCATGTTTTAATTGTATTTCTTGTCTACGATGGCTCTGTTAAGAGCTCATTAAGCTGTTGGAACAAGTCCTGCAGAGGAGCGCTCACCCAAACAGACAAAAAAAAAAGAAGAAGGGGAGAATGGATGGCTTTATTCTGTCCTTGGCCTCCGCTATTCTCCGTTCAATATTCCACACTCGGCTTCTCCCCACAGTTACATAAACAGCATCTGAGATACAGCCAGCCACATCCTCCACATTAGATTCCATTGAATCTGCACATAATGGCTGTGGTGTGGCTGCACTGCTGCAGGGTGGAGGGTCTCTCTTTCTCTCCTTCTCCTCTCCTCGCTCTTTCTCTAGGTTGGTGGGACCCAGCGGCGGTGCTGCACTAAAGCGTCTGTTTAACAGGGAAGCCAGCTCTCCTTCATGTGGCTTGAGTGGAATGAGAGCCGCTGCCGCAGCAGAAGGAGCTGCTTCAGCGAGCTGTAATATGAGTCAGAAAACAACACCAGGCACCTCCAGCCATGCTCTCTCACTGTGTGTGTGTGTGTGTGTGTGTGCTTGCACCAACCGGTATTCTGTGTACTGTACCTGTCAGCGCTAACTCAACTGTGTGTGGGTGTGCAGTGTAAACTCCATGCAGGTGAGCCTGTGTTGGTCTTGCGGTATGTGTATATAGCCATGCATTTGTGTGTGCTTGAGATAAGATGTATGCTGGTGATCAACGATTCCCTGGCAGGAAATGTGTCACACACACACACACATATGCACGCAGTGTGTGTCTGAGTGTATTT
The DNA here is from genome assembly GCF_056152115.1 of Neolamprologus brichardi. NCBI lineage: Eukaryota > Metazoa > Chordata > Actinopteri > Cichliformes > Cichlidae > Neolamprologus > Neolamprologus brichardi. The sequence goes on along the minus strand of NC_142116.1, from coordinate 26,864,292 downwards.
GCATTGGAGAGTGGGGATGTTTAGGCAGGACCCAGCACTGTGGGACAGACCTTCAAAGGGTAGTCTGAAGGTTAAGAATAAGATTAGGGTTAGTGTTGGGGTTAGATATTTAGTGATGATGGTTAAGGTTGGGGAATGCGTAGTGCAAATAAGTGTCAGATGAGTAGAAATATATAGGCATGGAGCCTAATGGACATGACTGTGACAGCTGATAAGAGTATGTGTTGGGTAAACGTGGGCTTTATGGATTGCTAGAACATTTTGTTCTTTGAGTACACTCACTGCTGTGGGAGTGACTCAAATGCAGGATTACATTTCTCAGTATTACATCATAACTCATTTAAAGGACATTAAGCTCATAATGTTGCTGAATATCTTCAAGATATTTAATGTTATGAATGTTATGTTATCTGCTGCTGCATTCTGGTCATTGTGGCTCACACTTGTTGAAGTACTTGCCAGGTACCCAGCTGTGATTCAGTTTAATTTATGGTTAGCCACATACAGAGTGTGCAGGTGCTGTTGTTTTCCCATGGTATGTACAAATTTGTGCTTGTGCTATAGTCAAGTCACAAACGTAAGTAATTATAGACCTGAAGACTTTAAAAAGCAAACAAACAAAAAAAAAACAAACAGAAGAAGAATCAGAAAACAGGTAGACTTTAAGCTATGGTTTATCCACACACATGGATGACACATATAAGTGCAGGAAACAGCCAAGTCACAAGCTTCTCACCTCGTAGGCACGACTGCATGTGTTGAAAATGCTTATTGTGAAAATGAATCTGTGCTGATTGTAATGTTTCTGCAGTTATCATTCCCAAACATACTGCAGAAGTCAGTGACATTCCCAACAAGGTGTTGAAACTCCTCTCACTGTAACTCACTGCACGTGGATGTTTGTACAGGACAACTTTATATTTAAATACACTGGATAACTGTTATAGAAAATGAAAAATGGCCATAAAGGAGACAAACTGGAAAACACAAAATTCAAATTTCCAAAAATTCAAATGTCCTTAACGTATTTTTTGCCTGTGGATGTGGAGGTAGCTTATTCCAGTGGTTCCAAAGGAGTTCCAAAAGTTGGACACCCCTGCCTTAGATAGATAGATGGATGGATAGACTGTTTGATGAGTTGCACCTTTTTAGGCCATAAATACATTAAATGAATTCATGGATTCAAAATCGTCATTTTTTCTTTGGTGAAACTGATACCTGATAGAGACTGAAGACGTCACTTGGATGAGTTACAAAATGTTTCTCCCACTGAAAACGTTACATCCAGATGAACAGAGTCAACTTTTTGGGAAACCTGACTTCTGGGAATATCAGTCGGTCCCAACTAATCATTATATATTTTGTCATAAGTAATATATTATAAGATTATCATACCATATGTGTATTACCTAAAAACCTGGTACTTGGTTAATTCAGAGTTTAGCTGATTTTCTCCCTTTAAAAACATTAATGAAACATATTAAAGTAGATCATCAAAAAAAAAAAAAAAAAAAAAGAGTATCTTCATAACTCAATAGGAATGTGAGGAAAGTGGTCCTGTAACCAATAATTGCTAAGTGGGTTAGTTGGTAAACTTAGTGTCTATATTGCACAGTGTTACAACATGAATTCTTGTTGGGGCTGATGTGACTGCTCCAAAAACTGACAGATTTCAAGCTCAGAGGTGGAGAAGTCGAGCCACAAGTTTTCTTTCAATTAAAAAGCAAAACAATAAAAAAACTCCAAAATGAAGGTCAGTAGAAGCAGGACAGGATGTGTGTGTGTGTGTGAATGAGATGGAGACAGGTGTAATGGTAAACATGGAGGTAATAAGTGATGGTAATAAGTTTAAATACCTGGGATCATCCATCCAAAGCAACAGACGCAAGAGTGGTGAATAAGACAGTGAATGCAGGGTGGAGTGGATGGAGAGGAGTGTCCCTGCTGTGATCCGGAGATGGTGGCCAGTGTTGGGAAGGTTACTTTTAAAATGTATTCCACTACAGAATACAGAATACATGCCCCAAAATGTATTCTGTAACGTATTCCATTACGTTACTCAATGAGAGTAACGTAACGGAATACTTTGGATTACTTAATATATTATCATGCTGTTTACAACTACATGAATGTACTATTGCTGTGATTTATTACTGTTACTGAAGGTCTGCGGCTCTGAACCGTAGTAAAGGGACCTCTGGCTAATGCGGTGGGCTCGTGTCGGGCTCGTAGCCAAAAACTAGCTTTACTTTGTTGTCTGGGTCAACTTTGCTAGCGAGAGACAGAGAGAGGTGTTGAAAGGCTGCTCCAACGGAACTTATTGTTTTTGGAGGAAAACACGAACACGGTGTACAGTCGAGTCTTAATAGCTTACTTACAACTGGGCTCGTCAGGCACTCTTCTTGGCTGCAGTGGTTATTATTATATTTACATGCTTCCAGCTCCCGTTTTTGCTCAATGACAGCTCGTACTTTTCCTTTTTCTCCCTCCCTCGCTCACAGACACATAACGGGTATGGCAGTCCATTCTCCCTGCAGCACGGACTACACTGCCTGTGATGCTACATTCTTTAGAGCTATACCTGTAGCATTATGCCTATTAGCTTAGCACAACAACAACAAAAAGGCCTCTCTCACCCAGGAAACACGCAGAGAGAGAGCGTCACCCTGTAACCATGGCAACCGTAACGCTGCCACCTGGAACTACAGACCCGCCACAATATGAAACAGGGAAGTACCGCCGTGTAATCCATTTATTTCAACAAAGTAACTGTATTCTAAATACCACCTTTTTAAACGGTAACTGTAACAGAATACAGTTACTCATATTTTGTATTTTAAATACGTAACGGCGGTACATGTACTCCGTTACTCCCCAACACTGATGGTGGCACTGACAAAAAGGTAGGGGGCCGAGCTGAAGATGTTAACATTTTTATTGGGAATGACCAGGATGGACAAAATTAGAAATGAATACATCACTGGGGCAACTCTGAGCGCTTTGAAGGCAAAGTTAGAGAGAAAAGGCTGAGAAGGTTCAGACATGAGCAGAGGAGGGATGGAATGGAGATGCCAGACGGGAGGAAAAGTGGAAGACAACAGAGAAGATTCATGGATGTAGTGAAGGAGGAGATGCAGAGGGTTGTTGTGAAAGAAGTGGCTGCTGGACATAGAATGAATCTACACAGATGCTCCACTGTGGCAGCTCCTATAGGAAGCAGCCAAAAGATACAACGGCAGATACCAAAGACACCAAAGCATCTCTGCTCTGTCAGAAGTGCAGCCTTCATTGTCCCACAGCAGTGATGACACCAGCAAAGCGCATTTAACTGCATTCTCACAGACTGCTTTGGATGTTTCTCCCAGGTCAGCACATATTGACATACAAAGTGTCAATATGTGCTGACCTGGTAGTGAGACTGAGTTGAAGTGGCAGATTAACTACAACAAAACTACACACAGGCACCTACATGATACCTTATCATTGTCTACATGGGTATGCCAACAGATTCCTCTGTGTTCTGAATAAACATGATATCCCAGGTTTTAAAAAAGGCCCTGTAACCAGAATGCCCATGTCCATGAGAGCACCCTGTTATTCTCAGGGACTAATAGGATTGCTACTGGCTCCAGGCTTGCATTACACCTTCTAACCTCTGCACCCCTCCTTGCCGCCTTGTTTTGAAATTGTAGCCTCTGTTATCTAGTGGTAAAATGAGCTTTTAAAGACCTATGAGAATCATTAATTTAACTAGTCATAGCAGAAGGGGATTGGCTAAATGCAATGGGGGCAAACTCTTAATAAGGCGCCCTGGTTCCAGGGATGTAACTGGAGGAATTAGGAGAGTATTTAAGTCCAGTGGCTTCTTTGTCTTCAGCGAGGTGCACACTTTGGAAAGTCCCACCATTCCCCTGCTGCTGTATCTCTTTCAGATTAAAGAAATTCCTGCAGTTCTCCTCACCTTCACGTTTTCCTGTCAAGTTGTTGTCAGAACGAGGACCTGGTCAAGACCATTTCAGTACAGAAGCATTAGTAAGGGCTGTCACACTCACATGTTCCCAGGCAGAAGCTATCAGCAGCTGGTGTGAAGGAATCCAACTCCAGTGGCAGTGACCCCCAAGATTTACTCCCCCTCTTTCTCCTCCTCCCTCTCCTCCTCATGCGCTTCTTCTTCTTCTTCTTTCCTTCCTTTACCCTCTTCATCATATCACCCTTACGCTGCCTCCCCCAGAGAGACAGCTGCAGAACACATTACATTATTGTGTGTGTGTTTTGGGGGGTTTGCGAGAAAAGTTTTTTAAAAAGTCGCGAGGACACAAAGAATTAATGGAAAGAGTGTGAGAGGCAAGGAGAAACAGCATTCGACACAGTGGCAGGATAAGGCACCTTGAACTTTTGCTGACACATACGAACGTGTTGCTGCAGTCTGCTCTCAAAAACATTTGGATCTGGTTTGAAAACAACCCCTATATAGCCTCTTCAACATATGTCCGCCAGATTTACATCACTTGGGTAATGTGTAATTGTGTGTGTGTCTGTGGGGATGGGGGAGTATAAAGAGGATGGAGGCTCCTTTTGTGCTCGTTCAAAAGGACAGTCCTTCCTATGCATTTGAACATTCGACCGATCCTTCCCTTCCTGTGCGTTGAGCAGTACGGGTGGTGGGCTGATTCAAGCCCAATGCTAGTCTTTATGGTTATTTCACCGCAAATTTAAATCATGCATTTCTTGGACGAGCATAAATCTTTTCATGTTCACTTGTCATTGTGTTTGAAACGTTGAAGTCGGCTGTATTAGTTCTACCCTGTCAGAATCAAAGCTCTCTCCTCAAATCATCTATATTATTATGGTCAGGAAAGCCGGACAACTCGGTTTTAATCCATGACAAAAACCCCTGAGAAAAGGTTTGTTGGTTAATGTTTTCATGATCTCACATGTTCTTACAGTCGAGCAGATTTTGGCGCTGCAATGACTTTGCCCCCTCTGAAGGGGCTTCCATCAGTCCTGATGCATTTAGTCGGGTGATAATCTCTGCTTGTTCCCAGAAATGCGAGAAATACAAAATTATACACAGGTTACACTACTCAAGGGAAAGACTTCACAAAATGTACCCAGACTGCTCCCCCCTCTGTGAAAAATGTATGATACATTATGGAAATCTGTTACATTGTTTTGCACTTTGTCCAAGGCTTCAGGGTTTTTGGTGTGACATTTTTACTTACTTGTCTAATATTTTTAAGAGTAAGATTGAGCCAAATCTGATAGTAATTATCTTTGGGATCTCCAAAGAAACACAAAATTTACAACACTCTCAAAAAAGGTTTATGTCATATGCATTGATTATTGCAAAGAAACTGATCCTGCAGCTTTGGAAAGGCAAAGAGACCCCTGTATTAAAGACGTGGCTTACAGAACTTACAAATACTCTTCATCTTGAAAAAATAAGATATACCATGAATGATAATGTAAAAGACTTTGAATTAATCTGGCACCCTTTACTTATATACCTTGGGAAAATATAAACTTTCCTTTTTTCTGGCAGTCGGGGGATTGGGGCCCATAGTGGGTTTTTTTTGTTATTGTTGTTGTTGTTGTTGTTGTTTATTTGTCTGTTTTGTTAGCTTAGAGAAAAAAGGGGCATACGCTCTATCAATTTGTAACAACCATAATACTTGCTCCTAATAATAAAAGATATTTGAAACAGAAATGCAAATTTCTGACCACAACCCCGTGTTGCTTGCAGTAAAACTATAATTGTGTCATTTGCGTCATTATATAAGTGTTTCCATGTCATGAAGCAAGAGTTTTTTTTTAATTATTATGTAGTGTGGGATGAAGGTTTTTGGGGAAAGATTCTTCTTTCTGAATGGCTAAATATACTGTCTGTCTTTGAACAATAAAATGTAATATAGCACTATTTTTCATCTTTGTGAGGTATAGTGGAAAGTTCAATAAAATCACAAAGACTAGGTGCAGCTGAAAGCAAGAAAAAGAAGAGTTTGAAACCTGATTCAACCCCTTCGGATTCTAATTAGGTGCTGAAAAGCTATAAATTCATCCAGCTCTTCTGGATGCACATATATACCAATCAGGCATAACATTATAACTACCTGCCTGATCATGTTGTTTCCCTTTGTATTCATAAAAAGCAGTGACCCATCAAGACTCCACTAGACCCCTGAAGGTGTTCTGCGGTATCTGGCACCAAGATATTAGTAACAGATCATTTAAGTCCTGTACGTTGTGAGTTGAGCCACCATGGATTGGACTTCTTTGTCCCACAGATGTTCAATTGGATTGAGATTTGGGAAATATGGAGCTCAAGTCAACACCTCAAACTCCAGCGCTAGCTCAACTGTGGCTGAGGAATACTGTTTCCATCAAAGGGTGTATATGGTCTGCAGGAATGCTTAGGTGGCTGGTACGTGTCAAAGTAACGTCAACATGCATGGCAATGTTGAGCAGCAGAAAACTGGCCAAAAGCATCATTACTGTTCTTCCTTGGAACACTTGATAGATGCTGACCACTGCAGATAGGGAACACCTCAGAAGAACTGTAGTTTTTCTGCTCGTAGCATATCAGTTTTAAGGAAAAAATGTTTACATGCTCCCTAATATATCCCACCTACCAACAGGTGCCATGATGAAGACATAATCAGTGTTATTCACTTCACCTGTCAGTGGTCATAATGTTATAGCTCAGCGGTCTCCAACCTTTTTCGCGCCACGGACCGGTTTATGCCCGACAATAAGGTGTCGCGGATAAATACAACAAAATAAAACTAGTACCGGTACCGAAAAAAGAAGATTTATTCATAACACACGTAAAAAGACCCAGGAAAACTGAGTTAACAATAAAATGATAACAAAATAACGCTGAAAACCGATAAAAACCCTGAAAACCACACATTTCACACCTGAGCCTCAACTCTCGCGGCCCGGTACCAAACGACTCACGGACCGGTACCGGTCCGAGGCCCGGGGGTTGGGGACCACTGTTATAGCTGATCGGTGTATGCATTACACAAAGGTTATACCAGACGTGTGTCAGCAGGTTTTGTCCACACACAGCTTCAGCAGTGACGATGATATTCCTGATCCCGACTTCCTGACTCTTTGGTTCAGTGGAAAATAGACCAGCTTATAAATATGCTCCTGAAACGCTCTCTGGTGCGTCTTGTGGAATCATTAGCTTTTTTCTTGACTTAGCCTGATCACCTCCACTATATGATGTAACTGGCACAGTGTATCCAGGAGTGCAGCTTAGTTGGCATTTGTTGGAAATGTCCTTTTCTTTTTTTAACAATAACGTTCTCCTCCATTTTAATGCGACACACACAACACACTCCTATCCCACTGTCCCCAGTACTGATCTTCTGTCAGATCCCAGCAGCGTTGCAGACATCTGTCCAACAGTGAGTGCTGAAGGGTCAGTGATGGAGTAAAGCACAAATTTGCAAGCTAGATCTTACTAAAAATGACCAAAAAAAATATCATGATTAGGTTAAAACAGGGGTTTCCAACTCCAGGCCTCGAGGGCCGTGTCCTGCAGGTTTTTGATGTGTCCGTGATCCAACACACCTGATTTAAATGGCTAAATTACCTCCTCAACATGTCTTGAAGTTCTCCAGAGGCCTTTGATTTGATTTGTGTGTTGACTCAGGGTGATATCTAAAACCTGCAGGACACCCTTGAGCCGTGGAGTTGGACACCCCTCTCAAACCCTGAATCCTCAGAAAGGATGTGAAACCAATGGCTCATACAAACACTATGGGTCACACATTATGAAACACTACTGGTCACTCTGGGCATGAGAACTGGCTTGTTGTGTTTAAATCAGCTCCATTTCGCAATAAGCAGCTCAAGCTATTTAAAGAAAACACAAGAGTACCGAGTGTGCTCTGTTGATGCATTCATGCAAGTCATGGCATGGGTTTGTATTGGGTTTATGGGCAATTGTTAGTTGATTGGTTATTACATAAGTGCTTGTATTCTTTTAGTAGTTTTGGCAGCTAGCTTCAGGTCCATTGCCACCGACCTCTGCAACTTGAATATAGGGCAAATGCTGATTTGCACGTACCACAGAAAAACAAAGACTCATACACAATATATGTGGCTAGCAAGAAATCAAAGCATCATAAATGGCATCTACATTGTGTATGATGAGTTACTTATGAAGCCAAATAAGAAGAAGAGCTTACGTGATGACCAGAACTAGGAAAACATATCGTCTAGTCATGCAAATGAATCCTCGCACATGTGTGAGTTTCTGTGAATGAGTGTCCCTCTGTGTGCATTTGATTGGCAGGGTCCACAGTACGGTATGTCCATATGTGCTCATGTCAATGAGCCTGCAGTAAGCCGCGGTATTGTCTCAGTGTATTAGCAGAGTGTTAATCATTGTGTGAGCCAGTGTGCAGTTTGTGGCAGGACTGTGGATGTGGCTCCTTCATTAAAATGTTAACCAGGCCACATGGACAATGGATGCACTGTTCGGCCTGCTGTCCTCTTCGTGCTGGACTGTGTGTCTCTTTCTCCCTTCCCTTCTCACTCTGTGTGTGCGTCTCTCTCTCTATGCCCCCTCTTCTTCCTCTTTATCTTGTGAAACATTGGCCCTGACTGTCGTTGAAACCACAAGCCCACAACCCCGCTCTTTTTTTTTTTGTCTTACCCTCCATCTCTCACTTTTTTCTTACACTCCTTTGTGTCAGTTTCTTTTCTTCTGCGCTGTGGTTAGGGTGTCAGGGCTCTTTAGTTTCAAACTGAATACATTTCAACTCTGTATGAACCACACAAGTCATAAATCTGGTTATGCTAAGGCTGATGTTACTGAATTACCTTTACATGTGTATGTAAAATGTACGTGGGTGCTCGTACGTCTTTGCGCACACGTGAAAAGATCTCGGTAACAGGATACAGCAGAGGAGATTTTCACGTGTGTGCATGTGTGCTGGGGTCACGGTGACATTAGCAAAAAAATTAAAAAATGAGCAAGTCAGTGGTGAGTTTGGACTTTGTTTAAAGGACTATAAATAAGTGTCAGTGTTTGAGTCAATGCCATTTAACTGTTCAGTGCTATTTCACCAGGAGTGTTTCCCCGTGCAACGTAGCTGGTTCACCTGTCCCCAGGGATCAGCACATGAGCTGGGGCAGAGGCGAGGGGTAAGGGGGAACAGTCTAGAGGAAAGGTGCTGTGAGGAGGGGTGACGGAGGGGATGTGGCACCCCCTCTAGAGAACAGTGCTCTGCATGTAAGGCTGTAACAAGGATCAAAGTGCCCCTGACACCCATGGATCCCATGGGCCATGTAGCCCTGTACCCAACCCCAAGCCCCCTACCATCATCCCCACACATCCAAGCATCAAAGGAACTATCGATCGTAACTGAGTAACAGGTGGGGAGATTTGTGTGTGTGCATGGGAATGCGTGTGTGCGTGCATGTGCATGTGCGTGTGTGTTTTCAGTCACCCATCTTTCAGCACTGCAGCTGGGCAGCTATCTCCTGGCAAAGAGGAGACACTTCCTCTTTGCTAACCACTGTTTCCTCTGAGAGAAAAACCCTCTTTGGTGCCATTTCACCTCTGGCACTCACTCACACAAATTCAACTACACAATTAGATCTACACACAGCTATACATAACCTAAAATGGCAATGACATATTATGCTATCACACGTCTTGGTGTGATGACACATGAATGAACGTTTTCTTTTGACCTGTGAACTGAAACAGTCATGCCATCAGCAGATCATGTGGGAAGACACTTTCAACTCCCTGACCACAGGAAGCTGAAAGGAATAAAAGAGGAAATGAAATCATTACTTAGTGTCTTTCTTCCAGTGTGGCAATAGAGGGAAAAGCACATGATGGGGGAGTGGTAAAAAACAGGAAGAGGCAAAACTGTAACTAAGACCTTTGCTGCAAATTGAGCATGTCTGCCAGAAATGTTTCTTCTTCTTCTCTCTCTCTCTCTGTCACACACACACACACACACACACACAGACACACACACACACAGACAAAATATTCAGTCACCTACATTTCCACTTTGCAAATTACAGCCTGAATTACGGCCCCCACCAATCATGGCATGCATCTGTCACCAGCCCGCCAATCACCGTGCTTGTCGCCATGCAGGGCGGTCGAGGCAGGCTTAAAGTGGTCATTTTCTGCTAAAGCCTGTAGTTAGAGTTCCTGGGAACAGGAGGTCGGCCATTTTGGCGCCCTGCAGACCTTTGCAGAGCTGGCTTGGATTGTAAGACTTGTAAATGTAAATATCAAACCCAGTTTGCATCATAAAGCTGCACAGCGTGCTTTACTATCTGATTTTGTTACAAGACTTTTTCTGCTGGAAGCACCCAGAGGAGACATTTGTCACTGACGGGTTTTATAATAATTCATAGTCCGAAATTTTGAACTAAGAGATGCCACATTTGATATGGGCTCGCTCAAAATAGATAGCTTTGCAAACCTGCTATGTGTGTGACTCAGCCACAAACTATACGGGAGTTCTTCCAAGCTGTGGGGAATGTTCAGGACCATGGAGCAAAAGAGTACATAAGTCCGAATTACAAGAAAACGAGCAATTTTAATCACTTACAAAACAATGGGCAATTAGGTACTTTTTATGCTTTTTTTAAAAAAAGTGTGTACTTCTGCATGCAGTGAGTGTGCAACTATAGTTCCGAATTTCATTCATCTATTTGTGTGTTTGTTCTCTTGCAGGTCATAGAGGGATTCTGACACAATGTGACTGTAATGTCTGTAATGGCTCTTACTGGAATGTAAGAGCGTTTTTACGCCTATAATTCATTTTTTCTGGTGCGAATCTGTTAATTAATTTGTGAACTTGCACCTTTTTGAGACAGAGAAAAAACAGAGAAAACAGAGAAAAATCCAAGTAGAAAATCAAAATGTGTCTTTACGAACTACGTGAGAATGTACAGTCTGCTTGTTCACCAGATGTGTTTGGGGCAGAAGCAATAAGAGTGAATACAGGAGGAATGTGGTGTGTTCTTTACTGTCCCAGATCCCAGAATTCAATGACATTTAATTCAGTTTTATTTATATAAAGTCAAATAACAACATCAGTCACCTTAAGGATTTGTCTTGTAAGGTAATAATACAGAGAAAACCCTGAAAATTAGACCACTCCGTATGAACAAGTTCTTTGCGACAGTGGGAAGGAAAATCTGTCCTTTAACACAGCGGTCCCCAACCCCCGGGCCTCGGACCGCTACCGGGCCGTGAGAGTTGAGGCTCAGGTGTGAAATGTATAGTTTTCAGGGTTTTTATCGGTTTTCAGCGTTATTTTGTTATCGTTTTTATCGTTTACTCGGTTTTCCTGGGTCTTTTCACGTGTGTTATGAATAAATCTTCTTTTTTTCGGTACCGGTACTAGTTTTATTTTGTTGTATTTATCCGAGACACCTTAAAGGCCGGTCCATGAAAATATTGTCGGGCATAAACCGGTCCGTGGCGCAAAAAAGGTTGGGGACCACTGCTTTAACAGAAAGAAACCTGCAGCAGAACCAGGCTCAGGGAGGAGCAGCCATGACTGCCACGACTAATGCAAACCACCCACGGCTACGGTAAGTCTTTAGCTCAAACTTAACAGAACAACATAACAAGCAACATAAACGTCGTAGTTGAGTCAGCTCAAGATCACCCCCTCCAAAGGGTTCTCAGGCAGCTGCTTTGGTCCACATCCAAAACGAACCAGAACCACAGTTGGATTTGAACAGACTAAAACAGCAGGTGTGAAAACGACCCAAGACTCCAAGTGTCTGAAACACTAATAATTTCAACAAATTTCCTCTTCATCCCCAGACTTATTTTTGTCATTCAGCACCGAAGAAAAACCTAATTAGGTGGGCAATGTTCTCTTGTCTCTGGACCAAACATCATGTGGCATCCATGTGACAAACCTCTTAGTCAAACTGAGACTTGGGCTACGTCCACACGTACACGGGTATTTTTGAAAACTGAGATTTTCCGTTTTCGTTTTAAAAAATAATATCGTCCACACGTAAACGCAGAAATGAAGGAAAACGCTGCTAGGAACATGCCAAAGCAACAGGTGGCGCTATATTCCTAACCGTGTAGAAATGTTGGCCAATCAGAAGTCTAGAAGCCCGGGTGGGAAATGGTAAACAAAGCTGGGGAACCGAGTCGTATGTGTGGAGGGACAGTAACTGTGTGTGTATATGTAAGCATTTAAACACTGCAGAGAGAACAATTAACAGTAACAGTATTGTAGAAATTCATTTCACCGAAACAATAACGTGGCGCACAGTGTGTCGTCAAAAACAGGCGCAACATCCTTTGACGCTGCGTTTTCTCCATTTTTCTCGTCCACACGTAAATGCAAAAACTGAGTTTTCAAAAATATCCACCCTGGCCGGAGTTTTTAAAAATCTCCGTTTTCAGTGACCAAAAACGCCGTTTACATGTGGACGAAAGGCGCAAACGCATAGCGTTTTCAAAAATACCCGGGTACGTGTGGACGTAGCCTTGATTTAATTGTATCAAGTCTACCTGGTTACTGTTTTCATGCAGTTCATCTACCCACACTTAACATAAAAGTTCACAAAATGGGGAAAGGACTGATCTGGATCACTTTGTTTAAAACTGTGAGAAATCTCATTGGATGAGCTGATGGAAGACCTATTCGAACATCCTTCAAGTTTCAATTATCTTGAGACTCAACTTAGAATTCCTTCGATTACCTTTTGACTTGGAATTGTCGTGAGAAAATGAATTAGACTTATTGAGTGACCCACACTTATCCAGGCTTTGAGTTCTGTCCTGAAGGCCTTAAGACTTGAGGTAGACTAGCTTCAAGATGTAACATTTGGCTTGGGCTTGTTATTCTGCTGAGACTTGACTGTTCACTGTTCCTTGGCTTTGATTTACTTTGATCAGATATGAGGCGTGACTTGGACTTACCTTAAGACACGAATTGGACTTAATCATCTCAAAACTATGACAACACTTAACACTTGATTTGAATTGTAAATCGTCTGGAGATTTGGCTCGGGCTTGTTTTGACTTGACTTGGACGCAGTAAAAACAGCTCAATACAGCTTGTACACAGCATGTAAATAAACCTGAGTAATGAAGACATTATGTTACAAGATTACAGTGTGTTTTGCAAATGTGCCACACATTCCCATTTTGAGTTCAACTCTCCTGACCTTGTGCGTATGACACATCGGCTCAGGAATGAGTGTGCTGGGATGAAGTTCCCTGTATAATCTCCACCAAGCGTGATGAACCATCACTCATCGTGAGTTACCTCACAAGCTCAGAGTCTGCCGCAGGAAATTAGAGAGCATCCAGAGACGTGCGTGTCATTTCACAGTCCAAGCGTAGGAACAAGTGTGTGCGTAGTGGTTTGCTTCTGTTTGTGCGACCGTGTGCCTGTGAGCAAAGCTACTGCTGGTAAGTGGTTTCAGTATTTTGGTACACATGCATGAGTGCACTGTGGGATTTGCCGTTTGCTGTGTGCGCGTACCCTAAGTGGTCCTCCTAATCACAGTCCTTAAGGTTGTGTGATCACAGGCCTTCCCGAGCAAACCCAACCAAAACTACTGAGTGACAGACAGACTCAGAAACACACACAAACAAACAACAGGGACATCTGCTGTGACAAACACAAAATATTAGAAACACTTTTGCTATTACTACCAAATCTTTAGAAATGTCTTCCCTCACTCTCATTTAGTCGATCTTCCTTCATGGTCACTGTCTTCACACTTGAACGCCACACAGACATAAAAATACACACTCTCCGGTTTACACGCGTGTGTGGGATCCTGCAGCGCCGCCCCAAACAGGCAACCCTGGGACAGAGGGTGAGAGTAGGGGGCTATTGTTTGTGTGTGTCACTGAGAGTTGTCTTTACTCAGATTAGTAACTTTGAAAAGAGGCTAATTAGAGAGGTGTTGTGTCACTGCTGTTGAAAAGCGGTCAGCTGTAAGAGCCAATGACAGGCTAGAAGCATCTTGGGTGTCTTGAGGACACTTTATGATAGGGATGTGGTGCGCCGTGTGTAATGCTCTTGCTGTCATGTGGCTCAGGTCAACAATGGATGTGTACGTGGGCATGTGTGGGTGGTTGCTTCTGTGTGTGGCACACACGTAGTGTATAGACAGAATGCAGAGATTGGTTGTCCCCTGCATCAGTGTCAGAGTCATCTAAAGCTAAGTTGTATGAAAATTTGTATAAATAATACCTTTACAGTTTGCATTCTGCAGAACTTGTCTCTCTGTTATATGCACCATTAAAAAGGTGTACAAACTGCTAAAGAAGCCCAAAGCAACCAAATTTAGACTTGAAGGTAAAGTGCTACAAGTTATCGGCTAATGCTAGCAAGCTTAGTTAGCAAGCTGCATTTATAAAATATATGGGCGCAACGCATACACAGACATATCTGCTAATTAATGCTAAGTAACATAGTAATAAAACAGTAGAATTTTAAATGTTTACAACAATAAAAATGCCCTGGGCGACATTAATATCACAAATAGAAAGCTGCAGTTAGTGGTTAGACAAAGCACACAGGCAATGTCTACACCTCCTTGTGTTGGCACAGCTGTCAAAGTATCAACACTCCTAACTTTAACTCTACTCTAAGCTGACTTGCTTTTGTAGCCAGGATCGGATGTCTGTTAGTGGAACTGGCAGTTCTGTCTCTACAAAACCATAGAAATACACAATTCTGGCAGCCCTTAAAATAGCAAAAGACATTTCTGATTGTCAGCATGTGTTGTCATTCCACAGACTACAGGAGAATCTCAGCTTACAGGTGTTTGCAACACAGGATTAAACTAATTTTTACTTGACTTTTTATACAAAATTGTTGGCTGTAGTCATTTATCCTGTGTTGCAAAGTCTGATCTGTGTGTTGAGTACTGGATTTAACATTTTTCACAAGTGATGAGTGCAAGAACTACATTTAGCCCTTACCTTTGTTTCCTGAGATATGTTTTGTCCATCCATCCATCAGTGCTCTTCCAGTTATCCTTATCAGGGTTGCAGAGGCGGGTGGTGGGAGTTGGAGCCTGTCCCAGCTACAGTGGGCCAAGAGGCCAGATACACCCTGGACAGACCCAGCCAGTCTGTCGCAGGGGTAATGCTGAGAGTCAGACAACTATTAACACTTAATGACAATTTAGAATCACCAGTTAATCTAACCCCACTAACTGCATGCCTTTGGACTGTGTGAGGAAGCCCCAAAGAACCTACGCAAACACCAGATTGTGGAGTTGAACTCTGGACCTTCTTGCTGTGACGCAACAGCACGCCACCATGCTGTCATATGTTTTATCATTTTGTAAGATAGCTGAATGATGTCAGTGATGTAGAACACATATCTGCAACCAGCCTGAATAACATTCAGCCATCCAAATGCCTGGAATTACTATAGGGCTTTGGAGTTGACGTCACACCGCAATGTTTTGTGGGAGTGCGACGCCATTTTCCGGGTCCACAAATCGAAACAAACACACTGTGTTGGAACAACGACCACAAGAAACATGTTTAAAAGCAGCTCAAAAGAAAACGGGCGGTATAGAGACTGATTGCGTCCAGAGGTGAAGCAGCGGTACTTGAAAAAAATAGAGTGGATCGCAAATGTGGACCCATATGAAATACGGCAGTGGAGTAAAGACCCAGACGACTTACCGCCACTGTCCTACCCCGATATCTTTACGTATCTTGTTTGTGGAGTAAGCGCTTACACTGCGAATCAGTTTCGTAATTACAAGTCGCCAGAGGCGCAAATCCAATTTACTAACAGCTTGGTGCAAGATTTGGCTATTTTCAACCTGTGAGCACGTCGTCATTCAAACCAAGGTAAGTCAGCTGGAGTGCATCGAGTGTAATAGCCGTGGTTGACCCCCTACCACAATTAATGTTATACATTTATCAATGAACTGCTAAAATCTCGTTGTCATATTATGTGTCCATAATTGTAAAGTTGATGCAAACTCCCACATTGATAATCGGGCAAGATATTACATCCATGTCATAGGCAGGCTTCCCTACAGTTGTGCAAAAGAATTAGCGAATCGTTACATAACACGTATGTCTGCAAAGTTACTCCATTCGATGTCTGTTCGCAATTTCTATAACCTCCGAGACCACCAACAATAATATTATTAAGCTATAAAGAGTGATATGAACATATATAGAACTTACCGGAATGAAAATGTCCGGTAAGTTAAGTGATATCTGGAGATGGAAGCGAACTGGATATCAGCTCGTCTCACGGCTGCTATCCAGGCTAGACGCCTTCGTTTGGTAAGGTCCGCCATATGAGCTCCCTCATGTTGCTTCCAGGTTGGGAAAGAATAAAAAGACAAACCCTTTTTAAGCTTATTCCTGTGCCGGTCGTGCGATCGAACATTGCAGCCGACCACACAGCAAGTACGAACGATGGCTGTTGTGTGTGCCTTCGCTCCTTTTTTGCTTGCGCTTTGTTTGGACCTGGAAAATGGCGCATCAGGCCAAAATCCTTTCCACGCCCACCCCCGTGACATCACGCTCCAAAGCCCTATAGTATTATTATCTGGGCGCTTCTCTGTTTTTGTTGTTGTTGTTGTTGTTTATTATTGAAATGGTCAAAATGATAAGAAAACCTCCAGAGGAGCAGCACATCAGGGTTGCAACGCTGGAATTCCCAGCTCGTGTTTTGCAGGCTGCTGAGTGTGCGTGGGGGGTCAGGGGTGAGCAGTGGGAGTGTTTGCTGTAGGGGAAGATTTGGACTGGGTCAAAGGGTAAACCACAGGGTAAAGGGAGAGAGTTCAGCCAGTACAAGGTGTTGTTTGATGTTTGAATATGTGTGCTTTTTGGGAAGGGACGGGGGGGTGTTGGATTGACTGCGGTCAGTTCTTTCGCTTGTCAATCTTTTCACGTTTCGTTGTGGGACTTAAGCATGAACAGGAACCTTTTGAGAACTCAGCCTCCCTGCCTGTGTTTCCTACGGAGGAACCTGGGTTTAAAATGAAAGCCTAAAGGCCTCGCCGTGGGTGCAGTATGCATAACCTGTCTCTGTATACTCAGTCTTTACACCAGGCTATGTTTAAAAGTTCTCAATGTAATGAGACGTTATGAAGTGTTAAATTCAGTCAATTTTTAGTTTTACCAAGTCGTTCCAGTCTCGCTCCTAAAGCACTTTTTTGGAGTTAGTTCTTGATGCGTGTAAGACTATTTTCTTTTCCCCTGACTGCCAAGTCTTCGAAGAATGATTAAAAAAACAAAAACAGATCTAGATGACGCATGCCATAGGACAGCTCAAGCTCTAGTACTCCATGCTAAGCTGTTTTGGTCATGCACTTAAACAGCACATTAGTCAGCCCTGATGTTTTGGCTCATCAAGGAGCTTTCTGAAAGATAAACTTTGCAGCAGGGAATACGCGTGGTATGTGTATGTGTGTTTCGGTCTGTGCGTCGCTGTCAGCAGGTCAGTGAGATAACCACTGGCCTGCTGTCAGATCCCTGCAAGTGGCTGACCTGTCACTCCAACCTGCAGGCCCCGCCCCTCCCCTATCAACACCATAGGCTGAGTGTTGAGTATTCAGGCGTCTGGATAGTATCACGCACACACACACACTCACACACATGCACGCACATAATAGTGCACAGTGTTTTTATCCCACCACCGATCAAGCGTCAAAATTTACTTTGCTTCTCTCTTCACCTCGGCCCAGATTTAACCTGGAACTTTTCACCCTCAGATATGATTTCCAAATCAGAATATGAATCAGCTCCCGTTCCAGGTCTTTATCCTCTTCAGCTGTTGTGTGCTTCTGATTAGATCCTCTTCTCTTCCCTGACGTCAGCAGGGCTGCTCCCCTCGGGTTACATTCAAACACACATGCTCACACCTGGGAAACACCCCGCACAGGCCTGAACTGCCGTGCTGCTTCACAGGAAGCGCTGCAGGAATAAGTGCCTAGCTCAGGACATCAGCACTGGCTACAAATCTAATCTGCAACGAGATAATCTTTAATCTTTAACCATGGGTTTCCATCAATAAAATCCCGACTGACTGTCACGGACACCCTCGCCTCGATGTGTTTTTGATCAGATTCTGTCCTCTTCCTTGACGTCAGCGCGTCTGCTTCCCTGGCTGGCTGTTTATTTTCATGCAGATCCCAGAGTTTACATGGCTCTGATACAGCACAAAAGACAGCAGAGGAGCTTGGCACGCCTGGGGAAGGAAGCAGAGTTAAGGGAACTGTCAAATGTTTTCATACTCCTATGAAACAGATGCAAAGGTATGCTGCTAGATGTGGAGCTGTATATTCCAAGCTGCAACAAAAAGCTGTTGTAGAGTTTAATCTTAATTTAAATTAGCCAGATCCAGTTTCAGGAACATGTCACACAGAAACATCAACGCTTGTGTGTCGTATTACAGTGTAGTATAAAAACACTGCAACTGAGACTGGACTTTACATCGTTGCACATGGTTTTGGTGGAACTACATTATGGTTTCTGCTGCCAGTTGAACAATTTTCTTTTACGAGTTGATTTTCTGGAGACCCTGTCTCAGCCCACGGGTTATTTTTGCAAGCAGTTATTGCGTTGATACTTTAGAGTTTGTCACCCTGGTCACCTAAAAAATAATGGAGCATACCAGTATGCTAGGAAAAGGGTGTGTTTTAACCAAGATCATTATTTTCTTTCCCAACCAAGTATTTATTGTGCCAAACCTAACCAAATAGCAATTTAAACTGAAAATCATAATTGGCCGCAGAAAATGTTTAAACTCCAGTGTCCTGGATAAAGGTTAGACAAATTTCAACTGGGCTTATTAGTTATAATGAGAATGAAAAAGAAAGTAAGGTAACAAGATGTATCTATGTCACCTTACGACCTCCTCCCTTTGTGAGATGCTGATTGGACATCTGTATGGGTGAACAAAACATCTGACTAATGTGGGAGTCTAGATTTTGTTTACTGTTTAAACTTTTAATTGTGCCCATTCCACAAATGCAACTCCATATTTTGTGACCTCAACAGCGACAGGTCCACTGCCAGCGTTCAAACAGGAAGTAGATATTTTTTCTACAGTTATTGATCTATTACTATATCATGGTATTAATTACTATATATCTATTACTTGGTTTTCAGCTCTGAAATGGACAGTTAAAGGTGGTTCAGCAACCTTTACCATGGCCGGAGTCAGGGTGACAATATCGGGGGCTCTTTGGTGTGGATATACGTTCATGTGAATCAGAGTTTTCACAGAATTCTGTGCCGTCTTGTGAAAACAGTTACCCCATGATTTTGTAGCTTGTAGAATCACCTTTAACAGCAATAACTTGAAATGTTCATTTTCTGAGACTTTATCAGTCTCTCTCATCGTTATGGAGGATTTTAGTCCAGGTCTGGCCTTGTGACACATTGACTCTTTTCTTTTTCAGTTAGTCTTTTGTAGATTTGCTGCGGTGTCTGGCATCATTGTCCTGTTGCAATACCCAAATTGAACCAAGCTTTAGTTCTCAGACAGATGGCCTAGATTACTTTGATATAAAGCGAAACTCCTGCACAGCTGATTTATTGATTGCAAGGTGCCCAGGCCCTGTGACTACAGAACAAGCCCAAATCATTACCCGTCCACCACCATGCTTGGCAGTTGGTATGAGGTGTTTGTGCTGGTATGCTGTGTTTGGTTTTTTGCCAAATGTGGAAAAAATCCAAAAGACACTGTTCCAAAAAATGTTGTGGTTTGTTCAGATATACTGTCATGAACTTTGACATTTGAGCTCTTGGGTTTTTTGCAGATTCTCTGAACATTGTAGAGGTGCTCACACTTACTGATAATCAGTTAATCAAGTGCAAGTGACTCACAGCACCAGGCTGCAACTTACCCTATTAATTTTTATGGAAAAGAGTTTTCACATGACTGCCTGTTAAAACTTTCTATTGCATATGACTGTCAGTATGCGTGTCATAAAAAGAGCAAAAAAGCTTCCAGGGCTGACCAGACTGGTTTTCCCATCGCTGTAACCAATTCCAATTAAATTCTATTCAGTTTTATTTATACAGCACCAAATCACAACAACAGGCACTTCATATTGTAAGATAGACCCTACAATAATATGACCCCCTATGAGCAAGCACTTTGGTGACAGTGGGAAGGAAAAACTCCCTTTGAACAGGAAGAAACCTCCAGCAGAACCAGGCTCAGTGAGGAGCGGGGCCATCTGTCGCGACCGGTTGGGGTGAGAGAAGGAAGACAGGATAAAGACATGCTGTGGAAGAGAGACAGAGATAGCCAGTGGTCTTAATGTGGTAAAGCAACAGAATAAACTAAACAACCGAGGTATTCATTTATCATTTATCACCATTTTTTGTATAGGTCACCTTTTAGTGTATTATAATGATGCTACTCTATAACTTCAGAGAACTTGTGTTAACATTTCAAATAATCAAGAAAAAATGAATACCACTTTGTCCTTGTGGTAATGACACAGCTGAGGGCTGAGACACCACGTTTATCATGTAGCAAAAAGAGACAAAAACTGGTAATACTCACCTGTGCAGTGTCATCCAGTGTCTAACCCATTGTTATGAGTGCAGGTCATTTTACAGAACACAGCCAGCTCCAGTCATGGGAGTAAAAACCCTTAGTGTATATTTCATTACACAACCCATCTAGAGAAAAAAGCTCATGAATCAAAGATGACTTGAAAGGATACTTTTTTATGTAATCTAAATAAAACTTAAATACAGAGCATGTGTTTTTGATTTGTTACTTAAAACATTAGACATGACTATGGGGAAGGTTTATTGCTGCTGTATAAACTATGATGCAATTCAGGTATGAATAATACTTAAAAAAAAAAAGCAAACTAGGTATTTTGGTGTATTTTTTTTGGCTTTCAAACGCATTAATTTGTTACACCAAGTTGCTTGGATTTGATTATCTAACTAGCAACAGAAACAACATAGCCCCACCAGTGCAAACACTTTATAATTCTTTTGTCAGAATTCCTGCAAATACTCGACAGCCAAGCAAGTAGGACTGCAAGGCTGTATTGTTAACACATTTACATTATTAATATATCAAATATTTAGCAGGCGATTATTTAACGTGATCAATGTTATAGCAACAATTTAGCAAAGGTAAATGTTAGACACTAGCACAAACTTGTCCAGTTAGTTGGCATTTAAAGGTGATAGATTATGTTCAGACTTAAATATGTTTGATTTAAAGGCGTAGAGAAGTCGGGCAAGCACTATTATTAGGTTATTATAAACACATTAGCAAAGGGAATTCATCTGTACATGCCGAGGGTTGCTAATTAGCTGAAACAAATGCTACCATGTAGCAGGAAGAAGACATCGCAAACAGACAGATGGCTGCCCCGCCCTGAGCCCGGTTCTGCTGGAGGGTCGTCTTATTAAAAGGGAGTTCTTCGTTCCCGCTGTCACCAAGTGTTTGGTCATAGGGTTGTCTGATTGTTGAGCTGACTGTTGTTGTGCTATATAAGTTAAGCTGAACTGAATTAAACTAAACAGCAAAATCAGACAGAATTTGAGCCAAGAGAATGTTTGAAATGCTTATTTTTTTATGGATTAAAGTCTCTGGTGTCACATTAAAGACACACTAACCATGCATAGTGATGAAAAAATGTAGAGGCGTACGCTAACAACTGGATAGCTTAGGTGTGGACCATGTGTATTCAGTAAATAATAGACAAAGAAATAAAGTACATTTAAAAGACGAGAGGTTCATGTAGCATGGCGGATGCATGGAACCGGAAACTCAGCCATTATTTGTGCTCCGTATACTTAGCCTTATTCTTCCCAGGGTCAAAACGCTGTTTCCTAAAAGTTTTGTTTGGCATGATTTAGGACATCACAAGTCATTTGTAAGTAAACCCTGGTCTAACAAGCAATCTACATGGAGTGAGACGCAAACTTCAGACACAGAGAATGGACCGTCAGTGGCATGGGAAAGCTAGGTTATTTCTAACCAGGTAATTGAAGCTTTTAATCTTTGTCAGATACAAATTATTATTCAAAGCAGAGTATTTTTAACCACCATCACATCTTCATGTCTGGAGGGGATATTTTAAGATGGAAGATGAAAGACCACAATTTCTACATCAGTGTGGAAAAGTGTATAAAAATCTGCTCGGCAGACTCCAGCCTTGTGCTTCCACGTTAAAGACAGACAGATGAGAAGCTGCAGGCCTATTGAAAGCATGTGGAAAATGTAGCAAGCAGGATCACCAGATCCAGGTGTACGTAGAGGCCCTTCTGTCTGCTCTGTTTACGTGTTCTTGTAAACACACTGCACAATGTTGCCGTTGTCAGCAGTTGCATTATGCAAACCATGGCTGATCTGATCACGTAGCAGAGAGTTTGACCACAACTTTGACTAAACAAATGAGAATGACTCTGACGTAGCCTCTTTAACCCAGATCCGTACACAGGCTCAATCTAAAAACACACCTCTCTCCCTCTCTCTCTCTCTAACATGCACTCTCTTTCTCTTAATAAGTCTACCCACCCACCCAACCACCCCCGGAGGTCACGTGAGTCAATCAGCCCCATGGTAGTGTTGATTGATGACTTCAGCCAGAGCCAGGCTTTAACCACAGACACATACAAACTCCCATTACTCACCCCAAAGATAAGCAAATGGTCTGTAAGCCACCAATGGATCTAAGTGCTATACAAACACAGGTAATGCTGGCCTCATTTCAAAAGTCTTCATTACCTAACCACAGCCTCGACAAAACAAGAACATATACATATAATAAAGATGGCAGTAGGCTGCTCCCCTTTCATCTCTTGAATTAGAAGCGCAAGGTCAGATCAAATCAGTGGGTCTGTTTTCAGCAGTGTATCTGTGATGCCGTCGGCGATGACGCACCCTGACGAATAATAAGATGGACTTAAAATGAAATTTTCTGGATGTGCCGCCAAAAAGATGCGCCAGAGTTACTGAGCAGAGACGAGGAGGTTAAGAAGCCAACGTGTACTTGGGTCTGACGCAAACTGACAGTACAGTACAATACAGGTAGTGTATTGACAGTCAAGGGATGCGGGCATGATTAACATATGATGATTCAAAGCCTCTGACAAGCTCTGTCACAAGACTGGAGTCTGGAGGGAGGATTACAAGGCCAGATGTTAACAGGAGTGGAAATGGCCCTAAAAAGAGCAGTAGGAAAGAGCTCTAATCATGTATTTTGGAAGAATGGTGGTCATGTCGCTAGCAGAGCTCCACGGACGTGAAAAAACTACAATGTTGGTTTTTCCTTTAGTCAGTCAACCATACGACGAGCGAACTTAGAGTTCAGTTTAGCATTGAGTGTTTGGAACATTCTCAGGATATGGAGTTGAACAAGTGGATTCCCGGGGCCAATGCCAGGGGATTCCCATGATGCACTGAGTTTTTCCTTTCCAGTCACCTTTCTCACTCACTATGTGTTAATAGACCTCTCTGTATTGAATCATATCTGTTATTAATCTCTGTCTCTCTTCCACAGCATGTCTTTTATCCTGTCTTCCTTCTCTCACCCCAACTGGTCGCAGCAGATGGCCGCCCCTCCCTGAGCCTGGTTCTGCCGGAGGTTTCTTCCTGTTAAAAGGGAGTTTTTCCTTCCCACTGTCGCCAAAGTGCTTGCTCATAGGGGGTCATATGATTGTTGGGCTTTTCTCTGTATCTATGAAGCGCCTTGAGGCGACATTTGTTGTGATTTGGCGCTATATAAATAAAATTGAATTGAATTGAATTGAATATGAAAAGTACCGTATTGTAGCGGGTGCCAGTACTGGTACTGGTGCCACTGTTGGCTTGAGAGGCTGTATACACTTGCACAGTTTCCCCCTTTAGGTACACTCATCCATCGAGTGTTCATGTGGCCTCCTATTAAACAGACAAATAGAAGATATTATCTTGACTTATGGCTAGCTTTAGCATTAGACCGACCTTGCTTTGCTTTGGTAGGGCACCAGTGCTGCTGATCTCGGCACCATTGTAGAGCCGATATAAAGGACATATGCAGCATTAAGCTTGTCAGTAGGTGAAACCTTAAATTTTAAGAGAAAAAAAATCATTTTTAGCCTAATTTCTTTGTTTTTTTTAACCGGTACTGCACCTTAAAATGTAGAAGAAGTGCAAGTTTTTACCTTAAAAATTTGGCCGAAAGTATCTGCTGACTTTTGAAATTCAGACAAATTATAATGATTTTGCCCAATGAGTGCGGATCAGCTGAAGAATAGATACTTGTCCCCAGCACAGTCCAAACGTCACAGGCCTATAGTCTGTCGCTACTGCGCACTCAGCAGTACTTCTCCATGCTCTTCTTGCACAACAGGCTGGAGCAGGCAGATGAAAGGAGCGTCCACACTGGGCTCTGGCTCCAGCCCCCCTCCATCCATCACAATCAACGCCAACAGTCAACCCAATTAGGCCCCCGGAACACTCAGGGCCACGGCTTGATTGTTAACACTGTGAAAACACAGAGGGAAGGAGGGTGGACGCTGGGCGATGATGGGAATTCTGAAAGCTTGGGGGGAGTTTGGGGAAAGATCGGGGAGGAGAGGGGGGAGGAAGGTCAGATAGATGGCAGCCCCATTTCCTCTCTAATGGTCTCCAAACAAGGGAATATGAGGGAATGTTACCCAGTAAAGCAGGTGACCCAGAGAAAAGGTGGGGGCAGCCACACCCACTTGGATCATACGCACATCTGCATAGAAGCCATTAAAAAGAAAGACATGAAGGGTCATGCAGGAGTATAATTATGCATGCAAGGACTGTAGAAAGCACACTCAAGGGAAAGACATAAATACAAATTATGAGCAGAAGTACGCCACGGAGAGCTTGTTCTTGAACATAAGAGTGCATGTAAGACAAACACAATGACTTCTATAGCGTCATTTCCAGCAATCCCATAACTCTCGCCCACCACAACCGCTGATTTGTTTCAGTTCTCTCATCGAAAAGCTATTAAGCGCTACGGTGCACTTGGCTGTGCTAGTCAGTTTAATCAGCTTTCCGTGTTCGGTGGAAGTTACAGGAAACGGCAGAAAGGAACACCTGGACTGGGTTACACCATTCAGGAATCCATGAATAAAGCATTTAGAAACAACTAGCTACTTTGGACATGTGACTTACAAAATCGGGTGGCACCGTTAACTGCATCCTTAAGGCCAAAACGGCCATAATAAAGGGAAACATGCCTGTTTTGAAATAAACAGAAATTATCCTTTATTGGATGGTGAGTTAGCTAATAAGATCATGTTGTGCATTGGGAGCTAGGAAACATATGGAGAATCAAAACAAAGTCAATACTGGTAACTTGATTTGCAAATGTATGAGAAGGACTTTTAATAAGATCAAGAACTGGGGCTCCATTGAATGAATGAATAAAAACATTTTTCTATTTGCAGTTTTCATTGTGTTTTTGGTAGAAGGGATTAATACAACAGATATAGCCCCATTATTAGGTTTAAGTTGTATTAAGAGCCACTAGATGGTCTACAAGTTTCTGTAGTGTTTGACTACACCTCTAACATGTCATTACCATTGGAAAACATGCCATTATGAGACTGTATCATGTTGTAAATCCTAAAGTAGCCAATCATCATGCATTAGCAGAATGTTAACATTTTCTGGACAAAATGAGCTTCCCTAAACAAAGAAAAGATAAAAATGTACTTGTGTTTCTGTTTGGAAATGCTACTGTTACAGCAATTTTGAAAGACAAAATATAAAACATTAAAATGTGAGCTTTAAGTCAAGACACAAGATGCAAATAACTGTTTTTGCTCTTTGGCTCTAGCTACTTTTAGCTGCTTCCAGCGTGGTTGATTTTTACGCCTGATGTCCATCCTGATGAGCCTTCAAAGGGATTTATGTCGGTCTCTGGATCAATTTTGACTCTTTAGCTTTGATATTAGTCTCATGGGACAAAAAAAGTTAGCTGATGTTCGAGTGAGCTGCAGCTACAGCACTTTGTTTGGAAGATGGGTGTGATGTTCAAAACAAATCTGGGCCTTCATATTAATTTTTAACACTAATTTGTTTGAATTACATTTAAATTCAAGAAATTTCCTTCTAAAATTAAACAAATTTCTAAAGTAAGAAATGTAGAAATCTAGCGAATCCACCTTAATTACCTTGTTAAATGTCAAGATTATAAAATAATGTAGCTTTTTTAAAATGATCATCTTTTATCTTTGCCTTAGCTTATAGGACGTGTTTATTACACTGTGGTCTTACCTTCCACGTGTGGAGGGCTTGAGGAGGTAAACTCTTAGTTTCATTGTGTTTGAGTGATTTATTCGTGCTGACCTAGAAATGTATACTAACATAAAATATCTCAATCACGTTTTAATTACTGTGTAAAATCAGATATTCTATTGTTACGGTTGCTGAAACATAAGAAGTGTGACTTCACGATGAAATCATCATCAGTCCTGCTATAAAACCCACATTTTCAGAGCATTCATGTGTCTTTAAGTCAGTAACTGCAGAAATAGTCCAGACAAACTGGAGGCTTTGTGTTGCTTAAAGTTGAGTACAAATGATTATCTGTAACAGACTGGTTACCTGTGCAGGTTTATACCCAGTGAAAACCCCTGTGCTAATGAAATGTGCTAATGTGCTAATGTGCTAATGGTAACTGCCTTCTAAACTGAGTTTTGCTTGCAGTAGCAGTTTGCATGGTGTCCAGTCTAACAGGAGAAGATGAAGAAAGCAGAAGTTAAAGAACAGGTATGCTAGTTACTCTGACTGCAAGCAGAGGTTAACATATGATAACAACACAATCACTGGACGTGATCATCAAATCTCCGACATTGTAAACGGGGGAATTTCAGATCATCTGTGAATCATTTCTGTGAACGAAAGCTTGTTCTGCTCATAGGTTCACATGGCTGAAGTCTATCTCAGCTATCACAGGGAGAGAGGCGAGGTCCACCTGAACAGGCCATCAGTCTTTCACAGATGGAAAACCACACTCTCAAGTCTACACCATTGTTTTTTTATCCTAACAAGTGTCTCATGGGATTGTGAGAGAGCACAAAACTCCTCAGAAAGACCCCAGCTGACATTTGAACCCAGAGCCTTCTCGCTGCAGGGAAAGAGTGGCAATTTCAGGGTCTACTCCTGCATTTTATTTATTTATTTTTGCATCTACAGAGCAGCTGCATTAACACACTCACCTGGAGTGTCAGTTATCAGCCTTCTAACCTAAGCTTTGTCAGCTGGTTCAATCAGTGACACAAAAGTCTGACATATTATGACTTAAACTGGTTTTCACCCAGTTACTGTCAGGTATGATCTCTTCTCTTTCTTGTAAAAACAAACCAACCTAAACACACACAGTTCAAAACCACTTTTTTTGTCAATTGCTCTGTACGGCCGTATGGATTCTGATGAAATGGAGTGTATGAGTTGTGACACACTGCTCTCTGGTTAGCTCATTGACTGAGTCAAGGTCTGTTTTGAGCCCTTTTTCTCCAGCGTCCTTGCTGTATGTGCCAGACTCTAAGCAAAGCCTGCTGTTCTTACCATTTCTGGTAACACAATCCCACTTCATTTGGGTTAATAAGTGAAACCAACTGGGCTCTGTCTCTTTTTCCTGTTTGTGTGAGTGTGGGTTGGTAGGAGCTGGGAAATCGTGCACACACTTCAATAAAACTGTATTTTTAGATATCTGGTGCGTCGTTATTGTATTTGTCATTTACGCATGTGTAAATGACAAGTCTTAAAAGAATCTTATCAGGTTGAATTTCAGTGGACACGCTGAAGGCTTTACAGTAAACTCTGTTAGTAGTATCGCCCTGGATGTTTTGATTCGTCCTTGCATGTGTGCTGGTGCATATGTAACTGTGGTTATTAAGTAATAAATGCCAACCAGATGTCCTATTTTTAGCAGAGCCAGTAAGGCTCGCTCGTTCTCTCACAGTGAGGCCAGTGTTTGTTTCAGGACCGGAAGTGGGTGGTAGTGATCTCCACTGGTTTGTGTGTAACTTAAATCCATTTCTCTCTGTCACACACACACACACACACACACACACACACCCTCCACAGCTCCTTTTAGAGCTGTTTTTGTCCCTGAAAAGGGATCTTAAGAGACAGGGGAGGCCTCCTTGTTGAAAGGGATGATGTGACAGATGAGAGAACCTGTTCGGTGAAACGGAGAATGGATGTGCGGGCGTAGCTTATGCCCCTATCCTCTATACAATACAGCATAACCAACCCCAGCCCTGCCCATATCCATAGACAGCCGTGTCTGATGGGCCTGACAACAACAGAAAAGGTGCAGAATTGCCATTGTGAGGGGGGAATTTTCCATGCCTTCACACTCCCCGTGCATGAGCCGGAGGCCTGTGCACATGTGCCTTCAGAAAACCTGTGAGAAAGCCTGCATGTGTCTGCACTTATGATTTAATGTATGATTTGATATACTACAACAGCATATACAAACCACATGTATAGATAACTGCTATGCAGTTGTGGGGAAACCCCTCACCCCCTCACACACACACACACAGCATGTGTTGCCTGCACAGAGAAAGCCACACTAAGGGGTTAAAGAGGGATCAAAATTTTCTGTTGGAAAAAGAAGAGGGTGTAATAAAATGATTTCCCCAGGAGACTCTCCTGAGCTTTCCTCTCCTATCTATCTCTATATGTGCGTGTATGTGTCCCTGAATTCCTCAACATTCCTAAGGATCAGTGTTAGGAAGCACAGTGTCCTGCCAACTGCGGGTAGATTTAATGCGTCTGCCACTCACTGTTGCAAAACCTTTGCACAGAGACGTGGTTATAGCACTTCCTTTCTCTCAAAGGCACGTCATCAGGATCCTCAGGTTCATGGAATCTGAATGTATCTTTAAGCTTTTTTGTGGCTAGCTTTAGCTAAACTGAAAACTGAAGCCAAAAGCCTGGTGGAGAGCGCCGCGGCCTAATGAAGCCAAGGATGGTGCCCATGCGGGAAACAAGGCTTCCACACCTGAGAGGTGAATCCGTGCAAACGAAAAAGTGAATGGTGCAGTAATTACTGGTTGGGATTCGGATAATTGAGGTGGAACAATTTGCGGTAAAACCTCCAGCAGGCTGATTTCGTCTGGCAGGGGGAAGGGGGGCTCGACATGCACTCGAAGAGGGGAAATCCACCCTGTAAATGCAAGTGCGTGCTACAGCAAGCACTCCAACCAACTTGTACTGAACCAGCTGTGCTTCAGTCCAGATGTGCAAATGTGGCAAAATGCAAAGGTTGTAGTTTGGTCTGAATTTGCATGGAATAAAGAAATACTGTTGCATCACTGATAATGGATAAAAGCTAAACTTAATATAAGAGTAAAATTATTTCACCTGGTAGACTGGGTGGGGTTATGATGGCTAAATGTAAAGCCTTAACAGATTGTGCTGCACCAACTGGACCTCACATACAAACAGTTGTTTTTCTCACTGATGCAAAGTTATTTTTGGAGAGAAGAAAATAGTTTTGGATGCTTCTCTGGGATTCTGAGAAAATTTGAAAAAATTCTAGGAAATCCTTAAAACATATTCCAAAACACTGTAATCTGACTCTTGTACAACACTTATGTGATTTTTTTTGAATTTGAACAAAACAGCAGGCACTAGTAGTACACACCCATAACACAGTACCTCTGTTAAATAGCTCAGTTAATAAGGATGTTTACAGTGACTGGAACATCTGATGCCTCAGTGCAAGAAGAGGACCCTGAGCTGTCCCCTCCGTCCCCAGGTGTCCAGCTCTCTGTGGTCAGCATGGCAAGCCTCACTGCTTATGAAATATAGTTCCAAAAATGACATGATACTAACGTGCATCTGTGCAGCTTTCTAAATCTGCGTAGCATGTATCTGCATTAAATGCACAAACACATTCTGGAGCTAATTTAAATGAAAATGTAGTTTCCAGTTGCTGGAAACATTCAAAAGTCTCCTTTAAATTGAAAGATTATGGGTTTCTTTTCAAAAATGTGTTTAAGAAAAGTGTATTTCCAAGAAAAGCAAAGCGCGAACACGCAACGTGTCTCGAAGAAATCATTAAGAGCTGTATTCGCTCGTGAGCTTACAAGCAAATGACATAATTCAATAGGAAATCATGCATTAGTTGGGGGAAAATTTCATTTGGATCAATGGAAGGTATTGATGTCAGCATTAATGGCTGACCTGACTGTTGTAACCCAGTTTGTGATGAAGGGGAGGGAATACTGGGGGGGAGGGAGTTGAGAGAAGAGTCAGCCCTGTGTAGAGGCCTCTTTGTCTGGGGTGGACTACAGAGATGCAAGGCCTGCCCTGGTTCTGGGATCTGGAGGTCAGCCAGGGCTTGAGGGGGAGCCAAGAGTGCAGAAGTGGCCAGTCGGTCCCATACTGATACAAAGAGGCCATTCTGTGGACCGCAGGTCTGCGGCGGCCCGGGATTTGCACTGGGGACGTCAGATTTCAGAAGTGAGGTTGACACACACATAAAACGGACAGCGAACACACACACACCAGGACACACAGACAGACAGTTTGGATTTGGGAGACAGACACTATCTCGACTTTAGGCTTCAAACTTTCCTTTTTGCTAAAGCATATAGTTAGGGCTGGACCAGGTGACCCTGAATCCTCCCTTAGTTATGCTGCAATAGACATAGGCTGCTGGGGGATTCCCATGATGCATTGAGCTTTTCCTTTTCAGTCACCTTTCTCACTCACTATGTATTAATAGACCTCTCTGCATTGAATCATATCTGTTATTAATCTCTCGCTCTCTTCCACAGCATGTCTTTATCCTGTCTTCCTTCTCTCACCCCAACCGGTCACAGCAGATGGCCCCGCCCCTTCCTGAGCCTGGTTCTGCTGGAGGTTTCTTCCTGTTAAAAGGGAGTTTTTCCTTCCCACTGTCGCCAAAGTGCTTGTTCATAGGGGGTCATATGATTGTTATTTTTTTTCTCTGCATGTGTTATTGTAGGATCTATCTTACATTATAAAGCACCTTGAGGTGACTGTTGTTGTGATTTGGCGCTGTATAAATAAAATTGAATTGAATTGAACTGAAACAGAAACAGTGATTTTCTATAACAATAAAAAAAAATACACCCATTCATGTTTGCTGTATTTGCTTTATTGCAGCTGTTGCACGTCCACATATGCATGTATGTTTAACACAATCTCGCTTTGGAGTGTTATGTAAGAAACACTCACCTGGGTCAGAAAAACCACAGATTTGTTCTCTCCTACTCAGTCCATCAACCCCCGACTCTGGTGCTTTCCTATAGATTCCAAATAGGGTCAGCTGTGTCCTGGGTTAAACAGTCCCAGCCCCCAAAAGACCAGTTAATGAAGCTTAATTGGCTTGATTAAAGCTTTATCAGGAAATACATGGAAAAGGAGAGCAGTCCTTGTAAAGATGACCTTTCACCTTTGAGCTTTAGCCCCTTCCTCCTTAGATGTGAGAAACCTGGGAAGCAGCAATAAAAGAACCAGACTGCTGTGTGTGTGTGTGTTGGTACATAGGTGGATGAGATGTGATTGTGTCCTTTTGACATAGAGCAGGCTTGGCCTCCCTGCTGCTTTAACTCTTAGGACAGAGCTCACACAGCCTTCTACACTCAGCGCTCATTTGGACGTAGCTTTGGTCGTGTATGCTAACCAAGTCTCCCTCTCATAAGAGAACGTTTACAGAATCAGTTCCCATGTGTTGTTAATACAGCGCCATGCAATCAGGACTTTTCAATGTTCAAAACCGCAAGCGTAAAAGCCCAGAAAGTATTCTGAAGGCTGACACGTCTCACTGCAGAAACTGCGTCCCAGTACATCGACATTTGGCTAGTTTTAACAACAATCGCATGCCCTCCCCCCTCCCCTTTCTTATTCTTGGCAAGGCAAGTATGTCAAACATCAAGTGCACCACGGGACATAATGCTTACACTGGGGTATGATAAATTTTAATGATTTGAGTTGGGAAATTGTATTATTGCATCAGGGAATATAAATGACATGAAAAAAAAGGGAATATGTGGGGATACGGCCAGTGGGATTATATAAATGCAATCAGTGCACAAATTCTCTGGGAACATGTGCTGTAGATGAATGACTGAACGGACAACAACAGAGGAGCTGGATAGGGGAAAAAGTAGATCTGAAAGATATTCATCATATTGACAAAATTTAGGCAGAATTTAGACCTTGTGATGCAAATAGTTTTACTATAGAGCACAAAAGAAATGTTCAATGAGTCACTCTGTGTGGTCTGTCTGCAGTACAAATAAATCAGATTCATGTTGTGTGATTTTAGTCCTCCATAAATTCTCCGTGTAAGCTTTATTGGGTTAGAAAATGTGTGGCCCTTGTTGCACAACCGCAGAAACGTTTCAACTGCAGTTTTACAAACCCACCTGCTCACTTGTAACAGCCACTTCTAAAATCTTCTGTAATTGTAGATTGCTTAATATGCTTGACTAAAGGTGACGCCAATATGGCCTGTCACAGTATCAAATGTATTAGTCTATTATTTTTGTGGTCAAGCTAATAATATTAGAATGATATCTATAAAAACAAATGACATGGAAGCGGCTTCTCTGGAGTGGACACTGTAACCTTAGCGGTAGAAAAACATTTTAAAAAACAACTATATAATTACACTGAACAAAAATATAAATGCAACACTTTTGTTTTGGCTCCCATTTTTCATGAGCTGAACTCAAACATCTAAAAAAAATTTCTACATACACAAAAGACCCATGACTCGCAAATATTGTTCTCAAATCTGTCTAAATCTGTGTTAGTGCGCACTTCTCCTTTGCCAAGATAATCCGTCCCACCTCACAGGTGTGGCGTATCATGAATATTGTACAGGTGTGCCTTAGACTGCCCACAATAAAAGGCCACTCTGAAATGAGCACAATTTTGCTTTATGGGGGGGCAGAAAACCAGTCTGTATACCATTTGCCTCACACAGGGCCGTCGCAGAGAGTTGATCAGGTTGTTGACTGCGGCCTGTGGAATGTTGGTCCACTCCTCTTCAACAGCTGTGTGAAGTTGCTGAATATTGGCAGGAACTGGAACACACTGACGCCAATCCAGAGCATCCCAAACATGCTCGATGGGAGACATGCCTGTTGAGTATGCTGGCCATGCAAGTACTGAGAAGTATTCAGCTTCCAGGAATTGTGTACAGATCCTTGCAATGTGGAGCTGTGCGTTATCATGCTGTAACATGAGGTGATGGTCATGGATGAATGCCAAACAATGGGTTTCAGGATCTCATCACGGTACCTCTGTGCATTCAAAATGCCATCAATAAAATGCACTTGTGTTCGTTGTCCGTAATATACGCCTGCCCATACCAGAACCCCACCGCCACCATGGGCCACTCGATCAGTCAGCAAGCCGCTCACCCACACGACGCCACACAAGCTCTCTGCCATCTGCCCTAAACAGTGAAAACCGGGACTCATCTGTGAACAGAACGCCTCTCCAATGTGGCAAACGTCCTTGAATGTGAGCGAATGCCCACTCAAGTCGGTTACGACGACGAACTGCAGTCCAGACCACGATGAGGAAGACGAGCATGCAGATGAGCTTCCCTGAGACGGTTCCTGACAGTTTTTGCAGAAATTCTTTGGTTATGCAAACCAATTGTTGCTGCAGCTGTCCGGGTGGCTGGTCAGAGGCAATCCTGGAGGTGAACATGCTGGATGTGAAGGGCTGGTGTGGTTACACGTGATCTGCGGTTTTGAGGCCGGTTGGATGTACTGCCAAATTCTCTGAAACACCTTTGGAGACGGCTTATGGTAGAGAAATGAACACTCATTTCCCGGGCAACAGCTCTGGCAGACATTCCTGCAGTCAGCATGCCAATTGCACGCTCCCTCAAAGGTTGCAACATCTGTGGCATTATGCTGTTTGATCAAACTGCACATTTCAGGGTGGCCTTTTATTGTGGGCAGTGTAAGGCACACCTGTGCATTATTCATGCTGTCTAATCAGTACCATAACATGCCACACCTGTGAGGTGGGACGGATTATCTTGGCAAAGGAGAAGTGCGCACTAACACAGATGTAGACAGATTTGAGAACAATATTTGAGAGTCATGGGTCTTATGTGTATGTAGAAAAATTTTCAAATGTTTTAGTTTAGCTCATGAAAAATGGGAGCCAAAACAAAAGTGTTGCATTTATATTTTTGTTCAGTGTATCTATAATATTATCCACATATGCGCAATATTGATACAATGTAGATTTTGAAATATCACAGTTCTTGTCAATAGTAATGCAGTAATGCTAACCAAATCATAGTGATGGTATCTTGGTTTATGGATTCTCGAAGGCGAACGCTGCCATGCTAACTTTGCTACTATCGCCAAATGGCTAAACCCAATGCCATCCTACAAAATTGCTAGGTTTAATAAAATATGTTGTGAATGGAATATTCTAAGTTGTGAAGGTATTTGACAAAGTTGTGCCAATCCATTGAACTGGCATCCATCAGTACCAGCTGACCAAAGCTCACTGCCATCTTAAAAAAAAAAAGAAATTATATTGCTGCTGGAGGTTTCTTCCTGTTAAAAGGAAGTTTTTCCTTCCAACTGTCACCAAGTGCTTGGTTATAGGGGTCATTTTGATTGTTGTGGTTTTTCTTTCTTCTTTTTCCCTTTAGAGGGGATTGTTGCGATTTGGCTACTATTTGTGTTGGTACTCAAAAAAGTAATCTATTACACATTTCTTGTTACTTTTCTTAATGCAGTACTTTACTTGATTACTCACCAGAGAAGGCAGTTTGTTACACTGTTACCTGTTCAAGTTCATGATCTGGCTAACAGCTTACCTTTATACCAACTGGGCTGGGATCACTAACAGTAAAAGTTATCATAACTAGCTAGCTAGTTAGCTAGCTTTGTGTTAGCAAACATCAGACAGCATGCTAAGTCCCAAAGTTCTGTTAGCAGTATAATGTAGTTGTTTCTGTCTTGGATGCTTGTGCTTCCAGTCTGTGAAGCAACCAGTTTTTTAGTGCTTTCCTTTGTGCACTAAAAAGAAATGTCCATATCCCCTCCCCTGACTGTAATGTGTTCAGTGTTCAGGAAGGCAAAAGGATATTTCTCTGATTTTTTTCTACGTGCAGATAACTGAAGAGCTTTTCTAACTCTAGTAATTAATGAATAATTGTGACTGTAATGCGTTACATTGGATTTGGTGGTATAAAATACAATTCAGTTGAATATTTGGAGAGCAGTATAAGCTAATGCTAGCTAATGCTAGCAACCTTTCCGATTAGTTAGAACCTGTGCATTCACTTTAATGTAAAGATGAAATGCAGCATAATAAAATACTAGAAAAAGCCTTATTCAAAGAAACTGTGCAAAAACTGTAACTGTATTAATGTGAGTTTAGTAACTCGAGTTACCAGGTGTGAAGCCTAAGTGGATAAACCTGTGAGCCTCATACCTTAACAAAATTCAAACTGTTTAATAGGAAAATAAATCACCTGCTATAGAGCTGTTATGAAGAGGTAAGCTCTTAGCTATATTGACACAAAGGATGTTTTTGCACCAGGTTGCATAAATGTTATTTTTTATGGCTGAAGCTGGGCATTAACATAAGAGTCTTTAAGGATTGTGACCAGCCTCAAGTGGACACTGGAGGAACTTTAATTTATGGTACTGTCACGTTTATTTTTCAGTCCCAGAGGTTGCTGTTTGCTTTTGAACGGTCATCAGTTGGAGCCGGCATCCATGTTCACTGCATTAGCTCCAACCACAAATATTCGGCATGTAAGCTGTCTAAAAATGGCATCAGAGCTGCAGAGTTGCTTAAAATAATCACAAGGGGTTTTTTTTTTTTGCATTGACAGCAGAATAAGCAGAATGTGACAAACATATTTTGACACTCAAAATGCAAAAATATGAGAACAGTGTGTGTGTGTGTGTGTGTGTGTGTGTATCTAAAATGACATGAAGAAATATGTGTGAAATGGTTGAGGTCAGCCTGGCCTGGAAGTGATCTCTGGAGTGACAGCTGAATCATTCCACCTGGAGTGTGTGTGTCTGAGTATTTGTGCGCTTTATAGCCTGTGAAATGAAGATGGGGGTAAGGTGACGCAGAGAGGAAGGGGCAACGAGGTCATGAGATAATCAACCCCTGATCAACTCCACTCGCAAACACAAACGCACACTGGCTGTCTTAGACCTGAGATAACTGAGTCAAAAGCCCCGGGGTCAGAGGTCAGAGCCCTAGTTCATAGAGAACACATGGAAGGGATAAAGAGGCTCTGGATTCCATAAAGCATGAGCATGAGACTTATTTATGGCTGCGGGGAAAACATCACAACCCAAATCCCTGCTCTACCTCCTTTCCTGTCCGTTCTGCTCCCTCGCTGACGGAAATATGGATATAGCGAGGGAGGGGAGAGGGCGAAATGATCTCTAAAAGCAGTTCTGGTTCTCTCTACTTCCTGTCCCAACAACTTAATTTCAAAGGCTCTCGGAGGAGGGGGTCCTCAAACTTTCACTGAAAAAGGAAACAAAACAGGGAGATTTTAAACAGTCAAACTGTGTCAGCCACAAACTGAACCAGTAAAGAAAAGCCATGTGAGAGCAAAACAGTAAAACAGTGGGGTATTGTGACAAGAAGTGGTTTTGATTTAGACCACAGAAACTAATGGCATGCTGTTTGCCTGCTAAAAGGCACAGGGCCATTTTGTTGTTTGGTGCACATTAAGTCATGGGCTGACTCACACATACACATTGAACTCTGTGGGTTTCGTTTTCTGCTCTTCTTACATATCCGTTTCTGATATTTTTAACATTAACTATAATCTGTTTCACGGTGTTAGGCATCTGTGCGACTGTGTTTGTTCCAGTGGTGAAGAGCTGAGGAGGACGAGCACAAAGCCACCCCCTGGCTTCATGTTATGTTATATTAGTTGGCTACTTGAGTGCATTTTTCTCTGGTCAATGTAAACTTAAGGAGGGAGACAAGAACAGCTCTAGTCATTTGGATGAATCGTCCTTTTAACATCTCAGGGAGAGCGGCACCACATGTCGGAGCCCGACGTCCCACAACACAATAATGACACCCCAAAATAAATGAATTCCCGGGCTGCCATGTTATTTACTAATGCTTAGAGAGGTCACACTCTGTGCACAAATATATTATATTATCTACTCTAAATACTGACTTTAAATGTAAGGAGGGCAAAAACAGGGACTGCTCAGTGGTGAGGTGGTTAGCCTTAAATCAGATAAGCATTTAAGAAAATGGATGGATGGACTGACTAAAGGAAAGTCAGTTTTCCTCACAGCTGGGATGGAGGTCGGACTCATGAGGAGGTTGATGTGTAAGAATTCACAGAACAGAAAAAATATGACTGTAACCTGATTCAAAGAAATAAATTATTGCTAAAGTTAGTGCTCTTTTACTCCTGGCATAAATATGACCAGTTTCCTCTCTATTTTTGGTAATTCCACGCCGGTGGAAACCCAAACAAAACACGCATTAAGAGGCTCTGGGTCTCAATCTCGTGGTCCATGTCACCTCTACTTGCGGTCGCATAATGACGTGAAGAAATATTTTTAAGAATTATTGTTCGAAAAATTATTTAGTATGAAGGCAATGGGCAGAGTGTTGCAGGCATAGCCTAAAGATTGTAGCCTCATGGGCAGTGTAGCCCAGTTGTAAGTAAGCTATTAAGACTCGACTGTACACCGTGTTTTCCTCCAAAAACAATAAGTTCCGTTGGAGCAGCCTTTCAACGCCTCTCTCCGTCTCTCGCTAGCAAAGTTGACCCAGACACAAAGTAAAGTTAGTTTTCAGCTACGAGCCCGACATGGACTCGTAGCACGGACGTATTAGCCAGAGGTCCCTTTACTACGGTTCGGAGCAGCAGACCTGTTTTATATACGCGCGGAATAGTTTTCTATATGAGATCGCTGCAAAAAGTGCAGCCTTACCTAATGTCCACCCTACTGTTACTCATTTATATTAAGATTTAAAAATCTAGTTGCTATTGGTATGTCGAGTAACCTTCAGTAATAGTAATAAATCACACAGCAATAGTACATTCATGTAGTTATAAAAAGTATGATAATATATTAAGTAATCCAAAGTATTCAGTTACGTTACTGTAATAGAGTAACGTAACTGAATACTTTACAAAATACATTTCAGGGGATGTAATCTGTAATCTGTAGTGGAATACATTTTAAAAGTAACCTTCCCAACACTGTCCATACCAGGGTCAAGTGCCAGATGACGCATGCTGTGGTTGCCCAGACCAAATCCAGTTTCTTCTTTAGTAACAGTTCATCAGGGTTGTTGCAACACACTAACTATCTGTATGAACATAGCTCACAGGGATCTGTGACAATTAAAGAATCTGTGTTTACCTACCTGACATTCTGCAGTATGATAAGCAGCTGTGATGAGCATGAAAAATGAGATGAAAAAATCTGAGCCAAAAAGTAATGTTTAAAACATTAAATCAATATCAAATCTACACACAGAGCTAAACAAAAAAAAATCGAATATGCTTTTTTTCAGTCCTTCTTTCAACTTTTGGAAATCAATGAAAGTGAAAAATTGGCATTTCAGCTCTTTCTATGAAGATAAACTACCAGTCAGAAGTTTGGACACTCTGGGTTTTTTTAAAACTATTTTCTTATTTTCATGACTATTTAGATTATAGATTCTCTCTGAAGGCATCAAATCTATGAATGAACACATATGGAATTATGAAGTAAACAAAAAAGAAGCAAAAAATAGCTGCCCTTTGCTTTGATTACTGTTTTGCACACTCTTGGCATTCTCTCGATCAGCTTGAGGTCATCACCTGAACTGGTTTTCCAACAGTCTTGAAGAAGTTCCCAGAGATGCTGAGCACTTGTTGGCACTTTTGCCTTAACTCTGTGGTCCATCTCATCCCAAACCATCTCAATGAGGCCAGGATGTCTGGCACAGCACACCATGAAGCACTCAATTCTTCACTGTGGGAACCATGCACGTAGAGACCATCCATTCATCTTTTCTGCGTCACATGAAGACACGCAGAGTGGAACCAAAGATCTCAAATCTGGAGTCATCTGACCAAAGCACAGATTTCCACTTGTGTTTCTTGGTCCAAACAAATCTCTTCTGCCTGTTGCTTTTCCTTAGTTGTGGTTTCTATTTGACCATAAAGGCCTGATTCACACAGTCTGCTCTGAACAGTTGATGTAGAGATGGTTCTGCTACTGGAGCTCTGTGTGGCATTTATCTATGCTCTAATCTGAGGTGCTGTTAAATTGTGATTTCTGAGGCTGGTGACTCGGATGAGTTTATCCTCAGCAGCAGAGGTGACTCCTGTTCTTCCTTTCCTGGGGCGGTCCTCATTAGAGCCAGTTTCATCAAAGCGCTTGATGGTTTTTGCGACTGCAATTGAGGACCCATTCAAAGCTTTAGCAATTTTCCGGACTGACTGACCACTGTGTATTTGTGTATTGTGTATTTATAATTTATATATTTTATTTTATTCCTTCCTAGTTAAATTGACCCTTTTTAATTTTCATATTTATTTCCTGTCTTATTCATAGCCTTTTTTTCTGTTTCTTTAGGTCACGAGCAGTTGTGTAAGCATTTCACTGCATATCATACTGTGTATGACTGTGTATGTGACAAATAAAATTTGAATTTGACCTTCAGTTCTTAAAGTAATGATGGACTGTTGTTTCTCTTTACTTCTTGCCATTATATGAATTCTAACAGTTGTTAAATAGGGCTGTCAGCAGTGTACCAACCTGACAAAAGGCAAGAAATTCCACAAATGAACCCTGACATGGCACACCTGAAAACCATTTCAGGTGACAAGAAGCTCAGTGACAGAAGTTCAAGGGTTTGCAGCACCATCAACAAAGCAAAGGG
Organism: Neolamprologus brichardi; assembly: GCF_056152115.1. Taxonomy (NCBI): domain Eukaryota; kingdom Metazoa; phylum Chordata; class Actinopteri; order Cichliformes; family Cichlidae; genus Neolamprologus; species Neolamprologus brichardi. The sequence goes on along the minus strand of NC_142116.1, from coordinate 26,824,399 downwards.
TGGCTACTTTCATCTAAAATATAAGACATGTTTAATTTATCACTTTTCTCTTTGCTACATAATTCCATATATCTGGCTTCAGCTATTTGATGTCTTTAGTATCTATCTACCTTGTGGAACGTAAAAAAAGAAATCATTAAATGAGAAGGTGTGTCCAAATTTTTGACTAGTTGTGTATTTTGCAAGTTCTCCTCTGACCCTAAAGGAGATTTACAGAGATAGAAGGAGTTAGGCCCCAAGGAGACATAAAAGGAAACAAGATTTACATCAGGAAAAGACGGACTTGACAGTGGCCATCTGTCCTGCTTTGGCCTTTCTGCTGTAGCTCGATGAAAGGTGGTAACCACGAACACATACAAAGACAAAGACACAAAAATAAGGTAATTGCCATTCTTCCTATTTTCAGTGTCTTCTGCCTCCCTGTGCAAGTATCTGTGTGTGTGTGTGCAGGAGGATGTGTGTGTCTGCGGTAGTCGTCAGGTCATTGGGCTCATCACCTAAGGGGTTGTGAGACAATAGCGGTGAGATAATGAAGACAAGAGCGAGCGGCAGAGGCTGATGGAGAACAATGCAGCGGTAATGGTTCTGGCACGGCGTGTGGAGTTTACTGTTGCTCACTGGGATGCTTCCTTCCTGTCCTGCTTTATCAACACACAGGAAAGAACAACAACAACCGCCCACCACCACCTGCTCTCCCATCTTCTCTTCTGTCGTTTCTTATTTTCTTCACTTTCTTTCTTCACTTTCTTTCTTCACTTTCTTTCTTTTCATTCGTCCTGTTTTCTCAGCTTTCCTCTTCTGTCCGTAATTTTCACTTTCAACTCTTCTTTAACTGCTTCCATGTATCCTCTGACCCAGTGAAGATCATCCTTTTGAAAAGTATCTACTATTTACTATTTGCTGAGAATGAGTGGTAGAGGAATGTCTTTTAGAACTACTGCTATTGTCAAAGTCTATATAAAATATTAAAAATAAAATTTAACTCTGCTGAAAATTATTTCCCATCACTTTCATATGGATTAATATTTCTGCTGCAGACATTTAAGGTTGACTATTAAACACTTCTACATTAATGCATCATATTCAGTAAAATCGTCCTGTAAAGACCACAATATCTTTTAATCAGCTCAGAAACAAAATAAAAGGCTGCACTGTACAATTCATTGCCAATATCCAAGGTGGGATTAAATATTGATTCTTAATGAAAAATGTAGTTGGTGTATTAGTAAAACAGTAAGTTAAACTTTGAGAGATGTTAATCTAAAAGTCAGCAACTTGACTGTTTTATTAAACTACTCGTGGCAGGGGATTCTCCATTATTAAAGATTTCATTACTAACATGCTAAACAATTAATTAAAAGTTTTGTATATGTTGATTAAGGTCATTACTAAGAGAAAACTCATCTGTTATGATGATAAATAAGAATACTCTTTCACATGTTCATGAGAATGCTGAGCCCTTTCAGATTTCAGTGTCTCCTTTGTTAAGCTGCATTAATTCTGCTTCCAGAGACAATAACCAACTGTGGCTAAAAGTTGGCAGTGATTTAAAGGATGGATGCAAATAAACACAGTTTGCATCATCAGTGTTCAAGACAAAAGTAGATATGTTTGGTCTGTTTTAATTGATGTCTGTTTTTGGTATAAAAGTAAGAAAATACTCACCAAAACAGTCACAACTGAGCATGAAGCGTTTAAAAATTGTCCATACAATATTAACTAATTATTTAAGTGATTAAGTGATTAAGTATGAGGCCCTTTGTGCTTTACACAGTATCACATTAGTTTGCCAAGTGTTGCTAACATTAGCATTGCTTGTACCTGTCACGGTCTGGCTGGCAGACCGTGGGGAGATGGGGAAATAGGACCCAAACGCCGGACTCTTCAGTGCAACAGTGTTTATTTACAAGGTGGTGAAGTAAACAACAATAAATCCCCAGTTTCCCAGACTCCCGTGTAGTGTCTTCTTCCTAAAAGTCCCCGTGTAGTGCTCTCTGCCCCAGTGTCCCTGCACTCCCCGTGCTCACTGCTCCTTCTCGTCCCACACTCCTCCTGAGGGGAAAACAATAGAGGCAGCCGTTACACACTGTATACATGCAGGCATACACTAACACTTGACTATGCTCGAAGACTGACGTGTAGTCAAACGCAATAATCCAGCGTCGGTGGAAGCTCCATCACTCTTCTAAATAGCTCCACCGACGAGCCCAGATGAGGAGCAGGTGTGCGGCAAGGACTTCGGGTGTGGCCAGCCCTCAAGTCAGGCCACGCCCCCAGGGCTGCCTACATACAGATGTGCACGGGGCAGTGCAGACAACACACCAAATAATAATAATAACGATGATAACAATAATAACAACAGTCCTAGTCCCCACTGCCCACGGACCCCGAGTCCCCAGAGCCGGGTCCGTGACAGTACCAACAGGGCTCTTGGTTTGCAGCCTTAGGTCCTCCGGCCTAGGCAGAAAAAAACTGACATATTTACTCCTCTCAAGTGCTTAAATGACAGTTTATGCTGATGTAGCATATATATATATGTATATATATATATATATATACATATATATATATGTGTGTATATATATATATATGTATATATCTGACCCCAGGTGCAGGCTGTGTAAAGATGCCCCAGAGACAATCCAGCACATAACATCAGGGTGCAAGATGCTAGCAGGCAGGGCATACATGAAACGCCATAACCAAGTGGCCGGCATAGTGTACAGGAACATCTGTGCCGAGTATAACCTGGAAGTCCCGAGGTCAAAATGGGAAATGCCCCCAAGGGTGGTGGAGAATGACCGAGCTAAGATCCTGTGGGACTTCCAGATACAGACGGACAAAACGGTGGTGGCTAACCAACCGGACATAGTGGTGGTAGACAAACAGAAGAAGACGGCCGTAGTGATCGATGTAGCGGTTAATCACAGCAATATCAGGAAGAAGGAACACGAGAAGCTGGAGAAATACCAAGGGCTCAGAGAAGGTCGAGAGGATGTGGAGGGTGAAGGTAACGGTGGTCCCCGTGGTAATCGGAGCACTGGGTGCGGTGACTCCCAAGCTAGGCGAGTGGCTCCAGCAGATCCCAGGAATAACATCGGAGATCTCTGTCCAGAAGAGCGCAGTCCTGGGAACAGCTAAGATACTGCGCAGGACCCTCAAGCTCCCAGGCCTCTGGTAGAGGACCCGAGCTTGAAGGATAAACCGCCCGCAGGGGCGTGCTGGGTGGTATCTATATATATATATATACACCAGGGAACACAGGTGGACTAAATGTAACTGACGAGACAGGGGAAACAAACTGAGCATACGCACGCAAGACAGGGAACTAACAAAATAAAAGAGGAAGTAACGCACAGTGAGACTCAGACTAGATATGTGATCTTGACGCTGGTACTTGGGATAAACAGACATTGAGACATGACAGACTAGGGAGACAAAAGATGATACACAACAGAAATGAACATGGGATCAGGAAAGGGAAAAACCCAGGGAACAGGACTACAGTTGTGTTAACTAGATAAGACAGGGAACGCAGACAACCATGGATACAGAACACAAAGAGACCAGACAGACATCAGGACGCGACCAGCAAGGCCTGAGGTACTAGAATGTAAATTACCTCATAACTTTCCAAGAAATAAAGAATAAAGCTCAAAATACTCCCAGGACCATGGGATAAATTGAACACAGCTTAGAGCTAACTAGCTTTGTTCAAACAGAGCATTTGGTATCTGATTTATGTAATGTTATGTGATCATGTTTTTCCTTTTACGGCTCATTGGCCACAAGGCTAATAATCTTGAAACGGTATAAAATGTAAATTTAAAGTGTCCTGCAACCCCCCCCCCCAATATGCCTTCTTTTCCTCTCTTCTGTATCCTGTCCTTTATTTTCCCTCTCCCTGCTTTGTTTTCATTCTGTGAGGGGAAGTAGGAGACCTCTTCAGTATGGGATGCTGCATGCTGTTCACGGCCCACCTTCCACTCTCTACCTTAATCCGGCTCATAATCTTCATCTCTTGTTTATCTATGCTAACACTCCCTCTCTCATTTCAAAGCACCCCGAGGTGAGCTGGGAAGGGAGTGCAAAGAGGAAGGCCTCCATGGGGTTACAATAATAACTTAGCTGCCTAAAAACTCATGCGATTTGCTGCCTGTTTTACCCAAACTGATTGTATGTGTGTGTACAGTCTTGACACCTCTTCAGAAAACACCGTTTGAGTCTTGAGAGAGGACAAAACTGTTGCCCTTGAACCCTCTGGAGATGGAGGGTAAGAAGCTGAGTGTTACAGAATGTTGTGTTTTCAGAGGACAGGCGGTACAGACGTGGAAGGACAGGAGGGTGTGTTTGTGGTGGGAAAGTATTTTTAAATATTTTCCTGCTTTTATGCTTTGGTGCCTTCATTGTTCTTTCCTGATGCTCCGACTTGAGAGTTTTGAAACCACACTTAACAAGCATTAGTACAAAGCCATGCATACCAACAGCAAAAGGAGAAAAACAAAGTACATCTAATATGGCATGACTGTAAATGATTTATTGTTGCATTCACTATTCTCATCCACTTTAATATGAGTAGAGGTGAAGGAATAACAGGGTAAAAAACATATCCTTGACATTCTTCTCCCTAGCTATGTATTTGGATTATATATGCCATTCACTATGTTCTTAGTTTATGCTTACAGATGGACTTTCTTGGAAGACTTAAAATAGGCTTCAGAACCGTGACCTACCACATCTCAGCATTTTTAGATATGACAACACAGCAGTCTTCAGATCTCTCTGGGTGGCTGTGTTTCAGTAGGTATATCGGTAGTTCACCAATCAGATGTTTGGTGGTTTGGTATGTGGCTCAAATTGTCCATAGATAAGATACTCTGGTTTGTGTTATAGATGACACATATAGAGTAAAAGGGCTGAGTGAGAGTAGGTAAATTGCTAGGTTTTCTGACTTTTTTCTAAGTCATCACTGGGGATGTCCCTAACTCAGCACTTTGGGTAAATATATGCATATTTCTTTTCATTACTGTTCTCCCAAGTCTGCAATCAGGAACAACCAACAAAACCTTTTTTGGCACAGAAAAGTCCTTTATTCTTTTTTGAAAGCATAACGCCAAACCCTACCCCTTAGGATAAGGGTAGGGTTTAGGGTTAGGAGTTATGGTTATGATTGTCACATGACAATGTAGACCTCAGAGGGTTAATCTGTTTCAGCCTAGAGGTTGCTGTTCAAATCCAGAAGATGAAACCAGCAGCATGTCAAGATTCCTAAGGATGGCACATTAACTGAGGAAGTAACTTGGCACTATGACTAGCATTGCTGTGCTTCATTTTGATTTCTTGCAGTTCTTAGAACACACACAGCAAATGTTATGTGTGCTATTGAGACATTGTTACAAGTAAGCAAGAATTTTGAAATGGACATTTTCCCAAGTATCGCATATTCTTTCTGATAGGGATAAGAAAACTCGCAAGTATGTCATACTCGAACAGTGGAGTTCGTCCTTTTGGCTAGTCGAAGAGGTGTTACTGACTAAATTCAGATATTTTAAGGTTAAAAAAATAATGAATGCATTGAGAGTTAAATAAATGATGCAACATTTTTCTTTCCATTCAGATCCAGTGATCGACTAACAGCAGAGACCTTTCCTTTTCTTGCAGTGGCTCCCTAAAGCTAACCCCAATGACCTTCTAACCCTTACAGCTGTAAAGAGATTAAATATTTTCTAGCTCCACTGGTCTCTGAAAAACTACTTTGTCCATTAGAACTAAAAGATACAGTATCAGGTCCTGAAGAGGATGAACCCTGAAGTTTTTGAAAAGTGACGAGTCACACTGAAAATGAGCCTGACTTCCTTCTAAAAAAAAAAAAAGGTTATGCTATATTACTGCAGCACACATCCCACAGAAACAACATTTGGGTAATATAAAGAACTCATTATCAGTAGCCTTATTTGACTAACAGTGTGCACCCAAGGCTAAGTCATTCATGTGTTTATTTCTGTTTGCCTCATAGTGCCAGTTAATTTACTAACCACTACGTTATGGGGATCTGAACACGCATATTTAGCACTTGTAACAGTGGGTAGGATTGTAACCGCAAGTAGTGTTAATGCTCTATCCACGGTACAGGTGCACCTCATTTAGGATATGAGTCAGTTAGAGAGAGATTACTCTGAGATAAAGAGACTCTTTGGGGACACGTGGTTTTCTGTTTTCTTCATTTCTGCTCTTTTGAAAAAAAGAAGAAAAAATATATATTTGGAAAAGTTGAAGCATTTGTGCAGGTTTGCAAATGCTTGCATCACGTGTGACACAAATGCACACACTCACACGTACACTCGAGAACACAGTGTGCTAATCTCTTTAGAATCTCCATGGAGACTTTAGTGTGCAGGCTCGGTGGGGGTTAGCAGGGCCCTGTCCTCAAACTGCTGAGGCTGGGACTGTAGGCAAAAGCTAGGCACTGGGCCATGAAAGCACGACACTGTGCGTGTGTGTGTGTGTGTGTGTGTGTGTGTGTGTGTGTGTGTGTGTGTGTGTGTGCATACGTGCATTTGTGTGTGCCTGCCTGTGTGCCCTTTTGCATTTTCATGAAGTTAATCCCGACTTGACCAAGCGAGTCCGACTGTGCATAAATAATCACTTTAGGAGAAGTTCAAACACCATCAGTATGCATGACCCTCCATCTCCCTGACACTAGCAACCAAGACAACAGGCCTCTGAGCCACCGTCATCCCTTGGAGCAGAACATGCTTGCTGGCTGCTTTGCTGCTGCTGTTAGTCTTTGTGAGGAGGAGAGAATGAGGATAGGAAAGAGAGAGTCATACTGCAGAAAAATGTAAAAACTGGGTGATGAATGTTATGCCGAAATTGATTTTCAGCAACCCAAGTACCTTTGGAGAAAAAAATGTGATGCAAATTATAGTGAAACAAATTGTATCAAAATGTAAAAAAGAAAGAATTAATTATATTAACCTTACGGCCTACGCTCTCACTACTGGCCAGTGGTTCGCTCTACTGATCTAAGCTCAAATTCCCAGCTTGGTCTCAATTGGCCTTCCATGGGTCAAATTAGCTCCAATACCAAGGAGCTTAGTTGGGCTTGAAGAAACAGCTGGCTCTATGTGGGGGCTTACAGATCCAAAATGGCTGACCGGTAGCGACAGCAAAACTACCCTACACATTCCTCTCCCACAGACGGAGCTCAGTCGACCCAAAGTTGGATATTTGAAATGTAAACACGGAGATGTTATTCTGTTCCTAAATGGGTGAAGCGGTTTCCCATGGCGGGGCTGTCAGGACGATTGGTGGACAGATTGTAGTTTGGCTATTTGAATTTTTGGCATTTGCGTTGACATGAAAGTTCATGTCTTCATCTCACACCATAATCATGCAAAAATGTAATTTATCCAGCTACAAAGTTAATGCCAATACTTTATGCGAACCATACTAAAAGATTATGCCTCCTAAATATGCTAGCATGTTCATTTTAAGTACTTACCTTCTTATATAATATATCCTAATGGACATTTCGCACACAAGTTGAAAAACGCCAAACAGTTGTATGCTGATTGAGAACTGTTCTCTTATCCATGATTGTCCAGCACTTCCAAAATATGATCTAATGTTCAGGGATCCTTTTGCGCTCCAACTATATTCCCACTTCTGTTAATTTTAACCTCATTTGGGTTTAGACAAGTCCATCAACACACATTTATTCCCTCTTAATTATTTTATTTTGAAATACTTTTGGAAACAAAGATGTCTTAGTGGAGCCAAACCCCGTTCTGCTTAATCCAGCGGTGACAGCGTGTGTGCTGTAAAACTGTCCGTGTCTCTCTCCTTGTGTTGCAAATCTTATGTTTATGGTTGCAGTTGTCATTCACACCATACGGTGTTTTCCAATGAGTGCCTCTGACGCTTTCTAGTAATCTTTATGGGGTCTCATGTGAGATAGCTTTTCCAAGTTGAACAAAACAAACTTTATCCACCCACGGTAGATTGGCTGAAATCAATGAAAAGGAGGACAGAGATGGCGGTGACAGATTTGCACTGGTGTGCAGAGAGAGATGATACAGAAAGAGAAGAAAAAATGGATAAAGAGGAAGGAGACAGGAAAGAGACAGAGAGGTGGAAGGAGTCAAGGAACATGTGTTGCTGTCAGTCTGTCTTTTAATCCTCTTGGACTTTTTCTGCCTCCTTTTCCCACGTTCTCAGTGTTAATTGATAAACACAGAGAGGGAACGGACCCCGTGACTAATCATTCTGGCTGCTGCTGGTGTGTGTGTGTGTGTGTGTGTGTGTATGTGTGTGTGTTTACAGGTCACTGAAGTCTGCAGGCCCCACTAGACTGGCAGCATCAGCAGGCAGCTGCTGATTCATGCCAGAACGCTGTTGTCCGATTTTCCTTCGCAACAGAAACACTTGAGCTAAAATACAGTTTGTTCCATGACTCAATGAATACTACACTGCAACTTTAACTGAGATCAAATAAGTGCACGAATCATGGTCAAGTTTTCTCCTGTGTGTATCTGCCTTTTAAGCACTTAACAAAACACTGTATGTTTGCTCTGTGTGTTCTTGAGGGACATCAGAGCACAGCTGTCATGAACCCAAGGTTCGCACAAGGAGTGGACACCAAAATGCAGACACCAAAACGCGTAGTCTATTTACAAGAGTCTTTATTAAGCAGCAGAAAATATTAGGGAATGTGATTCGGGTTAGATACGGCAACGGGGAATTGGCGACTGGAGCAGGGAAGGATGGCCCTTAGGCAACTGGATCACGGAGGAAGTCAAGCAAGCAGGCAAGACAGGTGTTCCGGTGGAGAGAGAAAATGAGGCTCCAGGTGAGTCTGTGAACACAGGGAAAACAAGTAGAAAAGGTTTTCAGAAGAGCTGCCTAGTTACCGACACATAGCAGTTTAGTTTTAGCGGTAACTGGAGGACAGTGTTTTGGCTAACGACATGCTAGTCTATAGCTTTTTTTTAAGTTTAGTTTAATTGTTTTTTTGTTTAGTTTTTTGGTTTGTGTACATATTTCAGTAAAGCACTGCCGCTCAGGCTGCTGCCAATTATTTACAGTCACCCCTAAATGTCCAGTTGCCCATTGTCCATTATTGCTCACAGAGACTGTAAACATTAATAAAATGTCTGTGAAGACACAAAGTACCATAAATAAAATGGATTTATACCTTTTTCATGATTAGTATATTATTTGTAGAGGTTTCAAATTCAAAAAATGTCCTCAGTATTTGGAAAAATATGTTTTGTTTTCAATCCTTCATTCTGGTGTAATGACACGGAAGAAGAAAGCCTTTTATCTGCCACTAGGAGAACTTTACCAGTTCAGGCTCTAGATATAGACCAGGGGTCCCCAATCCCAGTCCACGAGGGCCGGTGCCCCTGCAGGTTTTAGATGTGTCATTGATCCATCACAGCTGATTTGAATGGATAAATTACCTTCTCAACATGTCATGAAGTTCTCCAGAGGCCTGGTAATGACTTAATCATGTGATTCAGGAGTGTTGACCCAGGGTGAGATCTAAAACCTGCAGGGACACCGGCCCTCGTGGACTGGGATTGGGGACCCCTGATATAGACTATATATAAAAAGATGTATGCAGCCACCACGATATCATTTACTGGTATCCTGACACAACGTGCTGATGTCTCAACATGATGGTGTGTTCGAGATTAAGTTGGAGGTAATCAGACAGATTCAGGAACCAGTCCTACTTGCAAAGTTGGAGCAGCCCCACCCAGCCCATGTGAACAATCTAAGATAGTGACAGTGAAAGTAAACAGTAACAAACTGTAAAACCCTTCATCTGTCCTGCCACAGTCATGTATTTTGGACTCACTAAATAAGCCATACATAGGTACATATACATACATACTGACCAGGCTCTATTTGTGAATGTGCAGCGGCATATTACTAAGTGCAACAAAAAAAAACTATTATAAAAGGCATTATTCCAAATTCAGAGGTAACTGGAAGACAGTGTTTTGGCTAATGACATGCTATTGCATTTGGACAAGAAAGTAAAGTGCTAAGAGAGAGCTAAAGTTAGCATGCTTGGTTAGCAATGCAGCCATAAAGCCTATGAGTGAAACAGACAAACATGCCTGTTAATTAATGCAAACAGAATACAGAAATTTTACTCACTGAAACTGCTGCACTTGGATAGCTTGCACCTCACAGTTACCCATATTATTCTTAGCTTAATAATTCTCCAAAACTCTGTCATTTAGTCCAAATACCTGTATATTCAGTTAACAATTCACTCTGAGATAGCAACTCTGACAGCAAATACTGCCACAGTCTCATGGCTGTAGCTCCATTTTTGCTTTTTGCAATCAAAATTTTTAAGCCAAAAGACGATTAGCTTAGCATAAAAACAAATCAGGGGCGAGGATGCTAGTCTAATTTGTTAAAAAGTAATAAACTCTGCCTACAGACAGTGTTAGAAACTTGGTGGCTGTGTTTTTTTTTCTGGGGGTAGCTTCTGCTCTCAACAAAAAATAAGTTCAACACAGTTGAATTATTTCTCCCTGCTCTCTTTATTAAGGTTGCCTTGAGCTGTTCCTTTCTAATAGTCTTGCAAACACACAAACATGACAGCAGCACACACAGTTTTTTCTAACTTTCGCTTTCTGTGTTTCCCCAAATATTTCCTTGAATGACCACCAAAACAGTTTCCCACATTTCACATAAAGGCTGAAATGATGGATATGAAATAATCTTATTGTTCTATATCCAATCTCTGCATAGTTTGTGGCTCAGCAAGGAACTGACCAATCACATTCTGCCATCTCAAACACGCCCCCCTCTTGCTCTGTCTTCTCACACACATGCACACACACACATAAGATGCCCCTTAGTCATACCCAACCAAGTGGGAGTGGTACACCCACGTGTATTACCCACCCACACACTAGCCGATACACTGACTCACTACCTTGATGTCTGACTCATTATCAGGAAATTGGTGGACAAGTTGGACCAAACTGTACAACGGTTTATTCTGTGGGTTTAAGCAGTGAAACTTGAACAAAGCTCCCTCAAATGTTGTTTTCGTCCCTATTTGCATCTCAAGTGGTCGGCCTCCTCCAACAATAAAAAACCTCTGACCACTGAGAACAAAAGGAAACCCTCAAATGAGAAGGAATTCAAGACTCCATTATGCTTATTTAAATTGTTCTGTGTTGCCATGTGGACAGATAATTGATGCATTTAGTCTTGATGTTACAAAATGCGGTGAGCGGTTGTGTAACGAGACCAACATAGAAAATGCTCCATTAAGATTAGCTCAGCACAGATGTTTGGACTGACAGAAAGCCTGGACTGAGATCAGCTTGGGGGGGGGGGAGAACTGATGGACTGTTACAAACAAACAAACAAACTGCAGGAAGAACCAAAAGCAAAAGTAGCTGAAACAAACAGCATGTGGACAGTGAAACGAGAATTGAAGACAAAGACGGACAGACTGGTAGTACTAAAACTAAAAAAGGATGTATGTTAATTAGCAACGGTTCAACACAGAGTAATATACCGACTGAAATAATCCAGCTATGACATCAAACCACGGCTAGATCTGAACTGTAATCACTTTTATGACTCATCTAGAAGTCACAACGAAAGTTAAACCGTATTCCTCAAATGCCTCACACTGCCTCTAGGGTCGTGTGTCCTCAAATTTCATTGGCTCCCACTCAGATGGTTTAAGAAGACACGAAAGTAAAACAATCCCATGAACCGTTGTAAAATTCACAAACTGACGCATCCCACATTTGGTATTCTGTCCAACTACAATGCTACTAATAAGTTTCCTGTTAGTTAGTTATTCTAAAATACATGACTCTGAATAACCTAGTTCAGTTAAACGTCTTGCGAAAGGCTTTTGTACAATGTTGACTCATCAAGAAAAAAGTGACATTTCCTTTTAAAAGCCTATCTTGGGCATCTGCAGCTCAGCAAATGTAAAGAGATAATGAAGAAGCTCATCTTGACTGTGTGCATGAAGAGCTAAAACAACAGCTTTAGCTTTCACTGCTATGCCAGCCATCAGATGGCTATTCTCAGCATAAGTGTTGGTCAATGCGAACAGAAAAATGTTCCAAGAAAGTAGGCTATGCAAATCCTAAATGGACTCCCAGGGGGCAGTCACCCTTAGGCAGTCCCGAGAATTCGTAGAATTAGACTGCAGTGTCAGTCGTTTTTTAGTCCACTGCCTATTAATAGCTCAAGAAATAATGGATGGGTTGCCAGAGGATGATGCCTCTTACTCTGGTAATCTCTTGTGTATCCACTTCATTCAATATAACGATGAATCAAATAAAAACATTCCATTAACATCAGCATGAAGCCCAGGACGTTTTCACCCATGAAAGCAGAAATACAATGATCAATGGGTGGAGCAGTGGCAGAAGCATCAACCAAATAACAGCTCAAAGCGCTTACATGGCTGGCGTGACGAATAGATCTTAATGTGAAACAACTTTAAAAGGAGTAGAACATCTATTTATGGCAGAGTTCTGTTTATTTCACTTTTTAGTTTTAGTGTATCGATGAGTAAAGGACACAGAGTTTATTTTTTTTCCCACGGTGCATTTCAAGATGCATATCCGATTTCAACAATAAGCAGTTTTCTTCCAGTTAACAGATTATTCACATTTATGGAAACCCTGATATCATTAGTATTCACTTGCTAAAATGTTAGCCCAGCACACAACTGAATAGTTTCAGCATCATAGAGCAGCTAGTCAGACTATCCATTGGGTGACACAGATTGAAATGTGTCTTTTCTCCATTGCGATTTGGATGCACTGATCTGTTAACCTCCCTTATTATTGATTATTTTTCTGTATTGCAGCATGAAACTTTTCTTTGTGACAGTAACTTACTCTAAAACTGATGTAAAAGTTGTGCCACGAATCACATTCTCAGTTTTTGTTTTCGTTTTAAGCTGCCGCCATTCTTTAAGAGGCAGAGCTGTTGCAGTACTAATGCTGAGGCTGAGACAGAGACAGACAAACAGGCAGTTAGAGGCTTGGTCCAGTGCTGCTTTACAGCTAATTGGGGCAATCATAATAAAAGGCCAGTAAATCCCCACCATTAGCCCACCGAGGACAGGAAACAGAGGCTGGCTTTTATCGCTGCTTCTCTTCGCTGCTGCCCGTACCTGCGGCTATGAGTCCACACAAACATCCACACACAGTTATTTACACCCAGATTTCCTTTCCTGGCTGTTTGGGTTGTATTAGCTCGTGCTATTTTTAGGTCTTTTTCATTACTGCATAGTAAACAGTGGCTTTGCTCGTAACTAAGAGGGAAATAAAGATTTCTTCTCCTGGACAGGATGGGGAGCACCAGGGAGCTGTTGCCCCCAGTAATCAGGATCTCCCTGGGGGTTTGGACTGGCCTTCCTGGGAAACTACCCAAACCAGTGGAAGGCACACATCTCCACGCAAGCTGGTTGAGAGCCGCTCCACTTTAAGTCTCCTCTTTCTTGACTCCTTTTCTTTCAGCTTTCTCTCTCTCCTCAGTTTGTCCCGTCATTCCTATAGTTGAAGGGGGAATTCCCCTATTTTGTGGCCATGGTAGCTGGCTCTGAATGGGATGGGAGTGCTGGGTGGAGGCTGTGTGAGTGTGTGAGTGTTAGCAGGGGGGCAGTAGTGGCCGAGTGAAAGACTCTTTTGTAGCGCTCCTACTGTTTGGCAGTGGGGCTATCCTCCCAGGACTCATCTTCGGCCCTGCCACACCCACCAAGCCTTTCATATGGTAAGGCATCCTAATGGCTTTAACACTCTCCCAATGGCTATGGAACTCCCGAGCAACCAACAGGCTGCCCCCTGGCAACCACTGGGGCTTTCCACCCCCCTCCTTCCTTGGTAACCAACCACTGCCCCGGCAACTGCTTCTGCCCCAGTAAACCTGCCCCGGCAACTTCTTTTGACTTTCAATCAGTTCAGGTTCATTTCTGACTCCCTTGCTGCAGGGGCAAGGAGGTGGGAACAGAAAGAGAAGAATAGGGATGGGCATGGATGTGCACATAGGGGTGTGCATGGTAGGGGGTACAGCCCCTCCCACTATAACATGCACGTACACAAAAACCAAATAGCAAAGTTAGAAAATATCTGCTGTGCTGCTTCTAGCACAAATAAAAGAACTATGAACCGCACAAAGAAATATTCTGAAACACACAGAGGAGAAAGAGGTGTTCCCGTCAGTTGGGGGTAGCATACCCACACACTGGGACTTGGCTAAATAGAGGTTAGCCTTTCCACTAGCTGCTCGGTACAGGATTTGCATTTGAATCCGAATGTGAGTGCCTGGATTTATGCCTCTGTCAGTGGTGCCCAACAGTGCTTTTTTTCTGACTCCCTCTCTCTCTGCACCCCATTCTCTTTCTGATCTTCCCAACTGTGTTGTGCTCCTTACCGGTCCCCTATTTTCCTCACTGTTGTTCCACACAGATACACGGCTCTTTATCTCTAGTGTGGCGGGGCAGGACCCACGTTTGACGTGGATTTCACGCCTTGCAGGGGAAGTTCTTGCTCATTATTTTGATAATGCTTCTATGACTGCTGTTAGAATTCTTGTGCAGCATAAGAAAGAATGTGGTGCTGATGCTTGGGGATTTAGCAATTTAAGGCAGCAGTGAAGGTGTTTGCCAAACACGTGAAAGCATTAAATCTGGTGCATTCAATCCTGAATGTCATTCAGCATGTCCCACATTAGCTGCAAGTGAAGTTTCCAGAGTTGTAAAATTGTAGCGTTAAAAACCACGTCTTTGATCACTGATAAGCTTTCAGAATTCCTGGATATGTTTCCACATTGCATTTTACTATCTCACGTTTCACCATACCTCAGGCCTGTTTGGGGCTCAGTCCTGGCAAGTCTGACATTTCAGATAGCGTGTCATGATACAGGTAGATAACCTGAATGCTGACTGCAACGTTCCAAAAATTCAAGATTCACATTCATCCCTACTTCTCTATCCAGCCCCCTTTTTTATGTCTTGCTCAATCCAGTGCAACACTAACATTGTCTGAAAATGTGCGCTGTTAGACCCATTATGCAAACAACACCATAAAGATGTTTGATTTGACCAGTTCTGAGAGACCATAAACTAACCCTTTGGGCCGGGTTATGGGCTCTAAGAAGTGGTTCCTAAGGCTTCAGAAGTGTTTATACCTGATCCGAACACCCACACTGGGACCGCTTTCTGGAAATTTCCGAGAACAACGACTGGAGTAAAAACGCCACCATTGGGAGTGGGGGAGATGGGATATTGTTTAAAAATGGGAATAACAGTGCACACACTGACACTTGATAGCGTTGCATTAGGTTGTAGACGTTGTGCACAAATTGTCTGTAAATGAAAATGACAGAGAAACGTATGCTCAGCTCCTCTCTCACGAAGCTGCACAATTCTGCAGTGGCAGTGAAATCCTCTGTTTCAAAAACATATGGCAATGAGATGTCGGATTTTTGGGCTCCTGCAGTGGTAGTTTGAGAGGATGAGATGGACCAAAAGATAAGGAGGACTACAACACCAGTCCAACCCCCTGAGCCACTTTCCAGCGCTCACATTGCGGTCACTTCTGACATTCAGATGACGACAGTTCATTAATGTTTGCTACATAAACAAGATTAAAACAACAAAAAAAAAACCAACTAATGTGTGATAATGTGAGGTGTCTAACTTCCACTTAAGTAAGCAAACTTTTGCTGGTCCATGCCCCATTACATTGATAAAGTAATGTGACTTTCATTCAGATGTGGTGATTATAAATCTCATATATGCCACAGTTTCTACCATTTCTGTTTTGAATGAATTTATGCATTAGTTCTTCAAAAGACACAATCAAATCTTGAGTCTTTTTAAGGCCTTTAGAAGCTCAAAGTTTTTACTTCTCCTGTATCAAAACGTTGGTTTTTCCATGTGCACTCCAAAAATATTAATGCATAAAATTCTGACTTTAAGTAATTTGATTACGTGTAAGTTTTCCAGGTAACTTTATTACATAAGTACAGTGTAAAACGTTACATTTAATGGAATCAAACAAAAATTATTTGATTAGCGTGCACATGAAGGCAAAGATTTATTATTTGAATGTGGGGCTGGAGTGAGACAAACACTTGAACAACTCATCATTTCAGTCACATGCAAACTTAACCTCCTAAGACCTGAACTCTTCCACAGCATGCATTTTTAATTTCTCTTTGATATTTGAGCACACTGGGGCCCGATGAATGTAAAAACAAAGAAGGATCAGATTTTATTTTTTTACCTGATTTTTGTTTCTAAGAAAAATGAGAGCCACAAATGAGGATATTCGTTTAAAATGTTGATAGAACAGTAGCAGTATAATGTCCTCATAAGTGGATATCAGGCCCTTGTAGAGAAAAAATGAGTATTTTGGTCTAAATAACCCAAAATGTGATGTCCACATATGCTGACGCCAGGTCCTAGGAGGTTAAAGATGCAGATATTGACCCCATTCTTATTCAGAACAATGTTTCCTAATAACTACTTTAATATTTAAATTATTTACACTTACAGTTATGTGAAAAAGACAGTTTTCAAGGACTCTTTCAAGGTCAAACGTGAGGTTGGCTGTTCCACAGCTAAAGCTTGGAGAGCACTGGGTCATGCAAAAGGGAAACTGAGTTACTACATTTTATATAAAGCAAAGATATCAGCATGAATCCATTGTAATTCATTATGAAAGCTCTTAAAATTAATCACTTGTATAGTCATTTTCCTAAGAGGGCTGCTATAAAGTGTCTTTGTCAGCAGGCTGAAAACACTCATGACAATCACGCATCAGTACTGGAGACATGGATCTTTCAACAATAGAGTGATTTTTCTTCTTTCACCTCAGGCAGCTGCAAAAATAAAGCCAATTCTTTCACGGCAGCACTTTGAGACAGTGATCCACGCCTTTGTTAGCACTCGGCTGGATTACTGTAATGCACTTTATATTGGGGTCAGCGCATCATATATTAGTCATCTACAGAGGGTGCAAAATGCCGCAGCTCGTCTTTTAACTGGCACTCGAAAGTTTGAGCACATTTCCCCTGTTTTAGCTTCACTTCACTGGCTGCCCATTTCTTTTAGGATTCATTTTAAAATTCTTTTTTTTACTTTTAAAGCTCTCCATGGCCTAACCCCATCTTATCTCTCTGAGCTGCTACAGCCTTATACACCCACCCGCTCTCTCAGGTCAGCTGATCAGCTGCTCCTGAAGATACCCAGGACTGGGCGTAAACTTAGAGGAGATCGTGCTTTTGCTGTAGCAGCTCCAAAACTGTGGAACGAGCTTCCTTTAGAGATCAGACAGGCCAGTTCTTTATCTGTTTTTAAGTCACTCTTGAAAACCCACCTCTTTACCCTGGCCTTTGACACCACGTGAGATGTTGGTTTTTTATTTTTATTTTAGTTGTTTTTAGGTGATTCGATGCTGTTTTATCTTGTTTTTGTTTTAATATAGGGCTGTTTTAATTTTATGTTTTATGTGTTTTATTTATTTATTTTGCTGTTTTCTGTTATTCTATTGTTTTAACTTATTTTCTGTACAGCACTTTGTTCCTGTGCTGGGTATTTTAAAGTGCTTTATAAATAAAATTGGATTGGATTGGATTTTTGCTTCATGGAGATGAATAAATATGGCTGCATAGTTGAAAATGCTTGATGCAAACCTAGTAAAGCAAATAACCATGACTCAAAGCATATATTGATAAATATTCCAATAAACTTAGTAATGAAATGGCTTAAGTATTTCTATCCACACTTAAATGAATGGCCAGCGACATTAATTCCCTCCTCGGCTCCCCTTTGACTGATTGACAGGGACCTCTTTGGCATGAATATTCATAACCACAGTTCCACCAAGCTTTCTCACAGCTAGAAGAAAAGTAAACCTTGCCAGGGGAGAGAAGATCGCTGCTAGCTGCTCACTTCATGTGGAAATGCGGGACTTCTATTCAACTCCCTGCAGGCATTTCCCAGAAGAATAAGGAAGGGAGAGGACTGGGCCGTGGGTGGTGGGGCGGGTGGTGGTGCCTTGAGTGAAAGTTGACAAGATTTAAGGATTTGCTGGCTCGAGCTTTTGTCTCGGCCTTCTATTTAAGAGCGAATATACAGATCTCTTCTTCATGCAAATTAGCCGTCATAAGACTAGAAGCTGAGAATGCAAAAAAATGGGAAGGCAGAATATATGTGTAACACGAGCAAATACCCGCTCGAGATGGGAATAGATGAAAAGAAATGCTAGAAGAAACGAGAAAAGAAACATTATTGAGATTGATGCATTGAGGTGATGGGTGACAGCTGAAACCCTGGGAATGGATAGCACTAGAGGGTAGGTGGGTGAAGGGTTGGTGGAGGGGACTGATGAGGAGTTGACAGAGGCCTCTTAGCAGTAAAAGACCACTGTGTGTAATCGCTTTTAATTGGAATGTATGGAAGACAAGGCTCTCCAAGGGGATCAGTTGGTCTTAAACCCTGGTTAATTATATGGGATCATGTTAGGCTGTTGGGTTTGGGTCAAAAATACCACTGCAAGGGTGAACTGATACAAGAGGAGGAAGAGAAAGGAGGAGGTAGAGGGGAATCCTGGCATGGCATGTTCCTGATAGGGAAATGCTTTATTTTATATCTATTGGTTATGCTGACAATGCAGAGAATAACCAGCTCCAGCAGTGATATAGCACCATCCACAGCAGAGGATGGAGGGAAAGCCACAGAAAGCCATTGCTACCATTCCTATCAGTAATCTGATGGGGATCTCATGTTAAGTGTTAGAGTGAAGTCAACGTTTTAGTAACCATATGGTGCTTTATGGTGTTCTACATTTCCCAGTGGTGTCACTGTAACTCTCCCATAACATTATGGGTGGAAAGTGTTTAACAGCATGTCTAAACTCTGCAGTGCTGACTTTATAGTGACCTTATCGTAAATTATCTTCACTTTTATCTCTTCTGTAACATCTCTGGGGGGATTTAAAGGTCTGTGGTCTTTGGTGGTGAGTTTACAATGACTTTCTTGATGTCTTCTTGTGATTTTATCTCTGTCAGATGCTTTTGACTTGTTTGTTCCTGCTGACATATAAAATTCTTTTGTGGCAGCTCCATTACAACTTTCTGAAAATGGATTATAGCAGTATCATAGTCCTCATGAAGCCAGGCACTTTTCAAGGGTGTATGTAATTATGTAATTTATATCACAGACTAAATTCCTTGGATCAAATAATTTCAAAGTACCTTTCACAGCATTTTTTGTAAGAAATTATTTAAATATTTGGATAATATGCTAGAAAACAATGGAATGTTCCCAGTGGGTTGGGGCAGAGAGGCTGCCTTAAGCAAGAGAGTTTAATTATTTTGGGATTTTATTCATGAATGTTTCAAAGGTGGAGGGCAAGTTGGACTGGCAGATTGGTGCCACAGTAACCTTAAATACAAATGGCTGAAATGAGCTTCCTTCGCAGGGCGTCTGCTCAGCTCAGCCTTAGCAACAAGGTGAGGAGGGATCTTGGAAGAAATCCTCTGCTACTTTGTGTCAAAAGTACCAAATTGAGAAGGTTTGTGATTCTGGTTAGGATAACCAAATCTGACCTAGAAATGCCTCGGGATCCCCAGTGTTGGGAAGGTTACTTTTAAAATGTATTCCACTACAGAATACAGAATACATGCCCTAAAATGTATTCTGTAACGTATTCCGTTACGTTACTCAATGAGAGTAACGTAACGGAATACTTTGGATTACTTAATATATTATCATGCTGTTTACAACTACGTGAATGTACTATTGCTGTGATTTATTACTGTTACTGAAGGTCCGCGGCTCCGAACCGTAGTAAAGGGACCTCTGACTAATACGGGTCCGTGTTGGGCTCGTAGCCGAAAACTAGCTTTACTTTGTTGTCTGGGTCAACTTTGCTAGCGAGAGACAGAGAGATGGAAAACACGAACACAGCGTACAGTTGAGTCTTAATAGCTTACTTACAACTGGGCTCGTCAGGCACTCTTCTTGGCTGCAGTAGTTATTATTATATTTACATGCAGCACGGACTACACTGCCCATGATGCTTCATTCTTTAGAGCTATACCGGTAGCATTCTGCCTATTAGCTTAGCACAACAACAACAACAACAAAAAGGCCTCTCTCACCCAAGAAACACGCAGAGAGAGAGCGTCACCCTGTAACCATGGCAACCGTAACGCTGCCGCCTGGAACAACAGAACATAGCTGTCAAACAAAACCCAAACAGTCCTGACCCGCCACAATATGAAACAGGGAAGTACCGCCGTGTAATCCATTTATTTCAACAAAGTAACTGTATTCTAAATACCACCTTTTTAAACGGTAACTGTAACGGAATACAGTTACTCATATTTTGTATTTTGAATACGTAACGGCGGTACATGTATTCCGTTACTCCCCAACACTGGGTATCCCCCCGGAGGAACTGGAAAGTGTGGCTGGGGAGAAGGACATCTGGATTACCCTGCTTAGCCTGCCGCCACTGCAGGCCAACTTTGGATGGATGGCTGGATCAGCAGATTGAAATAATTGGAGATAAAGTATCAGAATTTCTGGAGCTTGACCACGCCTCCAAATGCTCCTTCCAGTTCTTATCTATATATATTCCCACAGTTCTACAAGCTGTTCATTCTCATTTACGTGCCCCTCCCTCCCCTTTTCAGTTCTTTAACTTCTTCACCTCTATTTAGTACATGGGGATCTGCTAGGCCCAGGAGCCGCCACCAGTCCCCTTCGAGGCATTCCCCAAACCACAGCTCAATTCACATCCAAGCCTTTTACCTTTATCTACTAAAATGCTATCAAACCTAAAATGAGGACGTGGGCTCAGCTAGTGAATCATAATAATACCTACAAATCTGTGTGCTCCTGCCTCCAGTCTTGGTGGTTGCCTATGCCTAAGGAGGCCCTGACTAGTCCTTGTCACTGGTAATATTAAAACTGCTCTCATCAAGTTATGATGATTTTAGTCCAACAGCAGGAGGCACCAGGAGATTTTAGAGCACTTCATCCTTATGAAGTTTAATGGAGATGCTTTTCTAGGAGATCAGTCCTAAAACTACTAGCAAATGGTTTTCTGACTATAGTATTACGTAATTTAGTGCTTGATTAGTCAGTCGACCTGCCCGACCTGAACCATATAGAGAACCTATGGGTCATTGTCAAGAGGAAGATGAGAAAAAACCAGCCCGAAAATACAGACAAGCCGTTAACCAATGAAATCTGGGCTTCAAGAATAGGCAATGCCATAAGCTGATTGCCTCAATTACAAGATGCACGGATGCAGCAGTTTGTGGTGAAGTGTTTGGATACACTTTGGGCTTCCAGTTTAGGGTTCCAGAAATCCAGTATCTCAATAACTTGAGGTACTAGATTTCTGATTTTCATGATCACCCACAATCATAAAAATGGGAAAAAATTTTTTTTAAAAAGCCTGGAAATAACTATAACTAGACAGTAAATGTGGTGGTACACTGAGAAGTTTACTTTGTTCTCAGAATGTAACAATAGAAGAAGAAGAGACAATGCTGAGATCATCATATCAGTCTGCTCTGAACAAATGTTGAACGACTCCTTTAAGCAATCCCAGGCGTCCATCAGTATTTCAGTGTAACTATGCCTGCGTGTATACATTTGCAGAAGACACTGTGATTTGTGTTTGTTCAACTTGTATACACACGAGCTCACTACCAACTATGCTGCATGCAGTCTAATGTAAGGTAATGGACTATGCTGCCTCGTGCACATAAACACACTTGCACTTGCTTATATAATACGCTTTGTTTCGTGTCTCTAGTGCACTTAGGCTTCAGATAAGCATGATGATTATGCATGAAAACACACACATTCATACACTCTTGCACGTACAAACACATATGCTGTGCGGAGCTGTCAGTATGGGCTTTGTCAGTAATATGCTGGCTGCTTGGTTGAATTAAAGGAATGCAGTGAAACAGGAGCTTGTCTTCCTCTGTCTGTCCTGCTTATTCCCCCTCTTTGCTCTATTCCTCCCTCCCTCCCCCTCTTCCTTTTTCGTACCATGCAGCTGTCCACATGTCAGCTCTGTCACCCATTTCCCATCTCCCCATTGAGAATCCTCATATTAGGATGAGCACTGTGGTGCTTCCTTCCGATCGCTGTCATGTCATGGTGGTTTCCTGCCCACCTCAAGGTTGCTCAATGTTGTCTGGGTCCTCAGTCGACATGGCGACGAGGTCGAGGTTGGTGGAGCCCGGCGACTGCGGCTAGAGTTATTTTCCAGAGGGCAGGCATGGGCGGTCAGCGGCCTTTGGGTTTGAGGAAGGAAGAGGACTACGGGGTGGGTTGGGGTGAAGTGGTCGATGGGGTCTGGCATCTCAATCTCTCTTCCACTCGCACCCCCTACCCTATAATGATCCTCTGCGGCAGGGTGACCCGGTTCTGGCTTCCAGAGTTTCAGGACCGACGCCGGGCCACAGTGAGACGCACCAACCACTTTCCCATGGACCCGGTGCTTCCAGGCCCATCATTACCATTTAATATCCTATAATATAAATCCCCCCTCCCCTCCCACTAGTCATCAGCAAAACAGGCTCCACCAGGGGGTTGGAAGGGGGAGTGGGCTGCCCACACCGCAAATAAGCCAGGATACCCAATATCCCCCCTCTTTTATTTGCTTCTAACCATTGCATAGCTGCACAACAGCTCCCAGTCATTACACACAGGCCACTAAGTAGGGGCTACCATGAATTGGATAAACAAGCATCAGTGAAGACTATGCACGAGCATCAGGAAATCAGAGCCCATGTCGGTTTCATTCAGTGTTGGGAAATAAGGTTCTGGGGTGTTGTTTGACTTGATAAATCAGAGCTAGGTCAATATTATGACATGGCGGTTGGTGGCACGACTTCCTCATTTGTTTTAATGTTAGTCTGCCCTCAAAAGTGCAATCTTGTTGACTGTGCGTGATCACTTTTTTTGTTTTGTTTTTGTATTAACCAGAGACCTCACAAATATTACTATGCATCACAAGACCATTCCAGTGGAAAGAGGTTTTACCCTGCTAGAGCATGAACCCTGACATAATTGGCAGAAAATTCAAATTTTTTGACTTGTTTTGGATTGAACCTTCTGATATTAAGAAATTAAAGAGTTTTAGTTTGTATTATTTTGATACAGACGGCATCTTTGTGTAATTAGCTGCTCATATTTTTGTTTTATCTTAAACAAACAAAAACATAAAAAGGGTTTAGCGTTGAAAAAAAGAAAAGAAATTACTCTGTTATTTAAATGATAGTGTTCATAAGGTTTGTGATTTTTAACTGACAATAGCATCAGACTTGATTGCATGTACGGTAACTGAGCACGTATCGAGGTTAAGGTCAGGCTAATGTCCGGCTGTTTTTATAGTAGATTTCCACGCATGGAAACTATCATGGTGGTGCAGTTGGTTAACACTGATACCAACAAGAAGATCCTGGGTTCAAAGTAGGAGTTTAGATTAATTGGTGATTCACACCTGGGGTAAATGTGGTCATTCTCAATCCCCCATACATGTGAATGTGAGTGCAAATGGTCTGTCCCTCTGATTGAAAAAACCCCCAAATGTGATCAATTAATCAAAGATTTTTGTCATGAAGTTTCTGTAAATTGTGATGACTTTTGGTGTCGTGTCATCTGCCGGTGTTGTTCGTGGTTGTCCAAAAGCGATCTAGCAGAAACTTTCAGAGTACTTCATGTTTTCATCTGCTGGCAAGCTCAATGGAGATACTGATTTCCTTTTCCAGCAGAACAGCTAAAACTACTAGCAAATGGTTTTCTGACCATAGCATTAGTTGACTGAGATCTTGACTGAGAGAATCTTTGGGCTGTTGTCAAAGGGAAGATGAGAAACCCCTGACGTATAGGCTCACTGATACTGTTATTCACTAACTTTAAGAAAATATTTCACCAGGAGGCCCATTTAGTAGCTGCTCTGGACCTTTTGATCATATTACACAATGTTTAACAGCAAGAATGATATCCTTCAAAGATATTCGGTGTAATTTTAATGCTATTTATATTTTAAAAAGTCATCTCAGGCTCTAGTTTAAACAAATCTTGTGAAAATGTCACGATGGGCTCTGAGTAAATGTGGCTTTGTAATTGGAAACAGATTTATTAAAACATAACTGGTTTATTAAGGACTCATTAGCTCCAGCTGTAACTTGCACCACTGGATTCAGTGACATCCGTTTCAGTATCCGCTGTTATTCTTTGTGCTGTATGTAAGGTCACTGCGTGTGTACGTGTACGTGCACACGCAGCAGGGATTCAGAGATAGCTTTGGAGGCGTATTAGGTATCGAGGGGCGAGGAGCTCGTCTGAAGAGCTTCATTCACAGAGCCAGGATACTGATAAGAAGCAGAGCAGCGCTGCCATGAATCCACCCTCTGTTCAGCCTCTCTCGCTCCTCTCTCTTCTCCCCACTCTGTCTGTCCCCCTTTCTCCTCTCCTCCAGTCCTTTATGCTGCCTGTGAGAAAGTTGCGGAGATGGGGAGGGGTGCGGAGCCCTGCAGGCTCTCGAAGTTTAATTAGCAGGATTAGAATTTTTTTAAAAGAGAGAGGGAGAGAGAAAAGAGAAAGAAAGTGGTAGGCAAGGGAAAAATCAGAAAAACATGTCGCTGTGCAGCTGTCTGGTATTATCTATTACTGTCCTAAATACTCATTTCTCATAAAAACAATAAATCCTAACAGGAATGACCTAATTCTATTTGTTTTTAATAAAGTGACTGTAAATAAGTCCACGCAAGGCTGCATACTCACATGTTTGCTCCAAAAAATAATGAAAAAATAATGTTTTAGTGAATCATGAATCATGCCAAGCTGTAAAAGATGCCACCGGACTAAAGGCTGCCTGTGCTATTGTCCCAGGATTGTTTGTCAGGCCTAGCAAGGGGCAGCCTATATGATGTCTATATGGCTGACATGCCCCAGTGAGGGGTCTTGAAGAAAAAAAGAGCAGAAGGGACCTCCGATGACCCGAGTTCTACAGATCAACCCTGACCTCTGACCTCGCACGCTGGATAAACTGCAGAAGCACAGCCCCCGTAGCTTGTATTTCTGGTTCTTTATTAACTAATTGTAAAGTAAATATATACATGCATTGTTATGTGCTAGAAAATATAGCAGTAAATGACAATTCATTCTCTTCCTGCTTTAACTATTTCCTTTACTTTAAAGAAGAGTATGTCTCATAAGCTCTCTCTATTTTAAACGTGATTTAATTTAATTCCCACTCCTTTCAGTTATTCTAAGATCAACTGAACCTTTAGCTTTCTTAACAATTCAAGAGAGGCTTTTATTTCCTCACATTTTCATGTGCTTTTCATCTGTTTTCAGAAGGCGTACTTTTAACACATTGATTTCTTTCAGTAGAAACTAAATTTAAAAAAATGTAAACAGCAAAGTTAGTCTTGCATGTGCTTGCTCAAAGCAATGACGGGTGCATCTGAAAATGAAGGGTTTTAAAAGTGTCTGCTGTGGAATAAGTTGACTAATCCTTTGTTTTTGTGCTTATGATTATAAATGTACCAGGAAGAATTTCAGAATCTCCGTCAGGAGTTTTACTACTACAATTCTTGGTCACGAAACATCTGCTGCAATACTTTGTCATGAATACTTCACTGACAATATTTGGTCATCTGAAGTATCTATGGCAACAGTGTAATCATCATCCCAGTCCTTAAATCATGGGAATAGTCTGATCCAAGCCTCGGTTTGGCTTTAAAAAGGGCCAGAGTGACTGTGTTCTCTGTTATTTGAGCTGTAAGAGATCTTAGCGTGTGAGTGTGTTTGCGTGAGAGCCCGTGAGTGTGTGAGTGGTGGCAAATGTCTGGTATATCTTTCCATCCTGCACCTGTACCAATTACTTCTCATAACCTTGAAA
Organism: Neolamprologus brichardi; assembly: GCF_056152115.1. Lineage (NCBI taxonomy): Eukaryota > Metazoa > Chordata > Actinopteri > Cichliformes > Cichlidae > Neolamprologus > Neolamprologus brichardi. The sequence continues at coordinate 26,798,435 of NC_142116.1, read as the reverse complement.
GGACCATACAAAGTCAAGCACGTTGCATATGCAACAGAATTATGAACATACTCGATTCACTCACTGTTGGATAATCAAGGAGCTGGAATCCCCTGCGAGCAGCCAGGATGAGGTCATGTGTAGTCATAGAAGGTCACAGCTGCTAAAACACACAGCAAACAAACTTGGCCTTGTTTGTTTTTGAAGGAAGCCTATATTACTTGCAACCAAATAAACTTCATCTTCCCCCAGTACTTGGTCAGCACATTTTAACCCCATGCTGAGCCAATCTAAAGCCCAGCCTGTGCCAATTCTGCTCAACCTAACTCATACCTTACATAAGCCTGTTTCCCCACACATCCTACCTCATCAGTCAGCTCTCCCCAAAGCTTTCATTAGCATATGCATGGTTAAACTCAGCTTTCGGCGACTGATGGAATTGTTGAATGATAAATTGATTTTGGCTATTTATTTAGCTAAACTGTTTAATGACTGCAAGACAGGTTCATTAAATGGGTAACTGATTGGGTGCTTTTTTTTGGCTGCTTGAGAAGCTGATGGGCTTGAAACAATTGTTGCTTAGTTGTTGGTTGTTTGGTCGAATGACAGAATTGTCTGTTGCCCTGTTGTTTGAATATGTTATTCACTGGGCTACTTAAGCACATGAAGAAGTATTAAGGTGATCACTGAATAGACTGTAGAAATGGCTAACATACACATACACATTGCTACCTGTGTAACTGACTGGCTTGTGTGCATTTAGCAAGTTTGCTAGTTAATAAACTAAACTGTTTAACTACAATGGTCTAGTTGAGTAACTCTTTTCTTGCCTTACTGATTAGCTAGCTATTCAGTGATTGAAAAGCTAGCTGGGTAGTTATTGTGGCATCTTTGCGTTGTAGCTGCTGCGTGATTTGCTAACTAGTAACTGGCTATTTAATGAGCTAACTACTTAGCGACTATAAGGGCTAAATTGCTGCCTAACTTAGATGCATAACTGAACAGCTACCAAGCGGAGTGGCTGAATAGCTTGCATGTTGTTAAAGTGGTTGGCATTTACTCAAACCAATATTGTAACCAGCTGCCTGATTGCTTCACAGGCCTTGACCTCTTCACAGACAGGCTCCAACCTCATTTAGTCTCATTAGTACCAAGTTTCTGGCTCCCAGACAGGGACAGCACCACAGCTCCCAAAGGAGCGTATGTGTATCTATGTGCAAGTTTGTGTGTATGAGTCTAAGGACACCTACCGGAATACAGCATGTCTTGTCTGTCATCCCAGCACAGATGTCCAGAGAATTGCATCATACTGACCGCACCCGGTCTCCTTCACATCCCTTATCCCCTACTGTTGACCCCCTCCCTCCCACTGCCCTATTGTAAACCTTCATCGCCCTTTCACATCTATCCGGTCACAACCTCTTCACATTCTCTGACATAGACAATGAGTTTTGATTCATGGCTTCCACCACTGGTTTTCCATCGCCTCCTTTCTCGTGATGACTTCATCTCCCATCACACCTCCCCTCATCTTTATTAAGCTGTGAGGCTACATGGTCCACAATGTACTGAAATTATGGCTGCTGGGGCAGGGTCGAGATGGAAGCCCTCAATCCTTATTTAAAGCATGCGGGCTCACTTAATACGCATTCTTGTTCACAGTAGTAACCAGGAGGGTCTTTGTATGATGACATTTTGTAGTTTCTGAAAATTTGTTGTGGTCAAAATGCAATCCAACCCTGACCGAGCCTAAACTAGAAGAGAGGTTAACACAACAATCTGAAATAGGTGTGCAGAGTTTGTTCAGTCCTGTGACTGTTTGAAGCCTGAAGTCTGAAGCCGCAGTCCCAGTCCAGTACCTCTAGAATAGTTTATATAAGTGTATTCCATTTATTATCTACTATCTACGGTTTCCCAGCCAGATGTGTTCATCACCCAAAGTATGAAAGTACTGTGAATTTAAGGTCTCTGGAGCACTAGGAAAAGTGGAGTAGGATTTAGAGGCGCTGGATGAGGAGGAGCAGAAAAGGGCCATGAACTTTGTTGATGATCCTGAACCTGAAGGGTCATCCGGTTACATCTTGCGGTGTTTGTTGTTGTGTAGCGAGGTGATGTCATGATTAAAAGCTTCAAGACACTGAAAAAAAATGCTGAAGGCAGGCTTGGGATTTCCCCACAAGAGTTTGAAGAATACGGCGAAGCAAGAATCCTTGCGTTCACAAACAGCAGATTGATGTTCCAGTCTTTTTGCACAGTGTCAGTTTCTGCTCTATGCTGTGTGTTGCCCTATAGTTCTGTGAGCAAAATACATCCATGTACAGAGTTGAGCGGGTCTACCCAAGAAAGATTTCACTAACTAGAACAAATAAGGTAATCTAATCGGTGGAAGGGTAAGCACACAGACCTACAGAAACGTCCTGCTGAACAGTACTATCTTGTTAAAGCTAGCTGCAACTTACATCCTGTCAACAGCATTATACTGTAATCTTTGTGAATTCTGTTTTCTGGCCTTGTGCAACTGGTTAAACACAGTCCTCGAAGGCTTCTCGTAACGGCATACGCTGGAGGTTTGGAAGGGCATGTGATGACTAATGGGCCAATACTCACCCAAACTTGAACCATTGGAAACAGACTAAACAGAAAAAACAGAAAATACTGACGTAAGTACGAGTAGTATGTAAGAAGATTTTATCCAAATCTTCCAAAGGCCTAATGTTCATCAATCCCTTAGCTAATGTACGAGTAATGTAGTTTAGCTTAAAGACTTTTTCCCATGACATATAGGTCAAATCTGTTCCATCCTACAGTGGATGAATAATTGGTGCTAAACCAGCACGGAGTCCTTTGCACTATTGTATCAATTGCCTGAAAGGTCTGAATGTAATGTAATTGACTGAATGGCCTAAAGTTGGTCGAATGTTGAGCCATTTACCCGCATCCTCCGTCCTCCATGTTGACCTCTGTACCACTCTTGGCCTTTCAGTGTCTCGCCCTCTTTTCTTCCTTTCTCATCCTTGCATTCTAACACAATACGGTCACGTCCGGCCGATGAATCGATGGCTCTGTTCGGACCATGAATGGACGACTGCGACAGAGAGTGAATAGAGCGAAGAGGGGAAAAAGAGCAGTTTATTTGCAGATCGTTGTTGCAGCGTTGAAATAAATGGATGTAATAGACTTGTGCAGATGGAAGACAGAGGGGGTCAGGGAGAGTTAGGCAGAAAGACTGCACTACACCCCTCAGGGGTTTCTGGGAGAAGGTCAGAGGTCGCCATGCTTCGGCAAGATTCATATCTGAAGCCCGGTTGGCCCTTAAACTCTAAATGCTGGTACCAGCCTTTATTGCTCCAGACGTCCGCTCACATAACCCCTTGCATTCCCTCTCTCTGCCATTTTTGTTTCATGTGTAAAGCCATCCTGCGCTCTTATATGTATGTACATATCTTTATTTAACCAAGTAAACTCCCACTGAGAACTTAACCATTGCAGCGTGTATACACATACAGTAAATGCTTTCTTTACATGTATGTGGCTCCTCTGTTACATCTCCCCATCTGTAGAAAGTTTACATCGCCAGTGCAACCAGAGCCCGTCAGACGAGGTCCCATGTCTACACCATGCCAGTCAGGCGTAACAGGGAAGTAAACTGGAAGCACTAGACGAAGGAAGGCAGGGGGTAATGTGGGGGACTCTTGGTTGTGGGGATAGCCTATATAACTAACACAGAGGGGGCCTTCTGAATTACAGCCTGAGTCTGTGTTAGGTTAAGTACCCATTTGCAGTCTTGGCTTGGAAAAGGACCATAAAATGTGAGGATGATAAACCCAAAAGCCCCAAAACCCTGTTGAGAAATCATATATTACTTAAATGATAAGTTTCAAGAAGACGAAGGAGGTATGTCTGGATCCATGCAGTAAATTTCACAAACACACTGGAAAAATGTATTAAATAAAGAGTAAATAACAGAGGGTTACAGCATAAGCACAAACAGTGAAGGTAGCAAAAGTATCAAATATATTTCCTTAAGTTTGTGTGGTATCTAAAACACTCAGTGACATTTGTGTTCGGTGTTTAAACACACTTAAGTGTTTAGCTAAACTCTAGGATGTTTTAAAGTACTTTTTAGTCATTCATTACATGATGTTTCAATATTTAGCCAATGAAACATGACAAATACTGGCTTCTGAAACTGTAAATATCATTGTTTTTTGGAGATGGGCTTATCTTAGTCAGAAATATGATAGAGGTTGTTTAGCTAATATTGTTGCACGGCAGCCTATTTCACTGTTTATCTTATAGTATGTGCTTGTTAAATATAACACTAATCAAATGGGAGTATGTCTAGGGACACTTTCACACTCAGGGAGTGTGCAGTTCATTTTATTTATTAATATTCAACAAACAAAAGCAGTAACATGCGTCAGACTGATCTGACTCTAGACCCGACTTTCTTAAAGCCAATGAAATGTCTAGAATGAGCTCCTGACCACGTGTGGTATGTGAACCTCAGTCAATGTTATTTCATGTTCAATATTTTTATTTCCCACTATAACGGCATCCCTGCAATCTTTGTAGTGAAAAGATGCATTTCCCAAATAAGGCATTCTGAGTTTCTGAAACAGGAAAAAAAGAAGCTGAATTCCTTCAACACAGAGTTACAGTGAAACACACTCTGCGTACCACAGTATCCACACCACATTCCCTCTCTTGGAATGGCCAAAATTCCACTTGGTGTGAGAAGGACAGCCTCAAGTTAAAGGCCATGGTGAACTCTCGAGCTCTTTGACCCAGACATGGACCTCGGGATATTGCCCATACATATCAGTGTTGGTGGTGTTTGGCTGTAACTGAACAAGACTGACAGCTGCTGTCTGTCTGCTCGGTCTCTGTCATCAGCTCCGGTCATGTACCGACACCATGCACATACCAAGCACAAACCAGCCAGCTGTAGGCAGGGAATATATCTATATCTATATATAGATAGATCTATCCTGGGTCACACTCAGTGTTGGGGAGTAACGGAATACATGTACCGCCGTTACGTATTTAAAATACAAAATATGAGTAACTGTATTCCGTTACAGTTACCGTTTAAAAAGGTGGTATTTAGAATACAGTTACTTTGTTGAAATAAATGGATTACACGGCGGTACTTCCCTGTTTCATATTGTGGCGGGTCTGGACTGTTTGGGTTTTGTTTGACAGCTACGTTCTGTTGTTCCAGGTGGCAGCGTTACGGTTGCCATGGTTACAGGGTGACGCTCTCTCTCTGCGTGTTTCCTGGGTGAGAGAGCGCCTGTTGTTGTTGTTGTGCTAAGCTAACAGGCAGAATGCTACAGGTATAGCTCTAAAGAATGTAGCATCATAGGCAGTGTAGTCCGTGCTGCAGGGAGAATGGACTGCCATACCCGTTATGTGTCTGTGAGCGAGGGAGGGAGAAAAGGAAAAGTACGAGCAGAAACGGGAGCTGGAAGCATGTAAATATAATAATAACCACTGCAGCCAAGAAGAGTGCCTGACGAGCCCAGTTGTAAGTAAGCTATTAAGACTCGACTGTACACCGTGTTTGTGTTTTCCTCCTAAACAATAAGTTCTGTTGGAGCAGCCTTTCAATGCCTCTCTCTGTCTCTCACAAGCAAAGTTGACCCAGACAACAAAGTAAAGCTAGTTTTCGGCTACAAGCCCGACACAGAACCCACCGTATTAGCCAGAGGTCCCTTTACTACGGTTCGGAGCCGCGGACCTTCAGTAACAGTAATAAATCACAGCAATAGTACATTCATGTAGTTGTAAACAGCATGATAATATATTAAGTAATTCAAAGTATTCAGAATACGTTACTCTCATTGAGTAACGTAACGGAATACGTTACAGAATACATTTTGGGACATGTATTCTGTAATCTGTAGTGGAATACATTTTAAAAGTAACCTTCCCCACACTGGTCACACTAAAGTCTATCATGAATAAATCTTTATGTTCATGTAAAAATTTCCCACGTGGATGAAGTAAGGCAAAAGTATGTGTTTCATAACTTTATGTTGGCATGTTGTCTCTGGTGTATGTACAATATGTGTGCGTAGATTACAATCTGTAGAAAAGATCATCCAACAATAAAGCCATACACTGCATAGTGGTATTAACATGGCCACATGGCCAATCTATATTTAAGCATGCCATGACTGCTTTCAGTGTTTCAGAGGTCAGCTGAATATGTTATGTACTGTACATGTGGTCAGAGGGCTAAACACTGCACTGAAACATATGAAACAGATGGGATCACGCCCTAGCAATACTCTGTGCATACTGTAGTAAGCTGAAAGTGAGTAACATATCTTTGGAATGACATTTTTCTCAATTGGCAATAAAGCTCAAGGCAAACCTGGTGACAACATGCAGAGGTTGTTTCCACCAACTTGCATATTTTTTTTATTTTTCTTTATTATTTTTACTGTCAGGGAAGAGCATTAGTTGTGCAGCTTTTTCAAACAAGGAAATGAGCTTTATTAAGACTCTCTTCTATAAGAACGACACAGACAGCGTTAAGCAAGCATGACAAGAAAACCAGAGCTCCCAGAGACAACCTGCACAGTAGATGAGAAGACCATGCACACTCTTTGGTGAAGGACCCTACCTGGATTTGAATCCAACACATTTTTGCTGTGAGGCAACTAACTCTATAAATACATGTAACCCACTCCTGGGTAAGTACACCTCACTCTAGGTTCGGGGAGGAGCTGGACATGAGTGCGAATAATCATAACACACAGAAATTTCAGTTAACTGTTTCAGTTTCAACAGGTAACAGTTTCACAAGAGTTTCACAGCAAAACAACAACTAGGGCCTTAAAATAAAAATAGAAATAAAATGCATTGTCCTTAATCACTGAAATTGTCCCTTTGAAAGTATTTGTTAGGCTGCAATAGTTCAGTTTGTTCCTCAGAGTTTATAGAGGGTCAGTCAAGTCAAAGCACAGATCGGATGAGGGAATGATCTGTAACGATCCGTCAGTCAGCAAAAAGTCTAGTGAAGTTTCACACTTAGTGTTTTTATAGTCTAGAGTGCACTCTTTTTGTCTGTTCACTGTTGCCAGTCGGGCTGACTGGTGGAATCCTACCAGAAATCAGATAAACCACTGGCCGTCTGACTGGTTGTGAAGATCTGGATCCTGGAAATCACACTGGGAGGCTCGCCATCAATTGGAATCACTGGTCTTTTCTCGTGGAGCTCAAAGCTCACTAAAAAACCTGACCGAGACACGTGCAACACTCTTAACTTAGCCGCCACCTTTAGCTGGTTTTGGCAGCTCTGTCTAACGTTCACTTCACTATTGAAATGTTAGCCGATAACTTCTGAACACTTTTAAACACTTTTATGAAGCCTTGCTTCCGTAACCGAGGCAGTTCCTGCTGCTAATCAAGATAGCGTCGGATTTTTCTTTTTCCTTGAATGGCTGGTAACAATACACCATGTAAATGAACAACTTCCTGTGAAAACTTCAAAATAAAGCTCCTGCTAGGCACAGCAGGAAGTGTCGAAATAAAACATTTTTTCACATCATCACTTCTTGTGACAATAAAATAAAACAAATAAAAGAATGATTCTGAAACTAAACAAATACCTTATAAAGCTCATCTTATTTTAACCTGTTTCTCCAGCTGGGTTACATTCACAAAGCAAAGAAAGTAATGAAGTACTAATACTGAGTGGAGTAACACAACTGGCTTATGGGTCACAGCTGTAGGTTAACTAACAATTAACCCCCTGAGGGATGAATTATCCTGGATTATGACTCTAAACCTAACCCTGTGCTATCAGAATGATAGTTTAGGGTTAAATGTTCTGCCATGTCTTGGAAGTCAAGGGACAAAAAATGACCAAAAACCTACTGATAAACGTGATTGCAGCTCAATGCTGATCTGTCATCTGGTTACAATATTATTGTTCATTTTGGAAGATGCAAAACAAAAAGAAAATACTCCAATGTAGAAATGTATACAATATTTTGCATCTCTATAAATTTGTCTTTGTAGCATGTTGCTAACGAGCTCTGCCATCATCTGGGATGATCCCGAGCCTATATTTACCATACAGGTCTCCAGTGATCTGATGGATGTTGAGAGGTAAACTATTCACATGTAGGTTATTGCAAACAGATGTTTAATTCAAGTTTGTGTGTCTTTTCTTGACGTTCTCTTTTATACAACATGGTGCTGCGTTGTAGCTCTGTTCAGTTTCCGTGTCGCAGGTTCTTTGTGTTTGCAGGCTTGTTCAGACTGATTTCACCTGTGCATACAAAAAGATATAAGGCAGGGCTTTGTAAGCCAGTCATGCATCCAGGCAGTTATTTGTATCATATCCTTTGACTCCTCCAAATAGAATTTGACTGACATTCTTTCATTTAATTCTGTTAGATTTTACAGACGTCCCTGATTAAATGGCCATCGAGTGCTTTTCCACTTGCACAAAACATCCCAGAAGCAAGTGCTGTTTCATATTACAGAACTTTTATTGTTGCCCACTTGTACAATCAATACTCTCTTGCACTCTTGCATTAAGAAGCATGTAAATCAGCATTGGTTGTGAGTTTGTGAGGTCAGGGCTTTGGAACTGGGGGAGTATCCATTTCCACACATAGACCTCTCAGTCTGGTCTAATCCCCATGTCGCCTCGTCCCTCAGCAACAGCCCTGTCCTCTGTTTAGGGTGCTGGGCAGAATCAGGCGGGTCAGGGGCCATGGGTCAGGGCTGCTCCTTAAACTGGACAATGGCCAAAACCCCACCTGGAGTAAATCAGTGGCTGGTTCGGGCGATTGGCCGTGACAGCCCCCATTACCGAGGCCAAATAAACAGAGACGAGGCAAAGAATTGTGGGTAAATCTAAGAGGATATGTGTGCGCACGTGTACACACATTTACCAGCTCTGTCTCTGGTGATTGTCTGAAGGGCCACAACTCACCGTTGCTCCGGTGTCACCCCCAATTCAACTTCCCGCAACCCTGCCTGTGATTAACTGTTGGAAGTGGAAAAGGTGAAAGGTCTGCTAAGAACAGCAATATCGGGGGTGGGGGGCTTGAGTCTGAGGTGTGCATGTATACGTTTGTGTGCTGGGGTTGGGCTGTTTCAGTGAAGGGAGAGCTTTGTTTTTGGACTCACATTTCACAGCGGAGACCTCTTGTTTGTTGCTTCAAACCCACTCCGTGTGCTGATGTGAGAGACGAAGCCGGAGCTGGAAATAGTATAGCTGTCGTTTATTTTGAATGTTGGGACAGATGGATGGCTGAGTGGATGACTATGGATGCAAGTGGACTGGAAATCTTCATATTTTGTTATCCCTTTGACGTGAAGCAAAATAGTAAATACCTGGCAGTGTAATTTGGGTCAAACCTTCCATAAAACACGGTGATCTAGATCCATAATACTGCCTTAAATCTATATGATATATACATCTAAGGCATCATGATATATGATGTCTTATGAACTGGCTCCTCTTCAACCAGCTACACTGAAATAACTTAAAATGGCAAAAAGATTCCTTGCAGATAGATATAATGGTTAAAATAAACTTGGACAATAGAAGCTGAAATAGAAAGTGATGCATAAAGTTGTGTGATGGCCTTTTAAGTTTCTTGTTGACTGTCTGCACTGCTTCCATTGTTAAAGTCAAAGTGGATAAAATGTGATTTATCGTCTTTTCATTTGAGGCTTTAAGGCAATAAAACTAACTAGAAAGGCTGAGGGTGTGTAGCGTTTTGATACCACTGCATGTTTGGATATTTCATTTGATTTGCCTCTGTAATGGAGACCTACAGGCCTGTGAGGGAGGGGTGGTGGGGTTTAGCATGACTCCGTTTTGAAAACTAAGACATAGTGATAACCACAGTGGTCTCACTGGCTCCAACCAAACCTCACGGTAGTTGGTCAGCACCGTCCACTGCAGGGCTGTAACTATGTTTTGTGCTCTCTGTGAGTTTCTATAGGCTTCACTTTACTGCAGTCTTGACTTATAACTGTATAAGAAGGGGGGGGGGGGGGGGGGGGGGGGGGTCAGGATAAAAAGCTGAGTGGGATAAAAGAGAGATTTAATGTGGGCTTAGTTGCTTTTAAATGATTTGTATAAATACATGTTTTGAATGCTGGAAGTCTTCATATTATTATTATATGGACAATCTGGTGGAACAAAGTATCAGATGTTAAAGATTGTGGGGTTGAGTGTTCTGTGGGCAAAACAGTAATCATGTGGAGAGACAAATATGAGGCACTTCAAAAATGCATTCACAAACAGTTTGTTAAGGATTCTTCTGTTAGTATATGTTAGGGCTGCACAATTTTGCATAAAATGAGAATCACGATTTTTTGGCTTAGAATTGAGATCACGATTCTCTCACGATTTTCTTTTCCAGTATAAATATTTATTGCGCTTATTAACTGCACATCAACTTCGTAACAGTTGAGACTGAACATAAAAACAATAAATAAACATAAAAACAACAAATGTCTCACGTTTTGTCGTTGCTGCAAAATGTTGTACTGCTTGAATTTCCGTCTCCACCGTTGCTCGACGCTGCGTGTATAGAGCAGGTAGTGCAACAATAGAAAAATAGTTGCGGGACGGCACTGTGTAGTGTTTGTCTAGGGTGTTGATCGTTTTCCTAAATCCCTCTTTTTGCACAGTGTTGATGGAGCCATATCTTTGGTCAGGTGATAAGTGATAGCCTCCGTAATTTCTTTGTGCCTGCGGGAGTTCGACGGGTATAGGGAAGCGCTGTATAAGGTTCCCGTTATTGATGTTTGGGTGGTTGACCGGGAAGGTTTTTTCCTGTCACTTTCTCGTCATCCCTGACGTGCTCTCCGTTGTTTTTTCCCTGCTAATTTTAGCAGCCAGCTTCTGTATCACGTGGTATAAGGCTCCGCCCTTGTCATTTGTTGAGCAGGAAGAGTGAGCGCTTGTTTTCATGCAGATTACGTCCCGGATCAAAATGCGGTACAATCGTCGTCGTCTTTTTTTTTTTTTTTAATCGTTGTCATTTGGAAATGAGATCGCACATAAGTATGAATCGAGATCGCGATTTTCTAACGATTAATCGTGCAGCCCTAGTATATGGTATTTGGATGTTGTACATAGACTGGAAAATGTGTTAACTAAAATCTCTATCAGACTAGAGTAAAATTATAACTGCATACTTCATATGATCAGGAAGGATTGCAGTGATCAACTGGTCGCCTCTGCGCAACCACTTCACATTGGAAGGCGAGTGCACGGGTCGCTAGGTAGGAGCCAACCTGTCTCCAAATATTCGAAGTACAACTTGCAGTTAAAATACCGTTGTGCAGCAACTACATCACAATTTATGGCAACATTTCTGTTTCAGATACACAATGTTCTTGCTGGACTGTAAGTAGTTAATGTGAAGGGGAACAGATTTATGATTTTCACTGGTTTATCACAGTAAATTGCCGTATTATCACAAACAGTTTAAAACAGGAAACAGGAAAGGAATAGAAGATGAGATTAACAGACACTCTGATAAAGGACACTAACCAACTGAGGTTTGAAATACATAGGAGATAATGTGGGAAATGGAGACACCTTGGGAACTAGACACAGCTGAAACCAATTAAAGGTAATGACATTCAATTAAACAACAAAATACAAGACATAGGAGAAAAAATTACTACCAAAATAAAATATGACATGGAAACATAGAACACAGAGATGGTCATGTGATTAGGTAGATGATCAATAGGGGGTCCGTGACGCTCTTGGGGACACTCCCATAGGGCTTAAAATCAGGGACTCTCCACCAATTGCTCTTAGAACTGAAGAAGCTTCTCGGATGAGAAACCTAAAGAAGTCCAGATGTTTTTCTTTTCAAACTCCTTAGACTACGATGACCTGGATGACTGAGAACCACACCTATCTCCCCTCACCACACTCCCTGCCGGTGGCTGATGCCCTCAGACATCGGTGCATTGGTGGTTCTTGGTTTCCGGAGATGGGCGCTCAGGTATGACCCCTCGTCTGGGGCTCTCCTCAGCTCTTCCCAGGAGGGTGGCACGGTTGCCCCTTTGATGGTCCTCTTTGGGTTCTCGCACTCTGGGGGCCTCTGGATGTCTGGGGCTTGGATCTTCTCCATACCTGCTTCATGCCCTGTGGGACGGGGCTATGACTCCCCACACCCTCTAGCAGATTGTTACACGGAGAAACCTTTTGAATACAAAAACGCGCTCATCCACACAGGTGTACACACGGGTGCCCACAGACACAAACTACACCCTTCTTGGCTGCTACCTCAAAGCACATTGTGCGCTGTCGGTCTGCACAATAACATTCAATATTTTTATTATGTTGCTCTCTTTTTTGCTTGTTCTCTCATCTTTTCTTTTTTCTTTTCTCAACAGGTGATCCACGAGATTTTTTTTAAAAAAGAGAAAAAAAAGGGGAAAAAAACCTACCTGGAAAATACAAGAGGCTGTGCTAATAACTGGTGGAGACCAAAAATGAGCTCAAGGAAAGTGGATAAAAAACTTCATCGGGAAGCAAAAGACACAGCTGAATGCTGAATTTGGAAAAGCACAACTGCTAATAATTTCTCCATATTTTCTTGGAAGTTAATACTATGCCTGCATTTTCTTTGCTGTTCCAAGTTCCTAAAAAATTAAGTATTTAAAATAATTTAATAATTAAAAGTAAAGGGAGGCTATTTATTATGCTCCTTCCTGATACACGGATGCAGCATTTTAATTTTGCACTTCCTTTTACAGGTATACCATCTTGGAAAAACCTGGGAACACTTAACCTTTCCTACAATCCCATTCCCATAAATGCGACACTTTGAGAAAAATTTCCATATGCAAGCATTTATTGTTGTATTTGTTTGTCCCACTTTGTAGTCTTTTTGTTAGTCGATGGTGTATGTATATGTGTTTGTTTTCTATGCTTCACTTAACTAGGTTTCCAAGTATCCTTGCCAAAGCAAGAATATGAATAACAAGTATTCATATTCTTGCTTTGGCTGTTTATTTATGTACAACCATATGTTATTTACATGTGAATCCATATGTCAGCATTTATATCTGCAAAAAGGTCTTTACTTGTTTTTCTATTTGGTTTCATGTCCGTGTGTGTCCGTAACTTTGAATGTCAATACCACAGTTTTATTTTTCTCTTGTGGCCAGGGATCCAGAGAGTTCTGAGCACACGGGGGGATAAGGGGGTGGTTGCTTGTGGTTGGGTGGATAGATTTTAGTGGTGGGGAATCCAGTGGGGCTGTTTGGTGGATGATGGTCAGAGGTTTCAGCAGCCCACCTCCCCTTCTTTTTCCCAGCCCTCAGCCACCCTGTCATTAGGGTGACAGTCAGGTCCTGTTTAGCCCCAATTGGCCATGCTAATAACAGTTTTAATAACCCGGACCCATGTAATATTTCACTGCTGTTTGGACCGCCCTGTCATGCTAAGAGCCCAGCAATGGAAAAACCACTTCACCACTGCACGGATGGAATGACTGGGTGAACTCTGTCCGGGGATGTTTATGTGTGTGTGTGTGTGTGTGTGTGTGTGTGTGTGTGTGTGTGTGTGTGTGTGTGTGTGTGTGCGTGTGTGTGATGGATCCATGTTTTGAAATATGACCGACTGACCAAAGTATAAGTTCTTGGATTTACAGCTTGGATTTTTTTCTCCTTCTGTGTCCTTTTTAAATGTTTATTTGCGTGTAACGTTGCATAAACGACCATCTGGTTGAACTAAGCGTGTTCACCTGTTTGGCTATGTTTGTTTGATATGTTACCTCAGTGACTAAATCTTTTACTATCTAATATGTTGTAAAAGGCTCAGCTTGTTTCAGCTGCAAGGCAGGGAGAAGTCAGAGGAGCTGCTGAGGCGCTGAAAACCTTGAACATGTACATTACTGCACCTACATTCATGAACACATGAGTAGCAGTATGTATGTAGTATGGTTATATCATAGATAAGTCAGACTTAAGCACTGAGTGTGTTTTTAGATTCAGATTATTCACATTCAGTCAGTAAAATGAGTATTTAATATAATGAGCTAGAATCGATGCTTCATGGAGCTACAATGTACAACACAGTCAAGCAAAACTCCCTGAAACACACTCGTATTAAATAAAATAATGCTGCATGTCATGATTTTTCCAACCATTGACAAATTTTGGTGTGAAATGACAAACAAAAAGTGTGCACTCTGTCTAAAAGATGTAGATAACTTATTCTTTATCTGGATACCTCAGTCAATAGATTTCATTCTTTCTTGTTTTAAACCATAATCACACTCTTTTCTTACCCATAACTTAAAGGTTTGAAGAGAAGTCCAAATGTTCAGCTGATCAGCATTTAAAAACATGGTCTTAGCCTCTGGACAGTTTTCCTGCTCATAACATCTCCATGTGGTCCAAGACAGGTAGCTTAGAGCATCAGTCATACAGGCCTAGACACTGTGCGGTGATCCCCTGACCACTTTCGGTCACTAGGGACAAACCCCCAAAGTGTTACTGAGTGTTTGCTGAAGGATGTTGCATCAAAAGAAGATTGCCAAAGACGCCCGTAGTTTGCATTGAAGATGCTGACTGAAGTTTTTTATGCAACACTGTAAACCAGTTTTATGAAACCGCCAGCAACATTCAGCAGTCCTTCACTAAAAAGGCAAAGAACACACATTTTTTCTGCCAACCTGTGGTTACCAGATGGTTGCTGACAGGTTTCTAGGCCTGTGTGAGTAAGATTGCTGTCTGCTAGGCCTTAACCAAAGTTACTGAACTGGAGCTCTTCATCATGTTGCTGGTAGTCAGTTTTAATGGAATTAACTGACAGATGATATGTTTTTGTGGTACAGCCTGTAAGGAGTTTGTGTTTCATGTTTAGTGAGTAAAATTCAAGTAATTTTTAAGTCTGCTACTTTTTTAATGAAGGCACTTTTCAACATGACGCTTCCAACCTCTTTGCTTTCCAACAAGCTTCACTAAAATATAACTTCCACATCATCCATCCCCACGTCACTCTCAACCAAACAAATGTTCTTGCAGCCTCTGGTCCAGATCCCATGCACTTCAAGAAGGCCATGCATGGGCTGAAATGCATTGGTCAAGTAATAAAATTCTGCTTCATACCACAAGTGTTTCTGGAGTTTCACCCTCTTTAAATTTTATCCTCCTCACAGTCAATCAGTGTGTGAATCAGGGCATATGAGGTGTGCAAATAGAGCACATTTATATGTACATTTGCAGCAATAATCAGTTGATAAAGTGAGAGCAATGTCCTGAAGCTAACCTAGACTACAAATCCATGCAAGGCTACTAACTAACCAGAGTGTTTCTTCAACCATAGGCTGTGACAGTGACAATAATGGATACTTAATTGCCAGTATGCATACTTTCATCAATATGTAGGTCATACATAAGCGATATGGATCTGTCTGTTCAAAACTATTTAAAGATAATGCAGAATAGTTTTAATGAGTTCAGAGTTTCCAATCAGCCTCATTTCATATAAACGGAAAATGCTGAGATGGAGACTGACTACAGACAGAAAAAAAGACACACACAGACACACACATGCTCCTCTAGTTGCTTCAGTTCCTTCCAACCTTGGTTTTGAGACAGTCTGTGTGAGCCGGCTGAAACCTAATTCTTTGGCAAGCCTTCTCACTCAGCCAACGCTGTGAAAGATAAAGACTCAGGGGGAAACTGGGCCTGGGAATACAGCTAGTGTCGGCTTTTATTGGGCAGCCCACATCACAGAGGGGACCTTGAGCAGGTCTTAGCCCACCGGGGAGAGCTGGAGACGGAGGCCCATGGAGAGAGTCGGCGCGGACGGCGGCTGGGGAGCATCAGAGATGAACCAGGGAACTCTTTCATTCCCTGCCAGCCAGGAGATTCCTTCCAACTGGACTCACAGACAAGACACAGCTTCAAAAGGGAAAAAAAAAAAGAAAGAGACAAGAGACAGACAAACTCGTTTACTCAGAGAAATCTTACACCAAATTATGCAGCAGCAATAGGTCTTAAAGGATTTTGCTAAGAGTTCTGCGAGTTTTAGCCGAGGCATTCAAGTTAATCACACCATTTGCCATTCTGAGCAAAAATGACTCAGTTTGTAACACAGGCTTTCTTTCAACCAACATAAACATCGATCACTATGGCCATCTTCCCCTGCTAGTCTACCACTACTAAGTCCAGTTTGTTAGCCATCACCAGTTCACCTGTCTGTGCTCACAACAGAGCACAATCAGTCACTGGCCTCCCCAGAGCCCAGACCTCAATATTACTGAAACAGGGAAAAAAAGGCAGTCGACATCCAAAGAAGAGCTTCAGAGTGTCCTTCAGGAAGCCTGGAGAACTATTCCTTAAGACTATTTAAAGAAATACAAGAAAACCTTCCTAAGTGAGTTCAGGCTATGTTGAAGAATAAAGGTGGTTCACTTTCAAGCTCTTTAGAATTGCGCAAACTCTGTTTTTTCCTTATATACTGTAGCTCAGTGAACATGTGGCTATTTCCCATTTTTTAGCAAACAATAAAGAAATGATGGGTGGCTCGGGACTGTTGCAAAGTAGCGTAGGATAACAAAGTATTTAAAAGCTTGTTTGTTTGTTTGGTGGGGATGAACCACCAACTTCGGTGTAGTGGATTTTTTTTTTTTTTTTTAAAGGGCCAACAAACAATAGATTGAGCCTTCCGTAACAGAAACCAACACTGCGTTAAAAGCAGCCTGGAAGCCTCTTTAAGATTTTGTTTGGGAAACTTCACAACAACCAGAACAGAAAGAATTTGCCCCACTGTGTGATTTATGGCTGAGGTGAGTGACTGTCTTTTCTCTGTGCACACACACCTGTCACGAACAGAAAAGGGGGTATGAGCCTGAAGCTGAGCCCATCAGATTAACCGTAGCATTGCACTTGGACATTAATCAATGCCTGACACACATACACTCACCTTCACAGACGCACAGGAATGCACATGAATGGGTCTGTAGACACTTGTGTGGGATAATTTTATTCGGCCTCTCTGTTAAATACATGCCACTTTTCACATACTTTAAAGCTGTAGGAACATCCTGTTCAGTTTAAATTATGCAACTCGACATCAGTGGCCAAGTATTCACCTTCAACGTATCCGTAACTGGGGTCCTCCGGCTCTATTACTGACTGGCAGATGTGTTTTTAGATCCACCCTCTGGTACGTGCAGTGTTTTTCTCTCCATGTGCTGTAGATTAGTTTCTTTGTTCTCTGTGATGCTGCCATAACACTTGCTCATTAATCACAGTCTTACAGTAGTCTACTCTTCCTCCGTCACCCCTCCTTCTATAGCTGCCAACTATTCCCAGGGTGTGAACTCTCAGCGCTGCTAAACCGCAGTGTTATCCAACCAGCAGACAGGAGAGGAAAGTGGGTCAAGAGACACCATGCTGGAACCACCTGAAAGCACCAGGAATGCACCACCCATTTATCTGAGTATATGGCTGAATGTCAGGACATACTGTATGTCCACCAGAGTCATCATTATTTTAATGGAGAAGAAAAACCAACAGAGAATGTATTTATGGGCTCTCCTTATGTGAAACTTAAGTTCCCTTAAAGGATTAGCATTCATTTGACAAAGTATTTAAAAGAAAAAAGCTAATAACGTGGGGTTTCAAAGATGATGACTTGCTTTAAACGTTTATAAAAGAAAACACTGGCTGAACAGCTATGACTTCAATGTGGATCTTAAGCTTAGAATAATAGAATAGTAAGTTAGACCAAACTGAAATGGCTAACCTTTCTTGTAAGCTCAGACATTAGCCTAGCAATAGCAATGCAGCTAGCTACTGTTGGGCAGATGTTTTCAGCTGTGTAAGCTAGCCTCACTACACATACAGGCAATGACTCATAGGGAAGTCAGATTTACTGAGATATTTAAAGCATAGACACTATGACCATAAATGTATACATTCTACTCTTTAGCCTAAACCCCAGCTTCACTGTTACCTACAAGCTAATCTGATAAAATCTGATAACGAAAATACAAAGTAAACTTCTCTGTAAGGATCCCTGTATGCAAATGTTCTTGCACTTTATATTCACACCAATTAACTTGTTTCAATTACTACTTTCAGTAACTCTTTCTTTTTTTTTGGGGGGGGGGGGGGGGGGGGGGGGGGTTAACCAAGTATTGGACATGCAAATCAATACTTCCATCAATATCCACCTGTGACAGTACAGGAAGCTCCACATCCCCACAGCTCTGCAAATACCACAATCATCATCTCAGGGGACTGCACTAGAACTCAGTGGGCTTTTCTCCAATCGTCTTCTTCTTCTTTCAGCTGCTCACTTTAGGGGCCATCACAGTGGACCATCTGCCTCCATCTCACCCTATCTATAGTATCCTCTGCCACACCAACCTTATGCATCTCCTCCTTCACTACATCCACAAATCTTCTCCGTGGTCATGTTCTTTTCCTTCTGCTTTCGGGCTACATTTTCAACATCCTTTGCCCAACAACTTGCCACCTTCCACTTAGTCTCCTGTACCTTAAACCTTTTTCTTATTACCAGTCATAATCCCTTCATTTAAAGTCCCTACACTGACTTTCCTTCTCTCTCACAACTCCAAACATGTCTTCCACCACTTCACTTCTTTTTTCTTTAGCCAGCAGTAGCACAGTTTTCCACTACCCTGTTGGCCAACAGCATCAGAGGTGGGCCCCAACCAATCCCATATTGAAGTCTTGTTCTTTATGAATCAGATTAGCATTCTTAAAGACTGTCTGTGAGGTTCTCTCCCTTCAAAGAGTATTTCACTATTTTGACTTAAGAAACTCTTGGCTTGCTTTTGCAGCATGCTTTGTGTCATTATCCACTCACATTGTGATGTGCTGACTGATCAATTCACAACATTTAGCTAGGTTTGAGCAGAGAGAGAATCCCAGAATTCTGTTTAGGTTTAATCTGTCTAAAGAATCGTACAGGCTTTTTGGGATGTTTCCTGGCAAAGTATAATTTGGCCTTCCGGTTCCTTCATGTAACCAGCGGTTTGCACTATGAACTGTATAACTATTTATGAAGGGTTGTCAATTGTGGACTCTGACAAAGATAAAATGGTATCTTCTTGAGGGTGCTCTTGATCATCAACTTCTTCTCTTCTGTGCTCGTTCAGGTCAGTGCATTCATTCTTTTTAAGAAAGCAGCAAAATGTAGTTCTGGCCACTCCTAAAGTTTTAGCTTTTTCTCCAACAGGTTTGATTTGGTTCCGCCCGGTACCGACATCTCTTTGAACCTCATACTGATACTTCAAGTGAAAAGCTTGAACCAAATGGAAATCCACCACCTGGAACCAACTTCAGATCTTAGCTTAATTTGTCATGAAATAATGAACAAACCAGCCTCACTTGGCCATGAAACAGCTTGTCAGGGGTAAAATACTTTTGAACCTCTGGAAATGGAGTACTATGTCTAAAAAGGTCTTTAGTTCCAGCTAATAAACAGTTAACACAATATTAACGCTGAAAGTCTGTACTTAGATGACATTTTGACTGTTACATTTGAAAACTGATGTGGTGAACAGAAACAAAATAACAAAAATTGTTTCACTGTCCAACAACTGTATATAGTGTACTGTTTCTCTTAGTTACATTTCTCCAAAAAGATAAAAGGAAGAATTCTTGTGCACTTTGTTACCAACAAAATGATACTCGTGTAGCATTTATTTGTCAGAGCACATGTACAACTGACACTACTGCACCTTTAAAACTCCTATAATAAAAAGATCACAATAATTTGGAGCTTGTGGTTTGTGAAGAGGTGTTTCAGTATTTGTGTCACTGTTCAGCAGCCTCTTGAATACATCACTTGATTCAGACTTTAAACCAGGGCAGCGTGCAACAGGGGGGTGAGTTTCGCTGTGCAGGAGGTCCAGCAGTCCGGTGCCTCACTCTCTGCCTTTGTTTCCAGCTTTGAGCCGTGCCCACTCTCAAATAAGGACCCAAACACACATACATACAAACACACACATACACACTCATGGACACATGCTCTAAGCCCCCTTTCCCAAAAATATCTCTTGCACGCTACACTCCTGCCTTTTGTTCCACCTCCACCCACTGCCTCTTTGGCGTCCCCTGCCCCCCTCTGCCACCACCACCACCACCAGCAGCAGCAGACTTTTCCAAGCCAGTGGTCAATTAGCATTTTTCCACAGCTTTACTTTTGTCTTACTTAGCCCTCCCCAGCACCACAGTACCCCTCCAACCCACCCACCCACCCTACCCATGCTATCCACTGGTATGTGGCCCATCATTAATGTGCACCCTGGAACGACTCCCCCCAAAAAGATAGGGGCCATGGGTGGAAAAAGGGGGCCTTTCACTTCTCATTAAGAACCAATAGTCCCCCACCTCTCATGCGACAACTCCCCCACTATCCTCCCTCATCATAGCTAGCCCACTCTCTCTCCCTAATCACATGTGCTCATTAGCATGGTCCCCCTTTTTGGGTCCTGCCGTGCATTAACAGGCGGGGGGAACGGACGCCTCTCTTTTTGTCAGCGCGAGCTTTTAGAGATGCAAAATATGATACCCATTCAGTCCCTTCACCTATCTCTGCTACCTCTTCAATCCCTGGCCCGCTCCACCCCCACCCTCCATGTGCTGGAGCCCTGCTATAAAACTGCCAAAACAACCGAGCTCCCATCTCTCCCTCCACCAACAGCCAGGGTTTAAGGAAATTCACCCCCGATCCACTGACCCCTGCCAAGTCTGAGCGAGCGCTGTGCCAGTCCACGACCCCCACCCGCTCTCAGAATGTCTGATGAGACTTGAAACCATCCGAGCCTGGGCACTCTGCGTAAGTCACAAGGCTCTCAGCTGAGTCAGTCTCAGCCCTCAGTCTGCCACCCAGACTGTGGTGGACTGAGCCTAACACCTAACAAAGCCAACACTGCCTTACTTCACTGCGGTTTTTAAAAGGTTTAGCTAAACTCATGATGATCAGTGCAGAATGAGGCATGGGGAAAAACTTGGTAAGGGTACGAGCACTTGGATACACACACCCATACGTACGCACATGGACACAGATGTTCCCCAAGTTTAAAGCCAGTCAACAATAATGATACATGATGTAACCAAATATTATTTCATAATTAACTTGCCAATGACGCCCTGGATCAAAGTGTAAATCCCCATCATATTATGGAAAGAGTAGTGTGACAGCTCAGGACTGTAAATTACATGCACTATTTCACAGTGTCAGACAATCACAGACAGGCACAAGCCCTCAGGAGTGCACGCACACAACGAATTGTTGAATTTTATCTTTTATTCCATGTTTTCATGCAGCTCTTTACGATCTGTGACTAACTCTGATTGCTGTGCTTTTATGTTATTCATTCATATTTGACTTTAGTGAAGAGCTAACACTTTTATTAGGCATGTAAATCAAATATAAGCTGTGCTAAGGAATGCATTACTTGGAGGGGGAAAGTTCTGCTTTCTTGCATTTATAAAAGATCACTGATGAGTTGTAATCAGTGAAACAGTCTCGGTAGATTGGAGGCAAATGTCAGTAAGAATTTGTAACTGCACAGCAAAATATGTGTGCAGAAATACTGCATGCACTGCAGGTCAAAGATGAACCTGAGGGGGTTTCATTAAAAACTGAAGTCATCTTACTGCTTGTCCAGTCTCACTTCCCTTCATTTGTTTTGGAAGTCTGAGCTACTAATTATGTCACTGTCATTTTTAACAATAGGAACAGTGGCCAGAAGTTCCTATTTAAATGTAAGTCATGCAGTAATTCATTCTGGTCTTTAAGAGGAGACCCAAAAACTTGGAAATACAAAATTTGCATTTTCCAGCCTTATAGTTCTGATGTGTGTATATGTGGACAGTTGCTTTTATACACAGCATCATACAAAGCATCAGTGATATTTATTTGGTGTCATATATCTTTTGTTAATCGACCTTAGCCACTGTTATACTAACCACTGATTTATGAAGTCTTGTTACGAAGCCTCGAGCTGTTCCTGGTGTCGCCATATTGGTTTTTCGGAATCAGATATAATGACTCAGCGACAGATCTGACTGAAACCACTCACTCAATTAGCTAATGGGCATATCCTGATAAAGTGTTTACTGAGGTTTGATCCTAATAACACTGAGACAGTAAAAACACAGGATTAGGAGTCTTTCTGTTAAAACAGACTTTTTTTTCTTCCCGCTGTCACCAAGTTCTTACTCCTATGGGGTCATCTAATTGTTGGGGGTTTCTTTCCTTTATTGTAGGGTCTTTACCTTATAATATAAATCTGTTGTTGTTGATTTGCTGAATTGAAGGTTATAAAATCAAAGCTATGAACTGAAATATACTTAAATACTATAGACTTTAGACTAAAGATCTTTCACGTTACATGATTATTTTATTTGTTTTTAACATAAAGCATGCTAATTATTACAATTTTAAGTGAAAGTATAACAAATTTAAACTTAAATGTTATGTTTTTAAAGATCTTTGGGACTTTCAACAAGTTTATCCTATGATGCTGGTTTCTCTTTTGTATGGAAACCTGATCTAGGATACTACACTACAAATTTACATATTTCTTTCCTATAGTGACATCCACTTCCAAACCTTTAACATGCTACTTAATAGCATCTTAGGTGTTAATATACCAATGCCTTTCCCAGCACTTCATACTTCAGTACACTTGGACTTGTCTTCAACAAAAGGATCCCATCCTCCCCCATGCACCAGCCCCCACCCGTCTCCCTGCTAGTGGATCTCAGAACACTGTGACAAACTGGTCATTCATATCTGCCCTCTTCACCATGCATCTTTTCTCCTCAGGTGTCAGGGAGACCTATTGTCCATACCCAAACAACCCTTGAAAACATCACCCTCCCACCCTCAGGCCCAGAAGTGACACGGCTGACCTTGGTGTCAACCCCCTGCGCCCCACCCTGCAACCTTTTTGCTAAAGCCGTGGGGCTGGGGTCCCATTTTTCTTTAACTGCTGCATTATGGGAAACACAGTGAGTGAAGAGTGAAAGAAAGAAATGGTGCATGTGTGTGTGTGTGTGCGTGGGGGGAGGGGGTTCGCATCCCCAATCAGTGATGTAAAACAGAACCATTGTGAGGGTGGCAGGGGGAAAAAACTCTGATTAATGCAACAGGGTGTTTGTCTGAGAGATGAAAGGGGAGAAAACGAGAGAGGGCGGGAGGGGAGAGAGGGCGAGAGAGAGGGGGAAGAATCAGGGCATGAGAAGGTTCTCGACGCATTCGCGAATCTGTTCAATGTCCAGTCGAAAAGTTCTGGGGGTGAAATATTTCACAGCTGACAAGTGTGTGTGTGCAAGGAGAGGCAGTGGTGGTGCTGGGACGTGGATGAGGGAACTGATGAAGTGTAGCAGGAGCGTGTGTGTCAGTGCGGGAGTGCTGGAAATATGTTATGTAACCTCCTATCTGGGGGGGAAAGAGAGACCAGGGTCAGAACAAGGAAAGAGAAGAAGAAGAGAGGAAGAATGTAACGAGTGAAGGAAAAAAAGGGGAATCTCTCCTCTTAGTTTCCTTTTGTCTGTCTGAGGTATGTCTGAGTATGTGTAACGTTCAGAAGCCCAGTTTTTATAACCTCCTGTATTCACACATCAACGTGATTTCCTTCTCTCTGTGCTTCCTATATAAACAGCCTAAAGTTTACTATTTCCATACATCAATAAATCCCTGCCCCTCTCCCTTACTGTCCGTCTGCCATATAAACAAATTGCTTTCCTTTCCCTGCTTAATTTCAGTCCTGGACTGGGTTGTGGCAGCTTCCTACCTAAAGTCACTTCTTTGTAATCAGTGAAGCTAAATGTAATGGATAATAACTTTTTTTGGTTGCATTTGTGACACCTAAGAAAAAGAAAGGAAACACATTTTTTATAGTATAGTTACAGTTGGACTGGCCATTTAATATAATTGACATTTTATTTGACAACTGATGTGACAACCGATAAGCCAGATAAGCTCGTATCAGTTGCAGTGTTTAAGAGTTTCACAGCTAGATATCAGTAGATTCTGGGTTGCAGTTAACTGAGTTCTATTTTCTTAAACTTCCCAATTCAAGTGCATGATCCTAGCTACGATGGCCACAGACAAACATGTCTTAGTCAAGAGAGATCAAAAACATTCAAGTTAAACTACTCCGTAACGACCATGGCCAGCATGTTTCTGCTACTGTTTTGACTTGATCCAGATTCTGTGGAACAAATCTGTTTACCTCAGCTGTCAATGCATTCAAATCTATTTACACTGGAAGAGGCTGTAAAACTTTGTGAAAGGTGTCCAGTATGGGTCAGTGAGTCAGAAAAGCTCACTTCTGACTGACGACAGTGATGCTGAGGTTAGTTGGTGAAGATATGCTGAAGTTTTCTGTTATTAAGACTCCTGTTTGTGTTGCAGTTCGCCTCCTTTAGCTGGATTCACCCACTGTTAGCTACTGTTAGCTGCAATTAGTAAAACCTGAAAAGAAAGATGAGCCTTGAGGTGAGAAGGAAGAGGATGAGATTTTAAAACCATGCGTGTGGCCTTGTCTCTTGCCTTTTATTTCTTTGGTAAAGGGGACTCCTCTTCCCACAAACATAGGTATGAGGCTTCAAATCTTGAGTGTGAATGTGCAGAAATTAATTCAAATTTCCCTCCACAGTAAACAGATGCCTAAGAACATCTCTTCATCTCCACCTTTGGTGATTTGTTTATGTGGTCTCTACGTAAAACACGATCAGGGAGATGTCCTTCCCAGCCACTGTATTCAAATATGGTCAGGGACAGTGCAACTTACACAAACCACACACCCTGGTCCTATGTATTTTTAATTAATTAATTATTAATTAAGTTTACGAGAATGCATTTGCTGGAAGACGAAATTACACACAAATATGTTTACATCTGTGAGTACAATATCTTTTTTTTTGTTAAAGAGCCTAAAAAGGTTATAGATTGTACATTTAAGTCAGACGTGCATGGCCTAGACACATTGTTAAACTCCTCTCCTTTTACATTAGTGCCAAAATGTAAGGGAGGATTGGAAAATTTGCAGGACAGTAAAAGTACGTGCAAAGTCCACTGCCATTGGAACGTCTTCAAAGCCTGTGGTCGATGATCGTGGTGGGAGAGCGTCACAGTGAGAAGGATGAAGAGCAGTGAGAGCAAAAGTGGAGGGGGTGCAGAACAAGCAGAACAGTGGGCTCAACAATAATGATTTGATGATTAGCATTAGGCTATTCTGGACTTAAGGAATCCATCAAATTCAGCAAAAGAGGTGTTTGGCTTTCATTTCCCTTCTTTAGTCTTCCCACCCTCGTTATCATCTGTTCACCTGTACAGTATTACTCCACATGAGCGCTCCCCGAGGTCACTTGGATGAGTGACAAGACGTTTCTCCAACTAAAAAAGCTACATCCAGATGAGCAGAGTGAACTTTTTGGCTGGATCATGTGATGAAGAACTCTCAAACACACTGCCATAGGCCTTGGCTTCTGGGGGCTTCCCATGATGATTTCCATAATGAGTGTTTCTTCTTCACGCTCCTCTTTTAGCTCTCTGTGTGTTTATACACACTTACACTTTGCACTATATACATTTTTGCCATGTTTCGCTCCCTTCATCCCCATCTGGTCAACAGACTGCCTCTCCTCCCCGAGTCTGGTTCTGTTTTGTTCCTGTTAAAAAGGAGTAAACTCATGAGCAAAGTGTTTGAACTCATGAACACAATGACACTGAGGGAAAAGGTAAAAACATAGCTTTGAGGTTTGAGCCTAATAACACTGAGACAGACCGTAAAAACACAGCTTTTAGCTTTCTTCCGGTTAAAAGGGAGTTTTTCCTTCCCACTGTCATCAAGTGCTAACTGATAGTGGATCATCTCATTGTCGGGGTTTCTCTCTGTTGTTGCTCTTTTCTTTACAACATAAAGCTTCTTGAGGCAAATGTTGTTGTGGTTTGATATATGAACTTGTGCTCTTCATTTTCTGGTTGTGCCTGACTTGTGTTGGCAGCATCTTCTGTTCATCACATGACTTTTGAAAATAAAGAGTTTCATTTTGTGGCTTCAGTTCAGTCTCCTGTGGTGTCTCCAACTGAGCCATCACTAAATAATAACCTCAAATTGTGACACAGGCAGTAAAAGCTGTCTATCTAGGCACTGCCCACAGACACTGTAATATCCAGAGGGTAACAAGAACTCTTTATCTCCATCACACGAAAGAATCTGGTCTGTACTCTCCAACACACGG
Source organism: Neolamprologus brichardi (assembly GCF_056152115.1). NCBI lineage: Eukaryota > Metazoa > Chordata > Actinopteri > Cichliformes > Cichlidae > Neolamprologus > Neolamprologus brichardi. Next base: position 26,772,194 of record NC_142116.1, on the reverse strand, counting down.
GCAACAGTTTGCTAAAAAATAATGGAGTGAAAACAGTCAGCAGCAATTGCTATAAGCTATTGCCTATAATAGCAGTCTTTGATTCTTGCCACCATTATAACTAACCTGTACTTTAGAGCTAGTTTCTGTGCAACCTGCTAAGTGATGCATAATGATCTGCTTAATAAAATAAACCCTCAGATATAACTAACTTACATTCAAGCTGCAACAGACTGCAGGTCCTTAGAGCAGCGGTCCCCAACCTTTTTTGCGCCACGGACCGGTTTATGCCCGACAATATTTTCATGGACCGGCCTTTAAGGTGTCGCGGATAAATACAACAAAATAAAACTAGTACCGGTACCGAAAAAAAGAAGATTTATTCATAACACACGTGAAAAGACCCAGGAAAACCGAGTAAACGATAAAAACGATAACAAAATAACGCTGAAAACCGATAAAAACCCTGAAAACTATACATTTCACACCTGAGCCTCAACTCTCGCGGCCCGGTACCAAACGACTCACGGACCGGTACCGGTCCGAGGCCCGGGGGTTGGGGACCGCTGCCTTAGAACATCTATTCGGTTAATACGAGTTGCTGACATTTCAAGAACAAGCCCATGCTAAGCCTGGGCTTCATAAACTGTCAGCACATACTCTTAAATTTCTCTGCAGGCCCACATGGTGGAATGTGATATATGTTTGGCCTTCAGCTTTACGTGTCCTGCCCAAACCAATTCATTCAGATCTACGCTCACAAAATCCCTTTTTCACAGTGTTTCATTTGCTGCCTGCCATTATGCAACCCTTTTATGATGTGAATGTGTAAAAGAAGTTATGAATTAAAATGAATCCGACTCCAGAGGTCTCATTGCGGTCTGTGCTGGCTACAGTTAGACCATAGGTTATTGTCCAAATCAAAATGTAATTCTTAGTTGAGCAACTGTTCCTGGGTGGCGTCACATTATTGAGGGATGTGTAATGTTATGTGTCATCCCCATGAGGCATCGAACAGTGCGCTGTAATAATAAAACCAGATGATGTCATTTTGGTTTTATTATGTAAAAATCTTATGTATCATTTTCTATTATTCTTGTTAAATCTTTTGGGATTCATTGAGCTCCAGTCTGAACTTGTTTTTGTTCTGTTCTTTATGTTAGTTTGTTACAATGTAAGCTGCAGGAAGTTGTATGGTTCCTGTTGGTGACTGTATGAGATGTTAATGTAAGCCTGTTGAACTTTTCTTTCGTTTCTGCATAAACTTGTCTTACTGGGCAACCATGTGCCACCAGAACAGCTTCAGTTCTCATTTGCACTGATATCCAAGTCTCTGGATCTTTACTGGTGGGATGGAGCACCGTTCTTCCAAATGATATCTTCTCATTTGGTATTAACCTGGGATGAAATCTATTAAATATTAAAGGCACATCATATAAGTCGCATTATTTCTATACTAATCAAACCAATCAGTGATCAGTCATGCCCTAAAGACGGGGGCACTGTCATCCTGGAAGAAGGACTGAAATTTTCCATCACTAAGAGCAACTTTGTATTGACTGGAGGTCGTCCTTCCCTCTAAGAGGACAAGTGGATCCAACCCAAGTAAGCTTCTCACAACATAAGAGAGTCACTGGATACCCACTCTTTAGGGACACAGCCAACGTGGCATCATTTATTCTGGACTCCACATTTTAAGCTCTGTCTATAAAACACAGACAGACTTACCTGAGACTGTTAAAATACTAAAGTTTTACTAGAAACTGAAGTAGGACTCATCATTGAGGCCTTGCAGACAGCCATTGGCTACAGCTGACCGTACCCACACAGGGTTGGTATGTAGGGAAGCACTGTCCACAGAGGCCAAAAACCTTCTTTATAAACCATTTCTTTTTTTAGGCGTTTCCGTGTGGCTAATTTTTTTAGCCCTGGAGTGTGTTGCTGTGTTAGTAAGCATTAACGGGCTAGGCGAGGCCTCATTATTTCATGACAAATTAACCTAATAAAAGATCTGGAGTTGATTTCAAATTTTAAACTTGCATTTGGTAATTGTTCAGTGGAAATCTCAAGATGAGGTCCAAAGAGATGCCAGTCCAATTGAAGGAGGAGGTCGGGTTAAACTGAAAGAAAAAAGTAGACCTATCAGAGAGAGAGAGAGAGAGAGACACCAAAAGGTCCAAGAGACCACAGACGACACCTGACGCGCATGATTGCAAATTCTTTCCTTGGATAAGAATAATATGTTTCAAAATCTAGGGAAGTCAAGACAACTGCAAATAAAGAGTTTGCTACAAGGTGCAAAACCACCGATTACATTCAAGAACAAGAAGGACAGAAAACATCAGCCTGCACAGGTCTTTGGTCAGATGAAGCCAAGACGAATTAAGATTAATGAGAAGAAAAAAGTATGAGAGGATAGAAACAGCTCGTGATCTGAATCAAAGCACATTATCTGTCAAACACGGTCGAGGTAGTGTCATAGCATAGAAACATATGGTACGTATGACTAGTGTTTATCGCTGATGTGACTGCTGATAGAATTGTGAAGTCGTGTGGTCTTGAAGTACACTCTGCTCAGATTCACTCTGCTCAGATTGAGCCAAATGCTGCAAAACTGGTCAGATGATGCTTCACAGTGCAAATGGATAATGACCCAAAGCAGATTGCAAACGATTTTCAAGGAAATATTCGTCAATGCTCAAGTCAGTCACCTGATTTCAACCCAGCAGACAAAACTGAGCCCAGAGAGATCCACAAACAGTAACTGAAAGCAGCTGCAGTACAGGCCTGGCAGAGCATCTCAACGACGGAAACTCAGCATTTGACAATGTCCATGGGTTCAAAACTTCAAATCAAAAGCAATCCTTATTCTTAAAACTATATCAGTTTGTTCAATTACTTACTTGCCTCTGAATGTTTAGAAGTGGCTGTAGTTTCTGAACAGTTATAGGGCTGCTTATTCTTTACACTGTTTGAGCACTCAAAGCATTTTATATTATAAGTTAAATAAAAAGCATAGAAAATCGTACTAAGTACTTTCATCTAACATTCACACACAGATGTAAGCGTCGAAGAGCAACTTGGGGTGTCGGTGTCAGTATCACGCCTCAGGGTATTTTGGCACACAGACTGGAGCAGCAGAACCACCAACCTTCTGATTAGTTCATATGATGCTTTTATTTAACCAAAAATGTTGTTTTCTTAAACTAGAATTGCAAAAGATTTTCCTTGTTCAAAACCTGTGGACAATAACTCTAAATTTAATGACATCACACATGCATTAATTTACTTAAAGAGTTCAGTACACTTTAAACGAAGTGGTAAAAATAAGCTAGGATTTAAAACCTGCTGACTACCCTGAAACACCAATTTGCCACAGCTATAAAAGTTTTTCTGTTTTTCAGCATGGCCCTGCACCAAGGCCCTGGAAAGTAGAGTCTTTACAAACAATAATCTGCTGCTCAGGAGCTCTGTTTTCTCCTTTCTTGTCACATCCCACATCAGTCGTTCAGCCCTTAGGATAAAAGTGGAGGGTGAGTGGTGGAGACTCATACAAAAGCCTCCCAGATCTCAAATCCCCCGGTGAAAGTTTGAAGGGATAGAGGGAAATGGGACGAAAACACCTTTGATTTCCTTTTCCCTTTCTCCCCTGCAGAGAACATTCTTTAAAAAAAATTGCTCTGTGCTCAGTTTGGCTTCATTAAAAAAGCCAGAAGACACGAGAAGGGTTGGAAGGGGAGGGGGGGGGGGGGGGGGGTCTGTCCTGCGCCCCATGAGTGCGTTTGGGAAGAAGGGAAGGGGGGAGGATAAGTTGTGTGTGCTTTTGGAAGAGGACTTTGGAGGGTGGACTTTATCTTACTCAGAGCCGTGCTCTGCGGCCCATAATTAATAGTCCCCGATGGAGGTGGAGCTGGACAATAGGAGCCTTTCAGTGGGGCCGTGGGGCCCCCGTCCCAGACCCGTCCTGGCCCGTCCTGCAGCCACATTGTTGCCCTGCTGTAACTTCTGCCAGCTGGGCCGAGAGGGAAACTTAGCAGGGGCCAGAGACACTACAGCCCAGGAGCCTCTGTGTTTGTTTGTGTTTGTTTGTGTGTGTGTGTGTGTGTGTGTGTGTGTGTGTGTGTGTGTGTGTGTGTGTGTGTCTTGTTATGCTTCTCGCCAGAGCCAGAAACACATGAGCAGAGAAGACAGGGAAAGTGAATGAAACCCACCATGTACAGATTTATTATAATTATTATAATTACTATTAGATTTTATTGAAAGTCAGCTTTGTTGCTTGTTTAACCAACACAACTTTTATGAGAGTCACTGGATATCAGGATATTCAAACGCAGTCGAATGACCAGCCAGTTCATAGATCATCATAATTTTTTCTGGCTGTCCCTCTCATTTAACGTTTTACAGAATCAATATAATCTTAATCATCTGCTCATAAACTAAGTTTTACTGCTTGATTTTTTTCCTAAAAAAAAAAAAAAAGAAAAAAATGTGTGCAGCAAACACTAGGGGGCAGTGTTCCTACAACTTAGAAGGGTAGCAGCACAGTCCAAGCAAAAGTCAGCCTCTTTGTTACTGGAGGCCAAAACAGCAGTTCCAGCCTCAGATGTGCTGTCTGAAGTATTCTGTCTATTTATGTTCAGATAAATACATTTAACAAATAAACTGATCTTGAAAATGCAGGAAATTATACACAGTTTTATGACCTTTTTATACAGTCTTAAAGTGTTTACACAAACACAAACCTGAACAATGGTTCATAGTTTTATACTGTATATAACTGTATATACACAGCACTGTAATGCTGTTGTTTTTAGAAATCTTAAATCTTAAATCTAGAGCGAGTCTAGCCTAAATCTGTATCAGATCCATTTGTTACAGTGCACTCTATTTTATTACCAGGTCTGTGTCCTCGGCTTGGACTGAAATTGAGAAATGACAGAAGAAAACCAAAGTGATTATATCTTTCACGTTAACCTTCCAGCCTGAGTAATCACTTTGTTGGTATGTATGGAAACATACATGCGGTTGTCTAAGGGGGCGTGTTTGCATGCGAGTGTGCATTTAAGCGTGTCTTAGCATGCCTGTATGTGTGTAATAATAACTACACTCACTATGGCCAGCCTATCTTTGGACCGACCATCCATACCAGCCTAATCTTTTGCTGCCTGCTCTCCTTTCAAATGTCATGATGCACCTTTGGTGCTCCACTGTGTCACTACTTTATGTTATGTCATAAGGTGTTTCATCATGTCCTCATATTGTACAATACAAAATGTTACATTATTGTACTTTATGCTAAAGAATTTCAAGTCACTGCGAGCATTCCCACTCTGCTATGGCCAATAAATTCGGATGCAGTAGATGTGAGTTACCTAAAGTGGCAGGGAGAGCAAGACAGGACCTGGAGCCCCTTAATCTGCCCTGTGGAAACCTTAATCCCATTACTGTGTGAGGGAGCAGGAGCGCCAGGATGCTCTAGCTCACTGCTCACGGCCCGGCGACAAAGCTCACTGTTGGCTTTTGAAGTGGGAGCTGACCTAAAGGGACCCTCGTCTGGTTTCCTGCAGGCGTGACAGCAGCAGTAGTTACAGAACAGTGGTTATCTTTGTGTGGGGACAATTTCACAGAGAACTCTTATTGCGTTTAATCTGAGTGATGCTGTACACGGACAACTGTAGATTTTATAAATTCTAAGGTCATTTAAGAATCATCAAAAGCAAACTGTGACTCACCTCCACCTTTGAGTCATAAAGCTGCTCCATCTTTGATCATTAAACACCCGCAGGGTAAAACATTTTCTTATTTTTGGCAAAGTCTGTTTATTAAGTTACATCATCGTGTCATCATACAGCCGATGCTCTGTTATTCTAAATGCTAGCAGAAACACTATTTCACTTTATGCTTGAGAATTTATTGTTATACAGTGCTTATCACATTAAATATAACCTGTTTGAAAATGTTTCCTTTTTCCTCTGGCAGTGAGTTTAATCCTGCCAGAATACTTTAACTGCTTGCATAGGAAATAATAGTCATAACATATCCTGGATCCAGCCCATTCTATTGTTTGTTTCTGTTTCCACTTTTACCCACTCTGTGGCCACACTGCTATTTTCCTGTCAAATGTTGCTGCTGTTTTTCTTGTTTGTTTGGGTGGTTTTTTTTGCTTTTATGGAATATGGTGTCTGCTGTGGTAGATACAGCCGCAAAGATCTGTCTTTCTCACATAGATTAGGTTGGTTCCAATAGCTTGTTAACTTCCACTATTTGGAAGTTCTACGCGTTTCATTGGAAGTTCTTGGAAAGGGGAAGGTGTGTTGGCACGCCGCAGCCTGTCAGTCTGGGTGAATGTACATAGTCTGTGTGGCTACATGCCTGGCTTCTAGTATATCCTTAAAGTGAATGTGTGCCAGCACACAAACCTGTTTATGTGAGGATGAGTTAGCTGATCTGCCAAAGGGGAAGGCAGACTGTCATGGGTGACACGTCTGAACCCGCCCTTGTGCATGTATGTCTGTAGGTCCAAGGGCTCCCTAGTAAAATGTCAGCTGAATGGAGGATGGTGCTTACGTCCAAACAGCATAGTTGACAATGTGGTGCATCCAGCGTGGGGTGCCATGTGTGCTGCAATACTGTGTCAGAAGCCAATGCACAGTTACCAAAAGCTGCACTTCCTTTGAGTGTCACTGGAGATTCGAAAGGTGCCCAAAAGCATGTTTACAACCTGCTACAACAACCGTTTTAGGTTTCTACCTTCATAATAACTTCACGGTGGGTTAAGTAGTTTGTTGAACTCATCCATCCGGAGTGTTGTTACTTTGACTGGCTTGCACATTGTAACCACTAGCTGTCTGTAAGGCCTCCAGTCATGTGACCCGCTGAACTGGTTCTCGTTACTCCGTTTCTGGAAATTCTGGAGCATTTTTAATGGAATCATCTAACAAATGAAATTGTCAGACCGACCCAGAAGAGTGAAATTCCAGCATTTATTAGTTTGGCTTCAGTCATACTAAGTAAAAGTTACCTCCACTATATACACCAAAGCACAGGGCCTACACATTACACCTGCAGGATCTACTTGGCCGCTGTCTGAAACCCATACAACAAAGCACCCGAGGCAGTTTTTGTGCTGATGTCAATGACTCTGTGACTTTTACACAGTACGCTCCTCGGTCCTCTGCAACCCTAATCTGTAACTTTACGTGGTCTGACATGTAGTGGCTGAGTTGTTGTGGTTTCTAAATGCTTCACTCATTGTTTCGCAACTGTTTCTAAAGGCAGCCTGCTTGGCTAGGTGCTCAGTTTGATGCACCTACAGCACTGACTGAAAACACTCACATTCAAAGATTCAGCAGTGTAGCTTGGTAATTTTGTCCATACACTGGATATGTTTGTGCATTGCATTCATACTCTATGGATGTAGCTTGTTATCCAAGCATGTTAGTGTTTCACCATTTAAATTCAAATATCTAAATACTTCTGACTCTGCAAACCAACTTGGAGGTGTGCAAAAGGTGTTTGCATCACAGTGGCTTAATCCTGTTATAGTCTATGGTGGTGCCTCCTGTACATGCTATGCAGACAGCTCCATTACCTAAACCACACAGAATATTTCCAGAAGTGTAAACTTGTTTGATGTGTGCTACAGCTCCGTCTCATTCTCCTGATATTGTGTGTGAAAACAGCATTGTATCACTGGATTGCTGAGAGTAAAACAGTCATAGCATTCTCACTCAGTTCCTGTTTTCTCCAATCTAACAAAAGCATCTCACACTCCTCTGTCTGCCTTCTCCCAGATCATGCTGTATATTATCCTCAAGATAATATACTATAGTCCACAAGAGGAAAGGCATAACACCCGGTACTAGCCTGCATGTACGCGTCTAAATGTATCTGAGTATATGGTTACAGAGGTCTGGCTGTACCAAGCAATCAGACGCATGCTAAGTTTAGCATAGTGTGTATATGCGCTTGCTTGTATTTACAACCACAAATGCACAGGCTGGGGTTTTTCTTTTGTTTCACCCAAGGCAAAGCAGAGCGCTGAGGAGATATACACACAGGCGCGCACACATGCATATACTTTACATAAGCATTTAAAGATCTTTTTGCCGTCTCCACTTCCCCCCCAGTCTTACATAATCTGCCAAGTAGAGTTTTTCAATCAATGTAAACCAAAAAAAGGATTTAGGAAATCTTGAGCAGGTTCCAAAGAGGGACAGATTCCCCAATGAAAAGCATGATTTTAGTGTGGCAAATCTTAGCAAAAGGAGTTTTTTGGTTTTGCTTCAACATCTTGGTGGTGGTTTTTCCCATTCCAGTCCCTACAGCTGGCCTGTAAATATAAATGAACTTTGAAAGAAAGCCACTTCACCTGACACGTTCACTGAGGCCAATAAGAATTGCCTATATTTAGGTCACAATCTCGTGGCCTCCTAAAAAGTTTGGGGCCTGCTGACAAAGCAGGTAAGAACCTTGAATGTGGGTCACTGAACTTTTTGCTCACACTTGCAAAGTTAATGTGTCGCCCATATGTGAGGCAAGAGCGGGTACGGCAGTTCTTCTTCAGAGAAGGTGAGCAGAGACGTCACGTTCTGTGATTCTGCTCATTTTTTCTCCGTTCGTGAGTCCTTTTCCAGTCTTGTGGATACCAACATGTGCTTGGTTCTAATTGTCTGTCCTGTCTGCCCACATTAGCAGACTATTTGTTCCAAAAACGCCCTGTGTTTATCCTGGGCCCCCATAAGGACAAGCCCAGCCCAAGATGGGGGTAAGGAAATGGAAATGGGCGACAATGGAGGGTGAGCTGTGGTGGTGAAAGTGTGCATGTGTGAGTGTGTGTGAATTGGGGATCTTACCATGGTGCCTAGCCCCTAATGGGATCAGAGGGGAGCGGTGGCGTGAGGGGGACAAGGTCAAGCTGAGGTGCTGCCAACTCTGGTTAACCACGAGCGGACCTGATTCCAGTGCGACAGGTGCTCTCTCACACCATCGCTCCCAATCTCATGTTACCCCACTTCTTTCTCCACCTTCTCCCTCTGCCACCGAGATATTTTTCTCTTGTTTTATTGTCTTTTTTTTCTCCTTTTCCATTCCCGCCTCACAAACGCTCCTCCTGTTTCCTGTCAGCACTCCATGATGTGGCCACAATGGGCTACATGTTCTTTAAGATCTCAGCTTGATCAAATAAAATTTTTGTCCCACATCTACAAATTCAAATTGCCTTTCATGTAAAACCCTCTGAAAACTTGTTTCCCGGATTCTATTCAATTCAAATCACAACAACAGTCGCCTCAAGGCGCTTTATATTGTATGGTAGACCCTACAATAATACATACAGAGAAAAACCCAACAATCATATGACCCCCTATGAGCAAGCGCTTTGGCGACAGTGGGAAGGAAAAACTCCCTTTTAACAGGAAGAAACCTCCAGCAGGTTCAGGAAGGGGCGGGGCCATCTGCTGCGACAGGTTGGGGTTAGAGAAGGAAGTGGAAAGCCTATCCATTTACAACTATTGTGACACAAGCTTCATTTTGGTTCCTCTCACTGGTTCTCAAACGTTCTCTGGCATCCACCACGTCCAAATTTAAGAAAGGTTTGCATCCTATACAATCAGTAGCAAAAGAACCAAACCTGAATTTGCAGTTGTTGCAAATCCATAATCCCAAACACGTCCCAAAGATGCTCCATTGGATTGAAATTGGACGGTGGACCGGGTTAATTATGTCGACCTAATTAAACTAAATAAAGACTAACGCACTTTCATCAACAAAAAAAGACGAGATTAAAATATTCTGGAAAGGCCAGATCCAATCAGAACTAGTTAAGATGTGTAGAAAGGGAGGAGCAGTTTGGAAGTGAGAAGTAATCTTCTCGTCCATGTTTGATCTGCTTACAGGAAACGGTACAACTAGCCTCCGTGTTTCCCAGGAAATCACGACAAAATGTCAACACTAGGGCGCAAGAGAAGACTAGATATATGGAGACATTTTGGATTTGATGTCAAGTGAACAAGACGCTTTGTAAACCAGTTGCAAGTATATTTATTGTGACATATTTAAATGATCTGTAACTCGTGTAAACCAAAATGTGCTTTTGTGATCCGGCAGCACTTTCAAAACACCCCAAAGCCTTCCTCTGCCACCTCAGTATTTGCTGGCTTTATGTCCAAATCAGGTTAATAAAATGACAAATCATTTGTTTTATTTCGCTCTTAGATTTCAAAGTAGTTTACGTGTAATGTTTACTCAGCAACTTCCATGTAATACAAAGGTTTTCCTATCTGATATCAGCATAACCTGAGACGATGCCACCTCAACCTACAACAACATAATCTCCAATCATCAGAAATCTAAACTGATCTGCACAGCAGCAACTTCAGCTTCTGCAAAGAGAGGACACAGAGTGTGTTAGACCCAACAGCAAGTTCTGTGCGAATGACAAGTGCATGGGAGGAGACGGCTGTCAATCAGCAGTACACTGAACGGTCTTTGGATGCAACTCTGTCTTGCAAGCTTGAATTCTAGCATAGATTTTCCCATGTCAAACAGCATGTGGGGAGATTGTGTAAGAGGATTCCTGACATGCATCTCTTGCTTTGTGTGTGTATTTGTTTCCTGGAGTTTCTGAGGCTGCTTGTCAGCGCACGCATCCAGACTGTGTGAGTGCACCTGCAGGTTCTTGCAGGTCTTTCGTGTGTTGGCGTACACCTTCATAAACACATCCATCGCCAGGTTTTTGGGAGGTTTCATACACTCGGGAAAGAAAATCACAAGGCCAGAAGAGCAGCGGCTCACCACGGCACGTCTGAGTTTGCAGCATTTCGAGCTGCATCGACATGAGAAGAAAGTCAAAGAGAAGTTTGAGTGTGTTTGTATACTGGAGAGGAAGCCGCCGTGGTGAGATAAACAGCTCTTATCTGTGGCTGTGTGCGTACTGCAGGGCTGGTTGACAAACCACAGTGTACGTAAGAGAGCAGACAGGTACACAGGCTGAGTGTGCGATTGTGAGGGAGATGAGACGCTTTGATTAGCACACGCCAGCTGTCATATACACACATCCATACAACCCTTAGAAAAACATATGGATGATTACACACTGTGCAGAGCACGCTGTACGTTACCTGCCAGTCACCTAATAAGAATGTGCTCTTTATTCATATTCATGTCTCTGGTCTGCAAGCATGTGTGTCTCTTCTGTTTTTGCATGCCTTTTAAAAGGAAGTGCTTGGATGACTTTCTGTAGCTTTGCATGATGCACAGTATGTGTTTGTACTGCCTACTCTACATCATCGTTTGCATTTTTAGCACTCTGATGTCATGTGCCACTGAACACAGCATTCGACGCTGTCATGTCGCTAAGCAATAGTTTATATATAAACAGTGGCTCAAACAACTACATGCAATGCAAAAAAAAGGTCACACAGACTGTCACCCAAATTCATAGAATTCTTTGGTGTCTCCTAACTGGTGTTTTGGAAATGTAGTAATTGGCTAATATACTGTGGTCCTAATGCTCAAATTAGCATGGTATGCAGGTGCAGCAGGTGGCTTTGTCAACCCGTGCTCACTAGTGCTGTGCAATACTGCAAGTTCAATCCGATACCAGGTAAATACAGGGCCAGTGTTGGTCATACCAATACTGAGCCTTTTAACCTTTAAAGGCATCTTATGTAAAGGAGAACAGTGTGGCATGATTCATGACATGACTCATCATCAACCTGCAAATTCTGAACACATTTTAATGAGTGCTAAACCACTGTGATTTTTAATGCCCACAATCATTTATTTAACGCAATTCAGTGGGCTACATACTGAAATGCAAGCTATCGGTCCTATCGCGCTGGTGTCAAGGCGATACCAATACCAGAGTTTGTATTATTATCGATATTTGGATCGATCCGCCTACCTCTAATGCTCACCAGCCTGAATCGTTTCACACATAATTAACCCTCTGGGGTCAAGGGTATAATTGACTTTGACTACATTTGATTTTACCTTCAGCTCGCCCTGTTTGACTTGATTCTTTTCAGCACCACCTCACGTGTTTGACTTGACAGTTGATTTTTCATTTTGAAATACTGTATTAACACAATGGTCCTAAAATTACAGACACACACACACACAACAATAAATAATAAAAGCTGTAGAAACCACAAATGTGTTTAATGAATCATTTTCATAACTTGAAGTGCAAATATAAACTGTGTCATTCTTGCCTTTTTTTCCTGCACTAAACATGACGACAGCATCTGGTTTTGCTTGGCCTGTAAACACAATTTAAAAACTGCTACTACTTTCAACACAAGTTTAATCTTGCTGCTACATCATCTAAAATCTGTCATGCAATTTGGAAACATCATTCAACTCTAGACTTTCAGATAAAACCTTTAACTAGCTAGCATTACGCTAAAACGTAAGAGAGCGTTTCACAGCTTTTCCACATCTAAAATAAAAAAAGCTTGTAAATGTGTTTATAATTATACTCAGAATCCAAATATGTTATATAGTGAATTTTCTTATTAACTTTCAACAATGTGTAACCTGTTCATTCCCACCCTGCTAAACCTCAACCAGTAGGGCCCAGATGTTGTGGCAACCTCTTGTCACTTAAAAAATGTATTCCCCAACCAGTTGGCAAATGGTTGCTAGTTGTCACTAGGTGAAAAGACTGTGCTGCACCAATGCAATGCAATTGCTTTGGGCGCTAGCAGATAGTTTGCATGGAAGATGCCAACTTGTCTGCAAACACTGACCATCAGTTGGAAATTTGTCTTCAAAGCAAAAGTTAAGCCTTATTGCTACAATGAAAACTATTCAAAGGTGCAACCAACTTAGTAGTTGCGAGCATTTGCAGACAAGTTGGTGATTGCGGCAACCTGCTAGCAACCAAAGAAACCACAAGGAGGTTTTCAGTGCAACACCAGGTACTGCTTTGCAACCAATGTCACGCTAGCAACCATTCACCAAATGCTCACAGAATACACGCTTTCCTTTTAGTGGCTGAAAGTTACTAGGGGTCATTAAACATTTTTTTGACCCGTGCGAGTGAGGTCATAGTAAGCTCCTCTGTGTAAGACATCAAGACCGCATTTCAGATACCGCAGAGAACGGAAAGCATCCGTGCCACATCTCAGTTTCAGGAGACTGTACTCCAGGTTGTGGCCAGAAGAAAAAGTAGAAAAACTTCCCCGGAGGCTTTCCTCAAAAGCCTCGCACGTGAGCAACGGCACGGACAGGGTTGTTGTTAGTCAGCAGTGCCATCGAAAGAGACATTCAACTGAAGAGGAGGGCCTCTTGGGGCGAAACAGTAAAGCTGTTGATGTGGTTCATATTTAATGATCTGCTGCAATGACTAAAGCTTTTCTGTGTCCTGATTACAGTGAATATTCACTAAAGAAAGCCCTTCTTCTTGAGGCCAAATATATTTGTTTGTCATGGAAACGAGCAAATTACAATTTTAGCTACGTGTCAAAAAACGACTGCTCGTCTCTGTGTGAATCCCACCTGCGTCACAGACTGTCTCACATGTAACCCCGTACCACTCTATGAATGAGTTATCCTAGCTATGTTCAGATTCAGTACAAGGCGTTCTCAGTCACCAGGGGCATCACATCACCTCTCTGTGGGGGGGGGCAGCGAAACACTTGTGTGTTTCTCATTCATCTACTTGAGCATGTTTCCCACAGCAAGGGCTGCATAAGGGGCTGTTTGACTGCAAGCACCCACACGCAGAAAATTCATTGTAATGCTGTGGCTATATAAAAGGTTTGATCTTACTCTTCGATTTAAGAAAAAGAAAAGAAAGAAAGAAAGATGTCGTGGTGCGCATTAACCATTCACAACCGTCGACATATGATGCACACATAACACATAACACACACAGGAAGGACTCACACGAGCACAGAGTCTCACAGTCTGAACAATAAACATTTGAAGTGATCACTCTAGGCCTTGTTTACCAGCACAGGTACAGGAAGTGTGCCTGCATTTGTAGTGTTTCCTGCTAACATTGTGGATTTGTATGTGGTGTGGTATCGGTACAATATCTGCTCATATGCATCCACGTGTGTGTGTGTGTGTGTGTGTGTGTGTGTGTGTGTGTGTGTGTGTGTGTGTGTGTGTGTGTGCACGCTGGTTGCCGCTGCACTGTTATTTTCCACTTCACCTGTCGAGCTGTACGAGCGAGTGCTGCAGCAGCGGTGGCATTTGTGAATGCTCTGTTAAGAACATGTGCCCTCTCCTCCACCACATCACTGAGTGACAGGCGTTCCTGTGCTCGTGTGTGATGTGGTTTCAACCATGCAGCATCACAGAGGTTTCCAGTCATTCTGCTCAGCAACCAGACTTACCAACAGATAAAGGAACTCAGTGTTCTGATGTTATCGTAACCCATCTTCATCTCTCTCTGTTTCCTTTGCTCTCTTTCTCTATTTCCTCTTGAAAAAAAAAAGAAAAGAAATCACTACAATATTTATTCATGTTTCCTAAAGGAACAAGCACAGAAACAGTCACGCTTATACTTCACATGCCATGTGAGTTTTGCTGTGCTTTTCAGTAAACAGCGTTTCCCATAACACTAGCACTAGCATTAACAGTTTCAGATAAGTTAGCCAGCTAGCTAGATGACAATCTACTGGACTAATCCTTTTAAGTTCCTCTCACTCCACTGTCACTTCAAACATCACAATATGTGTGACTGTTACTATTTGAGACTGAACTTGTATTAAGCTCCGATCGTAGACGAGGCCAAACACCTGTTCAGTTATAGCTGTGATGCCTCCTCCCCAGCGCACCACAGAATATGCCGTTTGTAACTTCACTATGATTGGCATGCACAGCTCTCTCTGAGTTTCTCTTTCTGTCACCCTTATCTGTCTTTCTCAAAACGTGTCTGCTCAGGCAGCAGAGCATGCTGCAGAGCCGCCTCCACTGCCGCCGCCGCCACTGCTGCAAAGAAACCCAACCATCTCATGAGGAGGTTTCCTCTAAGGATGTGAAGACAAACACCGCAGGTGATGTGCACGAGTTGACTGAAGAGCACATGATTTACAGCCTTTTTTTTTTCTCTTTGACGGTTCTTATTTTCATATTTCACATAAACGCCTCGTGTTGTAGCTAATGAAGGTGCAGCCTGACTGACAAAACCACTGCTTTGAATATCTCCTACACGGTGCAAACATCCTGCACCGACTCCCTCGCTTACAGTAATTCATTATTATGGAACAGCTATTTGACTCACTTATTAATAGGAAATCATCAGTTTTTCATCTCAGAGATGAATAACAGGTGATATCTATTAGGGCCTGTGCTATGATCTCAACTAATACTTTCCAGACTAGCCCAGTGAAACCCGTTTACAGTAACCACATGTTTTTTCCCCAAAACAGCTTCAGACCACTTTGGAAACACATTGTTTCCAAAACATTACACGGTTTATTGTGCGGAATATCTGTGTCTTATATTTCACAAGGATTTTGATCTCTATTCTCAATAAATTGATTAACGGAGACGTCTTACATGCCTGACAATTGTTTGACTGAGTCATAATCAAATAATATCGGATGAATCACAGCAGTGTGAGCTACTTAAAATAAATTATTTAAATTATTAAAACCATAGGAAAAGCCCATGTGTGTGTTTTACTGGTGATATAACGTGAAGGGAGGGTGCAGGTGTAAATGTCATTAACATTAGCTCAGGTTCATTAAGTGCTAGGTGGAATATAAGCAGTGTTGGGGAGTAACGGAGTACATGTACCGGCATTACCTATTTAAAATACAAAATATGAGTAACTGTATTCCGTTACAGTTACCGTTTAAAGGTGGTATTCACAATACAGTTACTTTGTTAAAATAAAGGGATTACACGGCGGTCTTTTCCTGTTTCGTATGTTAGGCTGTCTCCTCTCTATTTTTGGTAATTCCACGCTGGTGGAAACCCAAAGAAAACACGCATTAAGAGGCTCTGGGTCTCAATCTCGTGGTCCATGTCATCTCTACTTGCGCATAATGACGTGACGAAATATTTTTATAAATTGTTGTTCAAAAAATTCTTTAATATGAAGACAATGGGCAGAGTGTTGCAGGCATAGCCCTAAAGATTGTAGCCTCATGGGCAGTGTAGCCCAGTTGTAAGTAAGCTATTAACACTCGACTGTACACCGTGTTCGTGTTTTCCTCCGAAACAATAAGTTCCGTTGGAGCAGCCTTTCAACGCCTCTCTCTGTCTCTCGCTAGCAAAGTTGACCCAGACAACAAAGTAAAGTTAGTTTTCAGCTACGAGCCCGACACAAACCCAACGTATTAGCCAGAGGTCCCTTTACTACGGTTCGGAGCAGCAGACCTGTTTTATATACGTGCGGAATAGTTTTCTATACAAGATCGCTGCAAAAAGTGCAGCCTTACCTAATGTCCACCTACTGTTACTCATTTATATTAAGATTTAAAAATCTAGTTGGTATTGGTATGGCGAGTATCCTTCAGTAATAGTAATAAATCACACAGCAATAGTACATTCATGTAGTTGTAAAAATCTTGATAATATATTAAGTAATCCAAAGTATTCAGAATACGTTACTCTCATTGAGTAACGTAACTGAATACGTTACAAAATACATTTTGGGGCATGTAATCTGTAATCTGTAGTGGAATACATTTTAAAAGTAACCTTTCCAACACTGAATATAAGTCACCACTAAATCCAGCTCAGGTCCAAATGCTTGTCTTGGAACTCTGTGTGGTAATATTATGAATATACACATATATGTAACTAGATCTAATATATAATGGTTTTAGATTAGTTTCCCATTGTGATACCTGAAAGGAGAAGGTTGTACTAATTGACCTCAACTGAAACTGGTAAAAACTGGCAAACTGAGCTTTAAAAGAAATATTAATGAAATAAAATAATCAGCGAGTATTGTAACTTTGGATTAAAAATGACTTCAACAAGTTGTTTAAATTAGATTAAAAAGGGCTAACATGAATAAACACATTTAATACAGCAGATCTGCTCAACTGCCCATTAATGTGGCCAATCAGCTAATCGCATGGCAGCAGCTCAGTGCATTCAGGCATGCAGACGTGGCCGAGATGACTTGCTAAAGTTCAAACTTGAGATCAAAACGGAGAAAGGTGATTTAAGTGACTTTGAATGTGTCGTGGTTGTTGGTGTGAGACAGGCAGATCTGAGTATTTCAGAAACTGATGGTCTGCTGGGATTTCCCCACACAAACATCTCGAGGGTTTACAGACAATGATCCAAAAAGGAGAAAATATCCCGTGAGCATCAGTTTTCTAGGTGAAAAGGCTTTTTTGATGTTGGAGGTCAGACTGAAACAGGTGGGCTACAGCAGCAGGAGACCACACCAGGGGCCACTCCTGTCAGCTAAGAACGGGAAACTGAAGAGACAATGTTTGACAACAGAACTGGAACAGACTGGAAGAAGGTTGTCTGGTCTGATGAGTCCCAGTTTCTTCTGTGACGTGTGAATTTGGCACAAATGGTAAATGGCCTGTATTTGTATAGCGCTTTACTAGTCCCAAAGCGCTTTACACATTCAGTCATCCACACATTCACACACAGGTGATGGCAGCTACATTGTAGCCACAGCCACCCTGGGGCGCACTGACAGAGGCGAGGCTGCTGGACACTAGCGCCACCGGGCCCTCTGACCACCACCAGTAGGCAACGGGTGAAGTGTCTTGGCCAAGGACACAACGACGAGACTGTCCAAGCTGGGGCTCGAACCGGCAACCTTCCGATTACAAGGCGAACTCCCAACTCTTCAGCCACAATCGCCAAATACATGGACCATCAGCCTGGTCTACTGGTGATGATGTAATGGTGTGGGGATATTTTCTTGGCACACTTTGGACACCTTAGTACTTCCACTGTCCCTTCCTCATCCTCCTTCATCTTGAAAGAAAGAACCAGCATCACACCCAGTGTGCAGACATATTGATTTTTCCCACAATGGAGCCCTGAATGGAGCAGAATAAGAGCCCATTATGAATTTGGCAATCTTCTTCTTTTTTAACAATCTCTTAAATGAGAAGTATAGGTAGGGGGAAAAAATAGGGAAGGATGGAGAAAAGGGAAGAAAAGTTACACAACAAAAGAGGTGAACGGGGGGTCTCGAGGCTGAAGGAGGAAGAGTAGGAGGCTCTCCTCATCTTCCCTCCTTCAACGAGGCCGTTTCTCATCATTCTGCCTTTGATGTGCAGCAGTAGACCAAGATCCTGTCAAATGAATTGGTGGGGAAGCGTGTGTGTGTGTGTGTGTGTGTGTGTGTGTGTGTGTGTGTGTGTGTGTGTGTGTTCATGGACAAGTGTAAGGGTTGGGAGGGGGCGTGAATAAGAAAACTTGATGGGCTTCGGAAGTGAGGATAAAGAGGCACAGCTGGACTGATGGGAATGATGGGAGTCTCTTCCTTTCTCCCGCAACACCCACACACACATATACACACACACGCACCATAAATAGACACAGTCATGCAGGTGCAGAAACTCACATACACACACAGTGAAAGTTTCCCTCATTTTTTTCACTCGGTCACCCCCCACACACACAGACACACACAAGAAAATACACTCCAGAAACAGAAACATACTTTGGCACACAACAACACACTCCTCAAGATTCCCCCTGCCTGTTTTTGTCACACACACTCACGCACACATACACACAGCTCCCTGTTGTTGTCATTCACAGTGGGGTCGTAAAAAGCCCCTCTGTTCAGACTACAGCCTTCATTCCCTGCTAATGGTCAGGTGCTTCTGTTCTTACCCACAGAAATCAATCAGCAGTCTGCTCGTTGTCTAGCTCTTTGAAAAGTGTGCGTGTGTGTGCGTCCTATTCTCCCTTTGACTATATAACTGTAGGTGAGTTATTGCGAAGCCAATAACTCTTAGAAAAGAAAGTACTGTCTAATCCAGCATGGTTAGAAATGAGTCACCACATATTAAACAGTTTCTCACCCGGCTCATCGTTCCTCGCAGATTCAGAAAAAAAGACGAGTGAGTCATTACCTTCAACCCACGGACCAATTTTTTTTTTTTTCACAAAATCTTTAATTTTATGATTTGTTTCTTGGTATAGCTAGTCCAGCCACTGAAAGTCAAAGATTTTCATCTTAGGTTTATTCAAACAACTTTCTAAAAACATGGAGATACGCAGATTACTAAGAAACGCACGCTCACGTGTAGCTTCATGTGCAAAGGGATGATGCTGAAATG
Organism: Neolamprologus brichardi; assembly: GCF_056152115.1. Lineage (NCBI taxonomy): Eukaryota > Metazoa > Chordata > Actinopteri > Cichliformes > Cichlidae > Neolamprologus > Neolamprologus brichardi. The sequence goes on along the minus strand of NC_142116.1, from coordinate 26,752,980 downwards.
TGACTTTTTCAGACAGAGTCAAAGAAGCGAGGGCGGTTTTTACAATAAATCACATTTCTGTGTCATTTTTGTTCATATTGTATCTACTTGGTTCAAGAAGTAATTTACCACAGAACAAAGAAAGAAGCTTTGTGCTGCTGATCTGACTGAGGCTGATGTGAGTGACCACTTCAACACAAAGACTTGGTTGGACTTATTTCTCGTTCCCATGTGAATTAGCACTTTTGGTTACCTGACGTCAGCCTGTACATACCGCTCTTTGTGATACATATTAGCCTAAATTACTCATATTGTGAATTCATCCAATTCCTTCTCATCATCAAATTAGTCAGTTAAAACTCAACGTGATAGTTCAACATCTTGTCATTAGTTCCTAACTTAGTTACTTCTCATTGGTAATCCATAATATTGTTTTTTTTGTCTTCTGACTCAGTACTCTATACTTTTAGTTGTGAGTGTATATGTTAGTGACCTTCTCTTATTAAGTAAATGACAAAAGTCATCACCACAAATCACCCCAACAGGACAGGTAAAGGTCAAAAGGCTAATGCTAGTTAGTGCCTGTCCATTTCCTAGCCCAGAGTGAACGCAGCAGTGAGTGTGCAGGACTAACAGGGACTCAGCCGGTCTATAAATAGCAGAAATGGAAAATAACTAGTCAGAATCTGTTATTAGCACATTACATTCACAGCTTATGTTAACTGCTCAAAGAGTGGAAGCCTGTCTTTATGCACCAGACTCGTAATATTTAAATATTATTGAAATTTTGCTTAATTTAATCCAATTTAATAAAACATTATTAATTATAATACTCCCTTGTAACTATAAATTATTAACTTATTAAATTAATTTATTAACTACATTATTTTATATAATATTAAGTTATTAAATATAAATCTATTATTCTTAATGAAGTTGTTGACACATACTATTTTGCAGGATAAATTTGCGGCACTCATTGTTTTGGATCGAGGTTCATTTTTCTGCAAGCGGATAAACAGATCTGACCAATCGGACTGCAGGATTTGGCAACAAGTGATCTTTGAAATGATTTCTCTGCCTCCTCTCATGTGGATCCAACTCATCCAACATGAGCTCAAACGTCCCAGTGACATCCTGACACATGTAGAAAAGCAGTCGTGATACAGCTTCAACTCCAAACTGTGAAATTGTCCCTGCTGCCGTCTCTTTTAAAATTGAATGTACTTTGAATCTCTGTTTCGTCCTTTTTCTTGTTTAAAAAACATCAGCTCGTCATTGCTTGATGTTTTTAAAGTGAGGACAGTGTTTTTACAAAACTATACCGCTTTCGATGTGTATACATGTCACAAAATTCTGAATTTTGTGATGTATTTCTCAGTGTGCTCGGTGTGTAGAGGCCTCAGAGGCCCTCAGCTGTTCTTATAGAAGCATCTAGAACTACTTGAAGCTCTTCTGAAAGATGAACAAACAAGTCCAGAACAATCACACCTCCATCGTACTTTATATTTCCATCTGTGCTTGCACACGACTCGCAAATTTTGCATAACAAACACTTGTTTTGACACAAAAATCAAACTTTCGATGCTTTGACTGTGACTGAGTTCAAAACAAATGATCTAATCTGTCACTACTAACAACATTTTGTTTTAAAGAAAGAACTCATTTCTAGACTAAAGAAGTTGGTCAGATGGCTATTTTTGGCCTGATTTCCAAGCTGGCACATGAACCCTACCAGGTGCTTACTGTTGTGGGCCAGACAGCACTCTTAAACCCTGCCACCTTTCACTCACTTTAATAGGTGGCAGTGTGAAAGCCTGATGGCACCGACACCAGCCTTTGGCGGGCAGCAGGCCTGAATGAACAGAACCTCTTATAAAACGGAGAGAAAGGGTAGAGAGTGAGTTATAAAATGAAAGGCTGACACCGTAAAACAGAGCTCCAACAGGAACACAGAAGGAAGGCAGAGAATCACCAAAACAAGCTACCCACCCTCATCCACACACACACACTCACTCATCAGCCTGCCAAACCCCCGACATTTACATTAGAAGAGGAAGGACACAGTGGGCCTGTGGAGGAATAGAGGGATGGGGAGGAGAGGTCGGACACGCTATTGGAGGTTGTAAACACTGTAAGACAGTATCTCCATGGAAGCCCGCGCACTGCTCTGAGGCATCCCACTCCCCCTCTATCCAATCGACAGCCCCCCCAAGTCTTTCCAAAGCCAAGTACCCTGACCAACGGGCCCCCGAATCGGCCCCTCGCCTCGCCTGCCAGCCTGGCTGTCCAGCACAGCAGATGTGCACAGAGGAGTGGCCTTGGATGACTGGATCCCCTGGGCTTTACAGAGGGGGAGGGGGAGGAAAGATGAGGACAGTGGCCTTGACAGAGGGCTTATGTGACCAAGGTCTTGTGTTTGTGGAGATCTCATATTTACTGTAACAGTACAGGTTCATACAGATGAAGGTGTGGACGTCCATGTTAGCTGGTGTGCGTTCAGTCCTTGAGATTGCAGCAACTATTTATTTTTAGTTAAATAATACCACATTTCCTTTCAGCTTATTATTGCTCTTATTCAACTACCAGTAAATATCATGTGCCACATGTTTCTATCAGAAACAGTGCTTCACATGATTTAAATTTGTTTAGATGTCTCCCAAATGTCTCAAGATCCTCTTCCTGAACGTGCTCAGCTACAAATTCTAGTAAAATTGTTTCAATCTGACCCAGATTAATGTGAAGGCTAATTGCTGGTAACAAAAGCAAAGTACATTTCCTGAAAAATCTACTCTGACACATCAGAGGAAACCAAGTATGTATCTCAGATCCACAGTTTCAGACGTTTCTTCAGAGATCTAAAAGCAGGAGCCGTGCAGAAAACAGATCATGGGGATGAATGGGAGATGAGATTTAACTTTCCCATCAATATCCCTGTCTGGAATTACTAAATTCAATTCAATTCAAATGTATTTATACAGTGCCGAAGCACTTTATGTTGCAATTTAAAGACCCTACAATGATCCAGCAAAACCAGGCTCAATTCTGCCAACGCGAGTTTAAGGGAGAACATGCAAACTCATGCTAAGCACCGTGCCACCGTGCAGTCTATATGAAGAGAAAATTACTGAAGGTAGTTGCTGAAATGCAAAAAATATCAGCCTTCCAAGAGGCTAAGTCCCCAGACACTCCCAAAAGAGCCATTCCTTCAAATGTTGATGAGGTCAAGCTGACAACACTGGTTGGATTTTCAAGTTCCAACATCTTTGATGTTTCATGCCTAATGTGTGTTTGAGTGAGAGAGCCCAAGAGGCCATACTGCGACACAGCCCCTGAACTTGCACCCTGCTCTAAAAAGGAAGGATGTGAGGATGGAGAGGAGGAGAAGGAAAACAGGTGAGTTGAAATGGTATTCTGGCTTGAATGAGCCTCCTTTGAGCCTGCAGTCCCATTATACAGCCACTATTATGTGGATCTCAGCAGCCGAGTTACTATGGAAGTTCCTTTAGACTTTGCACTATGACAGCAAAGTCTTGTGCAGCTTAAATGTCCCTCTTGCATTTTCAGTTGACGTTATTACTTATTTTTTAAGAGGATTCTGAGGAAAAATCCAGAGTTTAAAAGACATCAGCAGTGTCTCGCCATCTTCTCCTTTTCTTTTATCTTTGTTTATCTCACAGGGTAAAAAAAAAGAGGGACACGGCATGAAGTAGTTGGTAGATGGGTAGATACCCCCGTAAAACAGATTCCCATTCAGCAGCTCTTTATAAAGCCCTTTTATTAAGGACTCCGTTCGTTAGCCCTCTCACCTCCCGTATTCGCCACTTCACTCCCAGAGAGAGAGTAGGAAGCAGTTGAAAGATATACATGAAGAGGGATTGGAAAAGAAGTAAAAAGGTATTCTGGGGGGGCTACAGGGGTTTTTTCTGCACAAAAGACAAAGTTAGAGGGCAAGAGAGGGAGAGTGAATGCTCAGAGAGAGAGAGGGAGCGAGCGAGAGAAAAGCCTAGAAAACGAGAGGGTTTACAGAGCTGGAGCGGGCAGCGGCTGCCAGGCACCGAGGAATTCATGGTCGATTTGTCCTTGTTTGCAACCGGTTTGCAATAAAAAAGGAGCTGAAGGGCAGAAGGGGCTGGACCAGCCTGTGGGGCAAGCAACAGATTGCAGATGCTTCTATTGGAGAGGGGAACCTACTTTTTCACAAGGAGCCCTCTCCGAGTCCCAAGCCACCCTTTAGAGAAAAGAGCCCTTCTCTACTGTAAAGGAGCGCTCGGGACATTGTGGAGCTTGTCAATGGCTCTCGGCTGGGGCACTGAGAGAATACAAGGAGGCCCAGTGTTCAGCGCTGCAGCTCCCTCTATAGAGGCCAGAACCGTAATGGGGGCCCAGAGGCTCTAGAGGGAGTTTAAAGGGCCCAGTTTCAATGGAGACCAAGTCTTTTTTTTTTACTGTCACATTATGCTACTCTCTCCCTCTGTCCTGAAGATGGTAGAGAGGGAAATTCCTATGCAGATCAAACAGAATGTCTTCATTTCAAATGAACTGGATGAAATTTTGAGGGACACAGTTGAGACTCTGGGGGTGGATTGGTATTGTTAGGGCAGAGAGGCAGGGGGTTAGCTAGGTGTGTGTGTATCCATGATTGAACTCATGCATGTGCATTTGTGTGTCAAGTCTTATTACTGCAGACGGTGGTTAGCAACCAGTCGATCTCAGGTGAGATTAGAGCCAATCACAGCACGTTAAAGCACACGCCACTCAACACAGCAGACGGCTGAACCCGGGGCAACATCCCGCTGTTTTTCAATGTGTGCCCGTAAATGTGTGCACTAATTCTGTGTGACTGTGTTAGGTAAGGTCAGTCATGGGTTGTTATAATTCTGTTCCGTTTTCCCATGAAATCATTACAAAAGAGCACATGTAACCTTTTTTTAAAAGAGTATAATCACTTATGGCACTGAGACAGACACAGAAACCTGGCAGCTAAGGACTCGGTTAGCCACGACTCAGAAAAGACAAACTTTACACAGTCACCATGAAGATTGCAGAATGCTGCAGAAACTGCGTCCAATAAACAAAGTGCCATCCAGTGAAGCAGCCTTAGGATTTCCCCTAACCTCACCCAGTGGTCTGAATACACAGTGGGAGTGCAGGTCTTTTTATATCTCTGTTTGTCTAGCTCCTCTATCTCACTGTGTGATTGTCACTCATGAAATGTTAAAGGATAATTTTGGCCTGGGTCTTATTTCCATAGTTGTGGTCGTCCTTCTATATTGGTTGAAACACTGTGCTCACCAAAATAATAGCTGGTAACAGGGCAGCATCACTACAAAACAGTGAGAGACAAGTCAAGAGTCGGACCCAAGCAGACAGAGTGAAGCAAAACCTGGAGAGTCAGTCAACCTGATGGTGTTTAACCAAAAAGCACGGTGTTAGAGTTGACTGCTTCTGTTTGAGGACAGAACTGTACACTTTGTGCAAGTGTTTCCTCAAAGGGACTGGATGCAAATAAAGAAGAGAAGTTGGCGGATTTTCACTTCGTCCTCCTGAAATTTCAGTTTCACAAAGGTGTGACTAATGCTGATTATAACAGCAGTAAAGAATATTTGCACGGAAACATCCTTGCTTGATAGATGAAGGGCATCATTGTTTTATTACATGTGCATGGACCAAGGAGTGACATTTGCATTATATTTGCAGTAAAATTCAAATCAAATCAAAGCATTCTAATCCTTTTACTGCTGAAACCCACCTCAATAAATATTAACTCAGTTCAGTTTTATGTATATACTGACAAATCCCAACATGAGTCCTTTCAATAATACAGAGAAGAAACAAACAACTCCCTTTGAGCAAGTACTTGGAGACAGTGGGAAGGAAAAACTCCCTTTTAACAGGAAAAAAAAGAGGGGCAGCCATCTGCTAGCTCTAACTATAAGCTTTTTCAAAATGGGAAATTTTAAGTCTGATTTTAAAAGCAGTAGGGTATTTAGTATATAGGTATGGTATATTAGCTGGTATGGTTTTTCAGGTGGAGTTGCATGCTAACTTAGCATATAAAACTGCCACCTTGATCTTTTTGTGCCCATTTCTTGGGCTTGTATCCATTATTCAGGGAATATAGTAAAAGTCAGACATCAAATTTTGCCCTATTACTCCTGTTCTAGCTAGCTTGCATTGGCTGCCCATAAAGTACGGTATTCAATTTAAAATATTACTCCTTATATTCAAAACTATTAATAAATTAGCACCAAGTTATCTTAGTGAACTTCTCAAATCACATACTCCTGCTAGAACACTTAGATCTGCCACTCAAGTACCTCTGACCCAACCCAGATCTCGGCTGAAGTCTCGGGGTGACCGTGCGTTTGCTCTGGCTGCCCCGGTACTGTGGAATACCCTTCCTCTCGATATCCGCGTATCTGATTCCATTGCACTGTTCAAATCACGACTAAAACCCCACTTATTCAATCTTGCCTTTCCCTCTAGTTAATATTTCTTTTATGATTTTATATCATGCACTTTTATGCTCATTTAATTTCTTGTTTGCTCTGTACCTGTTGCTTTCCTATGTATCAGTGACAGCTGCCTGCTTGCATACCTAGTACTTGCTTTGGTCCTGTTTCTGTTATCTTCCTTCTATTCTCTATGTTACTTGTTAAGCACCTTGGCATACCCTTCGGTTTTAAGTGTGCTTTATAAATAAAGTTTATTATTATTATTATTATTATCACTGTCTCTCCTGTAAGCTTGATTTCAAGCCGGCTAGCTGTTGCTTTAGTCTAGTCTTAGCTACAGGTCAGAGGTCGTTGCATAGGCCTTGCTAAGTGATGACTGCAAGAGGAAGGCAGCTGCATCAGAGCCATAAACAGTATAAAAGGCGGATGCAGTTTCCGAGTTTGAAAAGCGAAGCCTAAGTTTAATTGTTGGCCACCAGGCCAAAGATTTCAGTCCTATAGACGTCTATAGGAAAATGGCTCCATGGGTTCATGGGCTCAATTACTCATTTTGAGGCGTAATGAATAAAAACTCTACTTCCATTTTGTAAAATCCTTTGTCATTACAAGTGGGAGAAAGGTTAATTCTTTTTCAGGAAATGCTTATTGGCTACCATTAACATCCTTTTTTTCCCCATCTACTGTGGCACTAGAGTCAGAAAGAGGTGATGTATCACTGTATTTCATAATAAAAGCTTAGATTAATCATTTTTCAGTTGACTACCTCAAGTGCCCAAAAAATTCTATTCCAGATGTATGAAAAACTACTTCCCGGAATTTAAGACAAAAATCCATATGTGTACATCAAACCATATTATTAAAACTACAAATCAGCATTTGCAGTTTATCAAGATCATGTCACACGGCAAGTACACACCACATGGAGAGCCCCTGTGCAGCCAGCAGAATGTCTATTCTAACGTCCGTGTTTACAGGCCGTGTGCAAACTTGTACAGTTTGCAGGGACTAACGCTGGTGCCCCACTTCCTCAAGTTAGAGTTATAACACTGGCATATTAATGGAAAATAAGACTCCTCTTCTCCAGCTGGTGGTCATTTCCATGTGCTAATGCTGCGGGATGCACACCAATCAACCATAACATTTTCACCACCTGCCTAATACTGTGTCAGGCACGCTCAAATCCTTACACTCGCCCATTTCCTGCTCCTAACACATCAACTCTGAGGACAGAATGTTCACGTGTACCTTAATAAAAATCAGTGTTATTCACATCACCTGTGAGTAAATGGCCTGTATTTGTATAGCGCTTTACTAGTCCCTAAAGACCCCAAAGCATTTTGCGCATCCAGTCATCCACACATTCACACACTGGTGATGGCAAGCTACATGTAGCCACAGCCACCCTGGGGCGCACTGACAGAGGCGAGGCTGCCGGACACTGGCGCCACTGGGCTCTCTGACCACCACCAGTAGGCAACGGGTGAAGTGCCCAAGGACACAACGACCGAGACTGTCTAAGCCGGGACTCGAACCGGCAACCTTCCGATTACAAGCTGAACTCCCAACTCTTGAGCCATGATCGCCCACTGTGGTCGTAATGCTTTGCCTGATTGGTGTATATTTTCTACAATGTGGATTAAAAATCATTTTTCTCCAGGTATTTGGTTCTTCTGCACCTAGATGGCCTGGAGGTACTGCTCACAGAACATGCAAATATGCTGAACTCGTCCTTTAACTTCCTAAAGACCAGTAACCAGCAATGAAGTCTTTTGAAGCTATTGTCACCCACCAAAGGTATTCTAAGCTGAATTCTCAAACACACACAAACCTAATATCAGCCAACTCGGTCAACATCCATGAATCCCCGAACAGGAAGAAACTCTTCCTGCAGAATTCCCTCATCTCGCCAGCTGTAACACGTGAGCAGGCTATCTGTGCATGCGACAGACATACAGCGGGATGAGAGAACGTGACACCTCTGACTCCTGGGTTCCTCCAATTGTTAGGCAGGAAGCGCGCTAGGACTCTAGATAAAAGAAAACAAGACGAAAAAATACCAAAGAAAGAAAAAGCGACGCGGGGACGGCGAGTAGGCAGAGATGCTCGCTCACCGCTGGGAAAAAGTAGTGCAAAGGTGAGGGTCGCAGAACAACAACAGCGTGGTGAGTCAGGTCTGCGGTTTGGACGCTGCGCTCAGCTGGTTGAGTGTGCGCATACTAGGAGACCCCACAATGACGCACAGCCTCTTGAAATCTGCGCACGATGAGCAGAGTTCACACGTATCCCACAAACAGTGAACATAACACCGATATCACAGTACAAAGGTATGGAAATTTTTCACCTGTGTTTATGATACAAAACCAGTCTCTGTTTTGCTCCATATGCCGGTATCTGCACTCAGCAGCCTTGTGAAAATATAGAATTTCTTTTTTTACTATAAAACCCCGAAGCTTAACGCTAATGGAAGCTGTTAACAGAACAAGTCAATATAAGTGTGACACTTTCAGTTCCAAGATATGATATAGCTGTTGTTTTGAAATTACTCTACTTGGGTTTTAGTTTAACCATTACACCACCCTCTGTCTCATCAAAGAAAAGAAACAATATGAGAACCAAAACCGAGAGCAGTGACGAGCATTTGCCTCCAGTCCCTGAAAGTATTGTTATTGTGCATAAGTGCTGCACGTTGACAGCGCATGTTTTTGTGTTGGGCCTATTAGCAATTGCACCCACACGCATGGAAATCTTCCCTTTTATCTTAATTTACGTGATGTTTTTAATCGACATTTTAAACTTTCTTATGAATTTCTTTGGGGGAGGGGGAAAAACAGTCTCAGGCAGACTCAGATTTAACCCTTTTTTTACAATCTGAATCGAATCAATTTAGCTATAATCAGCTTAAAGAGAAGTTGCCATGATTACATCTCTGTTTCGGGGAACTCTTTACAGCCCGAGATCGTTGAAATTCTGGAAGAAATACGTTTGTATTACTGTGTATGTGTGTTGCAAAGACTGCATGTACCTCCATGTGTATGACCAGTCTTCGATAGGGCGAATACCTCATTAGCACGTTTATGTTTTTCAGTTTATACTCCTATACACTAACAAGTTATCCTCATATGAAGACCGGACAAAAAAAGAACCGTCTGATCGCTCAACAAAATTACAGCAAGCAGGTTCAATATGTGAGCCTCTGAAACATGGCGATCAATGTCAGATTGGAACTAGCTAATAAGCTAGGATAGCTCTGGTCAATTTCACATTGGTAAATACTCATCCAATCAACCACGGCTGCAATACAGCATAACCCTAACATGGGGCTTAAACACAAACACACAAATATATTACACAAATTACTCACAACAGAGCCATTGGTCCAGGAAACATTTACGTACTTGGGCCACAGACAGTGTTGGGAAGGTTACTTTTAAAATGTATTCCATTACAGAATACAGAATACATGCCCCAAAATGTATTCTGTAACGTATTCCGTTACGTTACTCAATGAGAGTAACGTATTCTGAATACTTTGGATTACTTAATATATTATCATGCTGTTTACAACTACGTGAATGTATTATTGCTGTGATTTATTACTGTTACTGAAGGTCCGCGGCTCTGAACCGTAGTAAAGGGACTTCTGGCTAATACGTCGGGCTCGTAGCCGAAAACTAGCTTTACTTTGTTGTCTGGGTCAACTTTGCTAGCGAGATACAGAGAGAGGCATTGAAAGGCTGCTCCAACGGAACTTATTGTTGCGGAGGAAAACACGAACACGGTGTACAGTCGAGTCTTAATAGCTTACTTACAACTGCGTCAGGCACTCTTCTTGGCTGCAGTGGTTATTATTATATTTACATGCTTCCAGCTCCCATTTTTGCTCGATGACAGCTTGTACTTTTCCTTTTTCTCCCTCGCTCACAGACACATAACGTGTATGGCAGTCCATTCTCCCTGCAGCACGGACTACACTGCCTATGATGCTACATTCTTTAGAGCTATACCTGTAGCATTCTGCCTATTAGCTTAGCACAACAACAACAACAGGCGCTCTCTCACCCAGGAAACAGCAGAGAGAGAGAGAGAGCGTCACCCTGTAACCATGGCAACCGTAACGCTGCCGCCTGGAACAACAGAACGTAGCTGTCAAACAAATATGAACACAATATGAAACAGGGAAGTACCGCCGTGTAATCCATTTATTTCAACAAAGTAACTGTATTCTAAATACCACCTTTTTAAACGGTAACTGTAACGGAATACAGTTACTCATATTTTGTATTTTAAATACGTAACGGCGGTACATGTATTCCGTTACTCCCCAACACTGGCCACAGATGAAGCACGCAGAGTCTGCTCACTCAATAACACGAGGCAGCTTACAACTACAGATCACACTGAGCTAATATTCATTGTTTTGACATATTAAGCTCCTCACATCCATCGGGCGACCCATCGAGGTTTAGGGGTTTGTTTAATGTCCACTGCAGCCAAATGGAAACTATTTAATGTCCAATGGAAATTCAATTTATTTCCATTTCATTTTATTTAGACAGCACCAAATCACAACAACAGTTACTTTGTATTGTAAGGTAAAGACTTTTAGTACTTGTGGGAAAGAAAAACATCCTTTAACAGGAAGAAACCTCCAGCGACACCAGGCTCGTGGAGGCGCAGCCATCTGATGTGACCAGTCAGAAGACAAGACACATTTAATAATAACTAATGATTAAAAGCAGAGTGGTGTATAAACAGAGTCTCAGGCCTATTGCAAAACTAAGGTAGGGTTCATGGTCACCTGACTTAACCCTAACAAATCAAATGTAATGTCTGGTTTCTGAAAATTTGCCTACTCGGCATCTTTCTTAAACAAAACCCAACCCAACCCTAAGGTGCAAAATTTTGGCAAGCAGGTAACGGGGAAAATAATCGTTCAGACTAACACATTGTTTTTTTCTTTAGCCAAAAACGTCTGTTGTGCCTCAGGGAAGGGACAGGATTAGAGTTAACGCACATAATGACTTAGACTTCACAGGATTAATATCCAACTGTCAGACGGTTCCTATTCAGTGGGCAACAGTGGCAGGCTGTTTATTATCATATGTGATTCAAATCTATTTTTACAAAACATTCAAAGATTTATAATCCTACTACATGCTCAAACGCCTTTTACTGCCACAGTGTTAATATTGGCTCCCACTGGACGCCAGGGTGGTGAGTGTGTGCTCACAGTGCACTTTCACTGTCATCTTGTTGTAATATTCAGGGCACTAAGCAGTTTGGAAACGGGTGACCAAAGCTGCCAAAAGATGACGATTTGTGGCATTTGGAGTAACAGATTGCTATTCATCAAGAACTTGTCACGTCTTACTGACCACTCAAAACACTCCATGAACACATTCATCCACTTGCACATGTTTATCTGTCACATGGTAACACGCCCAAGGACACTTTGAAATGAAGGAGCCGAGGACTGATCTGTCAACTGATGGACGATCCACTCTCTTCAGCAATGGTTGTCTGAGCCACAGTGATCCTCTAGTCCTTCTTCCCCAGGCTCACAAAGTTTACTGGATCCTGGCTTTGACATCATATTTGTATCAATCTTGTTATCTTGCTGCATTCTTGTCACAAAAGCAACTGTTTAACCTCATTTTTTAAATAATAATAATAATAAAGGTGACATCTTCTGTGTCGGGGAGGGAGGGCTCTGCCTGGGACCCTGATCTCGCCTTGAATCAGGGTGGCTCACATCTAGGGCCTACCTCCTTCTCTTGCTGGGATGGGCCCAGTTTTCCCGGTCCTCTGGCTTCTGACCGGCGTTATTGCAGCACTCCAGTTGTTTTATGTTTATTTTTCTTATAGGTACGGCAGTTGGCGACCCCCCTTAGACATTATCATACATACATCTATATCACATATATGTAATAACTGAAACAGAAATAAAGAGAAAAACAGTTAAACCCGAATCAAGAGGAGCCTATAAGGAATTATAGAGCTCATGGAGAAGCAGCAGTGCATTCAGATCATAATTCTGATTGCAAAAGCTGCCAAACAGGGCAGGATTTAAAAAAATAAAATAAGTAAAAACAATAAAGGTGATTATTTTTAAAACGCACAGGTTGCTAGTTGTTATGGGAAACAGGAAGCTGTTTTTGCTTTAAAGCAGGTAGCAGGTGATTCTTGAAGTTTACAGTAACCAAGCACATGCAGGGTATTCAACCTTATACACACACTTTCACATAGATGCACATATAGCAGATAAGCACACATGAAAGATACATGCTTCATACAGTCCTTACTGCTCTCCATCTGTTCAGCAGGTTGTGTAGACGCGAGCAATGTCATACAGGGCATGGTAAGTGCTTGTGCCCCACTCTCTCATCGTCTTGGTAACCCATTGATGGGCACACATTGTCACGGTGATGGGGATGATCCAGCACTTGCTCTCTGAATGGATGCTTCATCAAGCATGACTTGGCATTTTATTTGACCCTGCCTGAAGTACCAGCTGCGTGGAGTTAGCGGTGGCTTAATTATGAATCTCTTGTCAATAAAGCTGCTAATGGGAGATCAACATAACAGATAACCTGTGGTTATCTAAACTCATTGTGACACGGTGCGGTAAAGCCTCATGCATCTGGCTTCCTGGGCAGGGTTACACCAAGCACGGATAAACACCTTATGAGTCATTCTCTTATATGTTATTCTTCTTATGTGTCGCTTTGCTATGTCGTTAGGGTTGGACCGATATAATTTCAATTGCAAAAATACAGAGCTGATCGTGGCTTGGAAAAACCTGTCAATCACTTCAGCTATAATAAAAGTTCCTCTTTTCAAAGTGTGTAATTAAATGTAATTAAACCCAAACAATTATTAAAGGATTTAGCTAGTAATATCGGGGTGGCTGTTACTGTGGAGGTTATCTACTAATCAAAAGGTTGGTGGTTTTATCGATGGCTGCTCCAGGCTCCGTGCAAGATACTCAATCCAGATAGAAAACACTTAGTCATACTGCTTGAGCAGAAAAGCACTACACAAGAACCAGTTTATTTAATATTCAAATTATATTTTTAGGGTCTGAGTATTTCATGATCTACTTTATCATCCTTTTTGAGTGAAGTTGGTATTGTAGGTTCTAAAATAAGCATCATGTTGCATTTTATGAGACCTGAAACTAGTGATTGAGATGATCAACTCCTTCAGAAAATGTTTACCCAGGTTATACCTCAAGCAAAGGTTGTTTTACTCTAGAACAGGGTTTTCTTTTGACAACCGCAGAACGCTGATTTTCTGCATTGTCTTCACATTTCAGGCACAGATGCTAAATTTGTCTTTTATGTACAGTCTACGTTTACTTTACTGCCATAAGCACATAAAAAGTTTTTAGTTCTGCATCTCATACGCCTTCCCACACAAATTTATATTGTCACAAATTTATGTTGTATATAGTATCTCCCACTTAGTCTTAGAGTCTTACCAGAGTTACATGTAGCAACGCTAAGGAAATGTACATTTGCGGTTAGCTTTGGTAGCTCACTTGCTATTTTCCAGCAGCAAAATCAAAGGAGAAAACTACATTGTCTTTCCTCTTGAAGACAGTAAAAGTTCCTACATTTTTTAAAGTATATATGGCATTGAACACTATATAGTAGAGTATATGTAGCAAAATAGATTCAAAGTGCTGGACTTCAGCTAGCTTCCAGTGTAGCTAGCTGATTTTAGCTACATTAGCTTAACATTATTGAGGTTGTCATTGGTAGGTTTTAGGCAAGAATGTAGCAAGTATGTAATGTAGTCCAGGTTAACACTGCATTAGAGTCAAACTTCAAGAATATATAAATAATATTACCTATCCCAGGTAGGATTTATAGTTCAAATGTTGTATTTAATAGCATTTTAAAGTACAGCTGTACAGAAAAAACAAGGCCCCTGACAGTTGTAGTGGTTTTAGTTGCATGTACCTAATAAAGTGAGTGTACAGTATCTACAGTATGTGTGTTTTTGTGTCTGTGTGTGAGTAACCTGAGTGATAGAAACCTCTGTGGATAACAAATAAAAGAAACACAATAGCAAGTAACAAAGCACAAGCTTAAATAGCCACTTATCTGGAATGACTCATGTCAGGAAAAGATGAAGCAGAACAATAGAAAGTCTATCCATGGCCCTGAGACAAGTTTCACAGTCAGACCTGAATCACCGCAGTCACCTGTTTAACTACTAGCAGCTATTTATTATCTCTGTTACACCACCGTCCGCAAATGTGACAGGAGCGAGTGTTCATACAGAAATATATGTGCAAGTGTGTGATTTTCAAAAGAGGTAGGGGGTGACAGACCGACAGCTACCAGTACGGGAGGTGTCTCAGTATGTGGGTCGTGACCGGCAGTCTCTAATCCTCTGTGATGCCGACCTGTTTGAACAGCTAGCGGGTTCTCACCGACGCTGTTACGTAAGAGCTGAACGGAGGCCAAGCAAAGGCAAACACTGACACAGACAGCCCGAGAGAGAGAGACAGAGAGAGATTGGTTTACACTTGTTATACTCAATTCACCTGGGCTCTACAATTAGAGAGGAATTTCTCGACACCTCAGAGCTGTGCGCGATCGTGGATAGAGAAAAAAGGTGGGCGGGCATCTGTGCGTGTCTGTGCTCAATAATGAGGAGATGTTTGACTAAACAAAGCTGGGCAGCGAGAGATTCCCCCATGCTGCTCCAAGACTAACTTTAGACTCATACCACAGGTTAATCAGATATGCCATTTCTAAGTATGGATGGAAAATAACTGGTGCAGCAGTTACAGTACTGAGTGTTTAACCCTTTCGGTGCCAGTGAAAGCTGCTGATTGAAACTGTTATGAAAACTGCTGATGATAATTATCTCTCGGCAGCAGCACCACTGCTACGTTTAGAATTGAATTCCACCTTCCAGTGTACTACCAACATCACATTTTCTCTGTCATTTTGGACAGTTATGGACAGAAATCGGTATATTGTCACGTTTGCCAGTTTGTAAAACTCGTCGGACAACATCCATGTCACAGGGACATTTTTCAGAAAGCTCCTCTATATCTAACTTGCTGTAGAGGCACATAAATGTCAACAAAGACACAAGCAAATACTGGATGTCACACTCAAAGGCATAGAAAGTATAAAAGACTGCCATAGCTTGCAGATAACAAAAATGAAGCCAGTACAGAAGTGCCATAAACCAAATGGCGTTGCAAAAACACTTTGGTCCTACAGAAGTCTCGGAAAACAGCTTTCTGACTTGACGTCCATGAACATTTTGCTGCTAAAATTATGGCCTCAGACACTCATTCTGGGTCATACTGCCTTAGAAAAAAATGAAACTATGTTTCAAAAAGGAGCGGTTTCACACTCAGACCCTTGCCTCTTGTCACGTTTGACTTTCTGAAACAAAGATAGTGATGGTGAAAACTCGAGGCTTCAAAACTGGATTTCAGAAACCCACTGATGACGTTATAATAGCTATGTCCATCTTTTATGCTGTCCATGGTTAAAGGCATGCACTATTGGCAATTTGTTTCCCAGGTATTTGAAGAAATGTAAGTAAACAGTATTCTTGATGGACTCCACCTCATTATGGTAGCTCTGTGATGCTTTGAGCTTAAGGGTAACAACAGCATGCAAGTATTCTTGCAAGAACCAGGGGGACATGCTGGTAGGTGCTGTGAAAGTGAAGGAAAGGGGTGAATTGACTGGCATTTTGCTAGCATAGCCATAAGGTTAATACAGAACATATTGAGGTACTCTGTAGATACCCTACATACATTTTTTACTATGTGGCTCCATTCAAAAGATGGCAGTTGAAGAGGTTCATCCATATGATTAGGATGCATCCTGGGCACTTGCTAGGTGGGTTTTACCGGGAGGAGACTCTGGAGCAGACCCAAAACACAGTGGAGAGATTATGTCTCTCACATCTTGCTCTCCCCCCTGGATGAACTGGAGGAGGTGGCTGGGGAGCTGGATAAGTGGTAGAAGACGAACGGATTTTTTTAAGGTGTACTTGCCATCAGTTCACAACTACATAAGATTGACACTCTAAAACTACTTCACCGTGTCACATCATGAAGAAAGCTTCTACTATATCAGACGATCAATCTAAGGCAACAGGAGTTTTTAAAATGACAACAGTGTTTTCATAAAGCTTAAAAAAACATTCCAATTCTTCATATTTTCCATGTAGTGATTACAGAGCAGATACGATGAACTTTTCAAGTCATGTTTTCATTCAGAGTGATTCATTGCTTTAAAAAGGTGAGAGTAGGATGGCCCGAAGTTTGATTTACTGTGAGTCTCAAAATGCAACTTCATGCACAGAGGAGCCTGATCCAGGTGTTTGCCGTCTGAGGCGGCCGGTGAGTAGTTCCATGTTTTCAAGTGCAAATATATGATCAACCTCTATGACTTTCAGCCAAAGCTCCTTGAAGTACAAATATATTAATGAATGTGCTTTCCTTCTCAAACCAAAGTACACCAGACACACACACACACACACACACACACACACACACACACACACACACACACACACCTGGGAATGACATCATTGTGTATAGAAGACTGATAAGGACATTAGTCAACAAAAGCAATGACCTGTTGCATAAGAGAACCGAGAGGGGTCGAGTGATTGACTGAGACAACCATGCATGCACAGAAATGCAGACACACTCCTATGCACGCACACAGACACACAGAGAGTGAGCTACAAGTAGTTAATGATTACGGTGCAATGTGATAGGCTTTGCTATTGCACCTGTCATATCAAGGATAGGTTGACTCCCTCCTGTTTCTCACAATCCTTCATTGTTTTCACTGGCATGCAACACCGGTCGCAAACAAAGTCTTTGTGTGTGTGTGTGTGTGTGTGTTTAGGTGTGTTCATGCCAGTTTCTGAGTCTGATCATGCGTTAAGTTTAAGCACCACTTTGCCAGTTTGTATAACACTGAGTTAGTGTGTACGGTGGGCAAAGTGGGGCAGGCAGTTTGAAGGTCCACCACAGGAGCATTAGTTTACTAACCAATAACAGACCTCTGGGGATAGTTTGTCATTCACCAAGCTGCTTTCTCTTTCTAGCAAAGTGCCTTTTAAACCAAAGGTACAATAAACTGTTTGCTGTTAATGCCTTGCATCTTGTGTCATTATCCTATAAACAGGCTATTTTCAAACTGAATAGTCATCTGAACAACTAACCTGCTGGTGAGTCACGAGAAATTTAATTTATCTTCCCTGCATTATCCATCACAAGGCAACTCTATAGTCCTGACTACTGGATGAATCACTTCCCATGTCTTTGATTGCTTTGATTGTGGTGTATAAATATTCCAAGGAACTATAGCACTCAAGGAGAAACTGCTGTTGTACAGCTTTGATTTGATTTGATTGTCTCGCACAAGCTTCTCTTTCACAAAACTCCTAAAACTAGTCAAAGTAATTGCTGAGACCTCAGAACACGGTAGCAACACCGAAACTAGGTCAGATTGGTCATCAGGTTAAAGTGAAACTCTCAGATTTCTTGTAAATAGGACTACACATTAGCTGCAAAATGTATTTGGAGAACATTTTGGAAGAGCAAGCGTTTCTGCAAAGTTGCTAATGCAGTTGGCTGAAAAGTATTTTTTAGACCCTGACTGATTATCTGCACAGATAATAGTGTCAACTTATCACTGCTATCAAACCTGAACCAACTGCCAGTGGTGGTAAAAGTATTGCAAGTAAACCACAGAAGCCGACACTCAGAAAGGACAAACACTTAATATTAAAGCATTCTCAAAATACCAAAACTAGCTTCTCATCAAGTCAGAAACATTTAGAAGCAATATAAATTCTATTATTGAACTATTACTGCAATAACTGTAGACACCAGTGTTCCAGCTGGTAATGTTTGAGCTACTAGCAGCTACTTTATAACAGTGGTTCCCAAACTTTTTTTGCTGGGCCCCCCTTTGTTTTACAAGAAAAATGTTCGCGCGCCCCCCGCGCGTGCATGCGCGCACAAACACATCCTCCAAACACAAACACCCATATTTTGCCCCATTGCAGTTTATTTCACACCTCAAACATTTAGTAAACAATTAAGCAAATACAAGTAATCTGTAATAAATTACAGGTAGTAATAAAATAAACTACTAACTCTTTTACGCTACGTCCACACCTACACAGGTATTTTTGAAAACGCAGCTGTTTCGTCCACGTAAACGGCGCTCGAATCACCGAACACTGAGATTTTTTAAAACTCATTTTTTGCGTTTACATGTGGACGAGGAATACAGAGTTCATCACGTGACGTCAAAGGTGTGTGCCTTTTTTCACGTCACGCTGTTTATATTGTTTACATGACATGAATTGCAGAATGGCAGATAGAGACGAAATACTGTTAATCTGACTATCTGCAGGTTTTACACGCAGTTACTGTCCCTCCATTTACAAAGGCAGAGGCATCACGGTGTGATTATTTTACGTGTAGTTGTTTTTTTTCATGTGTAATAATATTCAACATTGCTATCAATACATTTTCCAAAAAATGCCTCTCTGTGCAAAATGGGTTTAAATCATAAACAGCTGTGGGATGCTGTTTGTCCGTGATTTGAACCGGGGGAACAAATCGTGGCAGGATCAGACAGATATTATTTGTATCCCGCCGCAACTTTACTGTATAAAGAGCTAACATCTCCAAAATGTCAGGAGTAGTTAGTCATTACAACAAGTGTTTGTGAACTAAAAATCAAGAATGTGGGATACTGTTTATCCTTGATTTGAAGAGCCCAGCGCTGCTCCCGACGAAGGGAAAACCAATTCTGCAGGGAGACCTACCTTGGCACTTGTGCAGGTGAAGCCAAAGGGAAGATTTGCTTCACCATATTTTCTAGTCTTTGGCTTAGAATGAAGTTGGTTTCGTCTCCTGCTTTGCATTTCTGTAGGCGCCCGTGCTAGCAGTGTCCAAGCGTTTTGTTTTTTTCCTTTTCATATCCTGCCATGGCTCTGCGCCCCCCCTAGGGGGCGGGCCCCACACTTTGGGAAGGTCTGCTTTATACAATGACCAACCACAAAAAGTAAAAAACATTGTTGTTGCATGTTACAACCCACAGTTCTGCTGGGAAATCCAGAGTCCTGGCAATCACGTGAACGTGACTTTAACACGAACCACACCATCTAAACAATGCTGCAGAACAAGCTCACTGCCAATGCTAACAAGGCCTCTGAACTCCCCAGATTTCAATCTGAAGGCTGTGCAAAACAACCAACAAGATCCAAGGGATGTTTTTCCTACATCCTGATGATGGCAGGTCCTGTACAGAGCTGATTTTTGTTTTGTTTTTGGCAAGAGGCGGACCTAAACAATTCAAGGTTTTCAAATGATTTCTGATTGGTGTATTCTGCTAGGTGGAGTAATCTGTATCAATACATCATAACTATGGAGTGTCTTTGCAGGAGCAAAAAGCAGATCTATCACCTGATGAAAATACTCTAGTACCTCAGAGCTGAACTTAAAAAAGCAAAGATAGAAATGTTAGATTATTTTGATACCAATGGCAAAAGAAGCAAAAAATAACCTTTAAAGAAATGTTTTCAGTTCAATGCTGATTATTTCCAGATGGTACTGTACCCATTTAATCTACCATCTTTTACAGAATGCAGTGGGCCACAAAAACACCTTCTCTGAAAGCCAACGGTGGGAAACAAAGATGACTCCCAGTATGAAGATAACAAAGTATTCTTTTCAGTCCTGCTACCAAGCCAAGTTAATAACCACAGTGTTCTCTAACACTGCCGAACCTTCACAGGGACATACCTGCAGCTGCTCATATTTCAGTCCCACAACATTATCTAAGGTCTTGACTTAGTCGAGACCTGGAGTCCACTGAAATGCACTAAATGGGTGTGTTTCGGAAGGCACATGTATCAACTTGTGGTTGGCTCTGATTTGTATTTTTCAGTATAATCACATTCAGTACAATGCTTGGGTCTGTCATTAGGTTGGTGTCACACAGTTGTAAATCAGTAGAAGAAGCTGTGATCTGTAGCATCTGTAACCACATGTTAAAACTGTAAACAGCCATTGAACCTAATGGGACATTCAATAAGAAGTCAAAGACAATGGGAGGGGGGAAAAAGTCATTTGTGATTTCCTAAAATAATATACTAAAGAAAAACAACATGAAGCTGTAATGTTAGCTGTGAATTCCATTGGCCAAATAAGCTAATTAAAGGGGTGGTGTTTGAGATTGCTTAACGCTGACAGAAATGGGTGCAGTGCTTCAGCTGACTGACAGTCATTTCTGTCACTCTGGTCGTAGCACAGTCAGCAGAGACTTGTTTTTTCCAAGGTTCAGAAATGAAAACGAGACCAAGAGAAGTTAACCAGGGGTCAACAGAGGTGCACCTGCTGTTATTAATAATTATCTTCCAAATACTGGCGCAATTAAAATCTAAGTAATGATCAAACAGACCCTAACGAGAGGCACCTCTCTCGTTAGGTTACAAAAACCCATCTATGATCAAGCATTTGCTGATGCCGACAATTTGTCTGAAGACACAGAATCACAAGCGCACACTAGCATGACTAGCTCATTAGATTACTAACCAGAATGTTTGAAAGGAGCTATGTTACAAGATAATCAAAAAAAAATAGCTTAAATGAGAGTTATTACCTAACTTGGCTGAGACCAAAAGATGTAAACCTCAAGCTAACATATTGTTATAGTGTTAAAGTTGTTCCATACTTAATACCAATGCTAATGTTGCTAAAAAGCATGGGCAAAAGGGTGGCTGTAGCTCAGGTGGTAGAGCAGGTCATCTACTGATCGGAAGGTTGGTGGTTCGATTCCTGACTTCCCCTAGTCTGTATGCCAAATGTCCTTGGGCAAGATACTAACCCCAAACTGCTCTCCGATGCATCCATCGGAGTATGAGTGTGTGTGAATGTGACTTAGAAAGCACTTAGAAAAATGTGCTTGTGCGAATGGGTGTGAATGGGTGAATGCACAAGTTGTGTAAAGCGCTTTGAGTGCTCAGAAGAGTAGAAAAGTGCTATATAAGAACCAGTCCATTTACCATTTACCAAAAGCATCATCTCACCTAACAGCTAAAGTAAAAGCACATATCAAACTCCAATGGAAAAATAGCTGTTAAGCTTCCACTTAGTCTAAACTCGACTTGGACGTCATGCAGAAATGTCATCAGGTATTTCGTGCAGTAGTTTTTATTCTCACATTATTACAACTTTAATTTCAACTTCTTCTTGCGTATCCAATTAAAAATATGTTGTTGTTTTTTCCTCTGGAGAGGAAGTTACACTTCTACTGTCGTCTTTGCAGCTGTAACGTTTATTCACGCGTTTCAATTTAGGATCCTTTAAGTGCCACGTCTCTACCATAATCTCTCCAGTTAGATCTCAGGGAACTGATCATGCCCACCTTCACCACCTGAACCCATTGACAGCCCTCCATATAGTCTCCAATAGGCTCTGTTATTCGCGAGGAGACCTATGGACGTGTTGAAAATAACACTGATGTATTTGTTTCCCAAGCGAGTGCAAAGAGTGTGAAATGCAGGTCAGGTGAGTCATCTTCTCTTCCCTGACAGCACTGTCTGGTTTTTCACACTTGAATGGAAAAATACATTGTGTGTGTGTGTGTGTGTGTATTTGTACAAGCAAAGACACACACACCCACACACACATTGACTGATTCATACTCTTTTATGACTGCCCTGACAGCAGGGTACAAAGCTGTGCTGAAGGCCCAAGGACATGCAGGAGCTTACATGCTTACACACACAACTATTTTTTTCCCTCCCAATTTTCTCATTATCACAGAACCGATAGCATCGCAAGTATCTTTCTGCGCAGACGCACAACTTCTTTCTCACTCACCAAGTTCCTCGCTGCACACACAAAGCACATACACACCAAATGAAATGCTGGTGCTATAAAAAGACAGCGGTGTTTAACCTGTCCTTGAAACTGAACAGACGACCAACACACACACAGTCTATATTACACGCTGTACAGGTTATGTTTAGAACTGACAGTGTTGTCTGTCTACTATATCTTATATGCATGCAGTGTGGAGTTAAAGTACCAGCGCGTTGGACAAAATCACCGCTCAGGCATTAAATCTACACAAGCTCGGTTTGTTTCACAGCATCCTCCTCTTCTCAGCGCCGTATCCCATGATGCATTTATCAGATCTTTAACTTTGCTGCACGATGATCACAATTTTAGACCACATGCTCCTCGGTGGATGTACCCGGTGTGATTGTAAGTCCATGAGGCCTCCACTGTGAGGCCATTTGCTATTTTGTTTAGCTAGCTGCTTTGTGTCAAACACACACTCCACACACATGCTCCAACAATAACACAACAATGTTCGACAGCAACAGTGAAGTGTGTCGTGCTCCCCCTGTTTCTCTCATTTCCCTCCGCAGTCCTGACGTTCTGTTCTTGTCATCTTCTTCCCTCCTCCGCCTCCTCCTCCTCCTCTCACCCGCTCCATGTTGTTCTGACCTTTAACCTGACACCAACCTTCACTGGTTTAGCTGCTGGTTTTCCAGTTAGGCCTTCTCTTTGGTATCCTGGATGTAAACTGTGAGTCTTAAAAATGAGGAAAAAGTTGAGTATACTAATCGAGGTGATTGTGAGTTCTGTTGCTGAAGTTTCTCATCTACCAGTGACTTTCTAATATTGTTGCTTATCAAAGACACTCAGTTAATGAATTTATAATAAAAGTGTTGCCAATTAAGTTTCTTTTTCCTTTTAGATTTACTTTTTTTTCCTTTTTTGCTTCACTGTACTACTTTAGGAATGAGTATTTTTTTTCTGTCTCGTTACAGTCGGGTTGTCTTGCCAAAATGTGAATATGTGTGTACGTGTATGTGCCTGCATTTGAATATATGACAAGTGATCCAAGTGAAGTGTGTGTGTGTCCTAGATTTCAGCACACTGTAAATCATTCACAGGTATGACGGGTCAATCTTCAATCCAGATGGCCTGCCAGACTCCCGGGCTGCATTCCAAAAAGAAACACATTTCACTACGATGTCATCTCCCACCCTGCCTGCATGCACACACACACACACAAACACACACACACACACACACACGTAGGCAGGGTGGGACCCTAGCCTGCTTGGAGGGTATACCAAGCAAGTATACCAGTCAGACAGTTCAGATCCCCTGCTTATCAACTTTAGGGACTCTTTGAGATACAAGGAAACAATGTTATGTGGGGGAATGCCTGAATGACACATTTTACAAGCAACAGCTACCATACAAAGATCCATAAAGACATAAAAGTGAAGTTTACCATCCAGCAGTATGCATTTTGCCTCCGTATGCAGAATGGGTGAAAGACATGGTTTAGCTTTTCTAAGAGTCACTTTTGTATCTTTCAAACAACACAGCCTAGTATCTCTGCTGAGATAGCCTCACCAGGGTGGCACAATTTGTGTGTGCGTCAGTGCCTAAGTGTTTATTATGGCAGACAGTCCTTGGCCGCTATACCCTAGTTTGCTATTATTAGCACATTTCCTATCATACAGCACAGGTTAAGATCTCCCATAGCAGAAGGCGAGGGAGTGAGAGACAGAAAAACTGAACAAAGGGGAAAATATGTATACGGAGAGATGATAGGGAGAACTTCAGCGTTCAAGGAACAGCCTTGCTTTGTCTCTCGCCAAGAGAAGAAGCACTGGTGTGCGGTGAATGAAAAAGGAATGGATGGAAATATGGAGACGTGATGAAAAGAGAGGAGCACTGAGAAAAGATTTAAAGTGGACTCAATCAGAGACAAATGTCGGATTTGGCTCTCGCAAATCGGGCTCTCAATATCCGTCATCATCTCTCGGCCTCGTTTGCCTTTGCCTCTCCTTCTTTTTCCGCGCTCCCGCTCCATCACTGCTACTAAGATAGTTTTGGATGACAGCATGCGATGACAGCTCGATTATGGGAATACAATTCTGAGAAAAAATCCACAAGCCGACTGTAGAAATCTAACTGTAGAAATGACCATTACACCGATCAGGCATAACATTATGACCGCTGGCAAGTGAAGTGAATATCACTTCTCTTCTTTAAGGCACCTTGGAACATATTGGGTAAACATTTGAACCTTCAAATTTGATGTGTTAGATTCAGGAAGAATTGATTTGAGGATTTGAGAACGTTTGACTGTCTAGATGTTTGGGTCAGAATTGTCTGAGGTGCTCATGAATATCAAAAGTAGTCCAAGGAACAAATCACCAACAGGGTCATGGGTGACCAAGGATGGAGTGAAGGCTTCACTGCTGAAAGTTGATGCTGGTTCTGATAGAAAGGTGTCAGAATACACAGAAGCCCCATACACAGCTATCCACCATCAAAAGCACTAACAATGGGCACATAAGCATTAGACTGGACCAGGGAGCAATGGAAGGTCACGTTTTCTTTTACATCATGTGGATGGCCAGGTGAGACAACCCTGCATAGGTCCTTGGGTCCTGCCATCCATGTGGATGTTGGTTTAAAGCAGACCACCCTTTTATGGTAACCGTATTCCCTGATTGTTGATTGCTGATTCTTGCTGATTCTTTCAGCAAGATCATGCACTCTACCACAAAGCAAAAATGGATCAGAAATGGTTTGAGGAGCATAACCATGAGTTTGAGGTATGAGTTGGTCTTCCAATCGAGCATCTGTGGGATCTGCTGGACAAACAAGTCTAATCCACTCGCCCCATTGCGCAACTTAGAGGACTTAAAGGATTTGTTGCTAACTTGTTGGTGCCAGATACCAAAGCACACCTTCGGGGGTCCAGCAGAGTTTGTGCCTGAATAGGTCTGGGCTGTTTTGGCAGCAAAAGTGGGACCGAGGCAATATTAGCAAGGTGGTCACGATGTTAGGCCTGATGGGTGTATTAACTCACGTGAGCAAACTCAAGC
Organism: Neolamprologus brichardi; assembly: GCF_056152115.1. Classification (NCBI taxonomy): domain Eukaryota; kingdom Metazoa; phylum Chordata; class Actinopteri; order Cichliformes; family Cichlidae; genus Neolamprologus; species Neolamprologus brichardi. The sequence goes on along the minus strand of NC_142116.1, from coordinate 26,727,598 downwards.
GAAAAACACCAGACGTTCAACAAATTAGCGATGAAGCACGTGAGGACATTTTATGAAAACTGCAGATAAACCTGGTAAAACTGTGTTCTCTAAACATACAGAATCTCAGCTTGTGTGATTACGCCTGTAGATTTGTCTGGGTTCCTTCCTACTGTTCATTCTCGTAACAGGACATGACAGATATGGAAAGACTGCTGGCCCTCTCACAGTACATTTGCACACACACACTCAGGTCACTTTTTTCCATTAAAAAATACTCCTCTCAGAAGGTACACATCCATTTCCAAGGATCCTTTTTATCCCCTACAGCCTTCACAGTAAAGGTGGAAACGACTTTGACATTTACAACATCTAACAGCCCTCAGCGAAACATAAACATGACAGATGGGACAACAGGCTAATATCCATCCAGGTTTGCATGCAGAGATAGCATAGATAATAATAGCACAAATGTGGATGCCAAATGCTCACCTAAGCTATTGGTCTGCACATGTAGACTCTTTTATCTAAAATAGGCTCCTTTACGTTTGATATGACGGAAGTTGTTCCCTTTTGTTGATCTTAGATGTAACACAAAGAATGTAACTATATTTCAAATTTCTGACAGTCAGTGCATGGTCATATTTAAGAATCAGCATCCCTTCAGCCTGAAAGTTATATTTACATGTCCTATATTGCATTACTAAGTTATTTTGTAATGTCATAAAAACTTGTGCATGTAAGCACAAGTTTGCCTTTTTGCTCCGTTTTTGGTCTCCACCCCCTCCTGAGGAAACTGTTCTGCTCTTTAAGTAACTAAATAAACCATCTATAAGCCAACTGTGTCTTTAACGGCTCGTTCACAATAGAGTGAAAATAGAACAGCAACCTCCTGTCACAAAATCTGAGGTTGTCTAGTAACTGAACTTAATTGTTTTCACATTTGGTGGCTGACTATAAGTAGTTTTAGCAACCAACTGGCTCAACAGCCTCAACCTCTGGGTGACCACCCAGCAACAGGTCCCTCAAACAGATTAGTGAAGGTTTGCAAATAATGGCCACCAAAATGTTGCAATCGCTTTGAGTCAACCTGCAACGATGAGCACAGCACATCTGTGATTGAGTTGTTTGCCAACTCATTGAATCCATGGTTGTATTTCTACATGAAAACGGGTCTATGCGATGGCCTTTGTTATTTTGCTGCTACATCGTCGTTCTCAATCTTCGTGGAGGAATTTCTGAATTTCTCTTTTAAATCTTTGAGGTTCTGACTGGACCACAAATTTCTGTGGATGTCGACAGCAACAGATTTGTGGCTTTTTTGTAATTCATCACAAACAGATTGCATTTTATTGCCAACTTGACCCCATTCAGTTCCAAACCAATAACAGACTAATTCCATCTCATGGCCATTATAGGATTAGGATTGAACTGTATTGTCATCACACATGTATAAATACAGGGTAACGAAATACAGTTTGTATCTAATCAGAAGTGCAGGAGCAGTAAGTGCAACAAGAGCAGATTATATACAAATAAGGTTAGTATAAAAGGTAGGAGTAGTTATGTGCAAATAACTTAAGTATACAGTGGTCCCTCGCTATAATGCGGTTCACCCTTTGCAGATTTTTTAATGCGCATTGTGTTCTGTGTCCCAATTGGCTGTAGATTTACATGAATCTTCAATCGCTACCAGTGTGACTCTGAAGTGCTGTACTGTATGTTTGTTGTCTCCCCAACAAACACGACAATGTCGATGAAATGTTTTGCACTGTCAGAGGCATCCGCGGTGGTTTTGGTTTGATTCTATAATACTGGACTTATTTTTCTCCGAAGGTTCGAACTTTGAGTGTTTAAACAAGAGAGAAAAGTGCAAAAATGTTCACGCCTGTCTGAGAAAAGTGTATAAAGTGTGTAGTGAGGGATTTTACAGCCTTAATAATTGTAAAAAAAAAAATAGCTGGCTACTTTGTGGATTTCACCTATAACGTAACTCCCTCGTTAATCGACGGACCAGTGTAAGAAGTTTATATTCCTAAACAGAGAGCAAAAATCCAGATGTACTACGGACAAATGTACAGAGTAGCGCTCTGAACAGACTATATTAGTGAACAGTGTAAGTGCGTACTATAACAGACTATGCTATGTTAATGTCTTAAACTATAGCAGTACCCATTGTGAATGTTCAGAATGAATGACAGTCCTGATCGTGGTCACTGGGAGACCATTGTGACACAACAAAGTCGTGTGGAAGATGGCATCCGACTGCAAGAGATTGCAAACTTAGCCAACATCTCTGAAGCAACCATTTCAAAGGCAACGAGATGGCAAGTTCATTCCACATGGTTACAGTAACTGTTTTCCCTTGTGTAGCATTAGCTGTAAGGTAGGTAGGTTCATAGCTAACCAAAGCTTAGTAATAGCAAAATAGCATCAGTAGTGCAGAAAGATTCTAAAGGACTCGTGGATGAACTCCGGAGACTTGTAGGTTTAACACTATGGGCAACATTATTCATGACTTCATGGTTTGTGTAATATAATTGATTACTGCAGCTTTAAATGCAAAGACGATTCGGCTCCAGTGCAAATTCATCACACGTATCTGCTAAATACCATGCCTGGGTAAGTGCTGAAGGGTAGTATGAGGTCTTTGAGTATGACGGCTTTATATTTAACCAACAAGCCAGGCCACACGGGGAGAGAGAGGGGAACAGGCAGGATCATTTTTGCCCCAACCTGCCTGACAGCCCCCAGCAGGACCATGAAACAGCAGCAGCCTGTCAGCACCCAGTCGTCCACATCGCAGCCGGGACGCTGCTGTCATCAGGGAGGTATACACCCCTACACAGAGTCATACTCATTCACATACTGCAGATACCCCACCTACAAACACACACACACAGCGTCAACTTTATGTATGGTTTGGTCATTTTTTCCACCCTAGCGTCAGCCGTGTCTGGGTGACAAATAGGTGTGAAATGTTCACCCTCTCTGACCTCACTTCCTTTCTTTTCCTCAATATTTATCCATATGTAGCCACATTTATTTCTTTTATCTGTCATTCCTATAAATTATTTCAAGTTTTGAGCACTTACCCGATCAAGTGCCCCAGTCTAAACGCAAGGGAACCTTTTTTTTTTTTTTTAAATAAACATGGCTAATTCACTTTTTTCCAACCTAGTTTATCCCATCGGTGTCCTTCCTGCCCCCACACTCTGACCTTATCCGTTCTTCATACATCCATCTCTCCAGCACCTGCATATTAACCGCTACGAGCTCTGCCTGAAGCTGGGTCTGGCAGCGCACCACAGATGGTGATGAATAAGTGCATGGGGTTGTGGTGCTGCGTCATGGAAGCCGGTTGGATAAGGTTAGATCAGGTTGGGCTTGCTGTCCGTGACCCCATTCGCCAGCCTGTTTCATGTTTCTGACTCCTGATGATGTGCGTTTTATAAGGTAATGCCGGTTTATTAGACGTTAGCCATGCAAACTAGAGCTCTAAAAAACAGAAATATCTTCACTTGTATTTTTCTTCAGCTTGCAAACAGGTGTCCATCCTTTAAAAAAGAAATCCCTCGACTCTTGTTTTTAATCAGATTTCAGACCTATCTCTAGGTCTAAAAGGTCTAAAGTTTTGGAGAAGGTTGTTTGTAATCAATTTAATTTCTTCTCAGAAGATTTCAGCATCTATGAAATGATTCACCAGAGTTTTTAACGATCTTCTTTTAGCTATGGACTCAAGGCAATCCGCTGTATTGGTGCTTTTAGACTTATACTCTGCTTTTGATACAGCTACTCTATTCTTTTACCTCAACTGGAACACTTTGTTGGTATTAAGGCCATGGTTCAAGTATTTTTTGTCTAAAAGGAGTTTTCTGTCCACATTGCTGATTTTTCTTCCTCTGTGGCCCCTCTCTCGTGTGGTGTCCCCCAAGGCTCAGTCTTAGGGCCTATCCTTTTTATACGTTGTCCCTGGGTTACATTTTTTCTTATCACTCCTTTGCTGATGGTATCCAAATCTATCTCTCCATCAAAGCAAACAACAAAAAGTCATTTAAACCACTGCTTAACTCCTTAAGCAACCTAAAAACTTTGTTGAATGCAAACTTTCTATTTCTAAATCAGAATTAAACTGAGGTGGTTGTTTTTGGTCGCCCCGAACAGCTCAGCGAGTTTGCTCACACTCTTGGCACTTTAGGTTTTAAAATTCGACCTTTTACCAGGAATTTGGTTTTATTTTTGATTTAAATTGCTGTAACTCCCCATATGCAGGCCTGGATCACTCTGCTATCCGAAGATTACAGTTAGTTCAAAATGCCGAGTTCAAATTACCCCACTTTACTTTTCTCTTAATTGGCTCTATATCTCTTTTAGAATTGCTTATTTTTAAATCTTTGTATGGGCTTGCACCCCCCCCCACCCCCATTTATCAGAGCTTTTAAGTATCCACACACAAGTTAGGGCACTAAAGACTTCTAATCACATGATTCTGGATGTTCCCAGGACAAGGCAAAAAAATAGAGGGGATCAGGCCCTTTCGGTTGTAGGACTGTCCTGTAGAACTGCAAGAAAAAGAATAGACCTAAAAATAGACCTACAGTCAAACTGCCTACACCAGAACATCTGTTCATAATGCAAAGACCTTAAAGTCTTTACTCAAAGCTCAAAGCTTTCCCTGGCTTTTAGCTGAGTACAGATATCTCAGTGCATTCTTATTTTATTGTATTTTTACTTTTGTGTATTTTTTTATTGTCCCTTATTTTATTTTTGCTGGTTGAACCTGTACAAATAAAGTTGAAGTTGAAGCAAAGCAATGCAGAGAGAAAATAATCAGCTTAAAAAGAGATTACAAGAAAATAAAAGACTAGAGTAAGAGATGAAGTGGCAGTACCAACTGCTAGTACGTCGCTTCAGGTCCTATTAGCTGTGTGAGTGCGAGCAGCAAAGAAAGACTTGGAAGCTATGCAGCCCAAGTGGGACCTTTTCCAGTTAGTACTTACCCCTTGGCCAGTCCGCTGAATTGTTCGGGATGAAAGCGGCTTATGATGTTGCACTCGTTTTTTGTGTGTTTTTTTAACTTCTCAAAGTTAAGTTGCCTGTAAATCTGGGAATCTATGGATTCATTTTGAATCTGATGCCTTTATTATAAATGGAAATGCTCAGTGTTTGAGCACAGATGAGCCTATTGTGTTGCTTAATAACATGTTCATCACTTCATCTTTTCTCTTTCTCTTTCCAGCCTGGGAAGTTGCAGATGTTGGACCTTCGTGGGTCCCATGATGTGCAGGCCTCGCTGCGACACAACACGATACAATGCAGACCCAATACATCATCGGGACATGAATTCATATTTAAATTATGACCGTTTAAATCCCAAGGGTGGAGCGCTGACTGTTATGCCTCCTCATTAGAGGCTGTGCTCTTTTTTTTGTTGTTTTTTTTCTTTACAGTTTTACGGTAATGTGACAGATGGAAGCTGACGCTGCAATTGATGTCGGTTAGACTTTAACCAAAGGTACTGTGTACACGTCTGTGTACCCAAGGTCTGCTAAACTCCAAAGACCCGCTAACTTTTATGTGCATGTGACCTAAATGCTGAGCTAAGAGTTATATTACTAAATAATCCAAGTTAGGTTAAAAATCTTTAAATCTCCCTTCAGCCCTACAGTCTGGACTGCAACCCAGTCTGCTTTCTAACTGAACCTGTAGTCACCTCTGATGACACTGTAGATGCTCAGCAACAAGCTGCCAGCTCACAGGCTGTGAGTGTTACGCCTCGGGAGTGAGAACGGGCTGGACTGTAACGTGGCTCATAACTCTTATATAACGTAGCCGAACTGAGTGATTGATGTTTATAAATTAGTCTCAGCACCGCCAAATGATATTTGTCTGATAACAGCTTATCTCCTGCCAGCGTCCTTATCAGCTGGCCTACATACTGCACCGAGCTTAACGTCAGAAACCAAAGGGTGTCTGTGTGTCGGCCAAACCGACATCAAGTAGCTTAAAAGTGTCTTTCAACAATGCTCAAACTGAACTGGGTCCGTCGTGCTGCGATGCGCACAGATATGTGGAGAATAGCGTGTACTTTAACGGCAGATGTCCGACGTGCAGCAAAGCCAGAAACGGATTGATCCCTTAAAACAAAAACAATCACAAGAAAAAATCAAAAACCCTTTCTGCAGGACGTGCCGTTGTGCACATTCAAAAACAATTAGGGGTGAGTAAAACTTTCCCAATACACACATAAAAAGCATTACGCCGAGTATGAAAGTGTGTTTGTCCGTGGAGACTACTCATAAAGTGAGTCAGGCATGACTGGGAGACCTGAGACAAGGAAGCAATCACATCAGGGAAGATAGAGTTTCCATAAACAAGTTGCAGATCAGGTATGCAGGAGCGGATTAAAAAAAAAATGTAATATTAGACACAAGCAGACAGACAGGCAGGCAGGCATCCAGAGAGACAGCTGTTCACCATATTAAATAACATTAGCAGGAGTAGTCATCTCATAACCTTTTACCCCGCAGGCCAGAGATGTTCCTTGTTCTACATTATGGGTTATGACTGGTCTGACCGCGAACAGATACAACTTTTATTTCACAACCCCGAGGGCTTCATGTCCCAAATAGGCCTCTGTAGGTGCAGACGAAGGCACAGCATGGGGAAACACAGGAAACATGGATGAGGAAACCTGCACAAAAACATCTGCTCAGAAACATGCAAATATATTCCACTTTCTATTACGCTATTACACAGATTATCATTAGCATGTTTTTAATGAGCAAAGCAGCTGCTGAAAAGAAGTTAGTCGATTAATAGATGCTGATGCTTTTTAAGCGTTACTGGATAAGGACATTGAAGATAGACAGGAAAGCTCTGTGGACAAAAGGAATATGGTCACCTGCTCACCCACTGAGCCAAACCAGCACCCATGCCTGTAATCATTTTGTTTAATATGATTTCAAAAGACTGGAAATTTTGGCTGTATGCATATCCCACTATCTCACAGTTTACATATATATATAGATAGATAGATATACTCTAAGACAATAAAATAAAATGTCCCAACAGTTGTGAAAGAGTTCCAGATTTAACTCAAGGTATCATAAATGATCAAAATGCAAACACTGTGTGTGGAAGTTAATTCAGTTAAAGCTGATTAAGTTCCCACCTGACTCTGGATCAGATGATTTTACAACAACTGCACCATAACTATTGACGCCATGCGAAATCTGACTTCAATAACTTAAACATGGGGGCAAATCAAAATTTGGTGGGTTTTATATGGAGACGTGGAGTGAGTGTACAATTTATTCTGTGGACATTGTTGTAGTTAAATGTGTAATTCAGCTCTGAAAAGTTCACCAACCTAAAGAGGTCATGAGAGATCAAAAGTGCTAGAAAAGAACACACAGTGCTAAATTTCACAGCCGACGTGGCCTCGGAAGAGTTTCACAGTGAAAATTTAAAATTTCCACAGCTTCAATAAATATACTCAAGTTAGTTTCACACAGTTTCACGTTTTAATTTGCTGATTCTAAGACGAGCCGATTCAGAGAGAAGTCTGTGATATCCCGTCCTGATCCCGTCTCTGTGTCTGGCATAATTAATAGTTATGAATAATAAATGACAGCCTCACTGTTGTGCCAAAAGCACCGCAGTGCAGCGCTCTCGCTCGAGGCTTCATCACAGGTGAAAGCGTGTGAAAGTGTGAGAGCTGGCAGCCCTGATGATTTACTCACTTCATCAACTCCCCCATAACAAAAATAGCTAATTACATCTAAGAACAAACAATTACATTTAAATTGCATTTAAATATGTAGACACGGTCAAAACAATGTGCTGAAGTTCAAACGGAGCATCAGAATTGAGAAGAACGGTGATCAAAGTGACTTTGAATATGGCGTTGTTTCTCTGATTATTTCCTAAACTGCTGATTTGCTGGGATTTTTCCACAGAACCGCATCTAGGGTTTGCATACATGTCTGTATCTCCAAATACGGGAACACTGTCCAGTGAGCTGATTTTTTTAATTTCCGAAAAAACTTATAGAAGTTATCTGCTGGGACGGGGATCGTCTCTAATCATTGTTCATTGCAGGCATGAATGAGAAAGAAGACTGAGTCAGATGGTAGGTTCAGCACAGGGACAGATAAGAGACAAACAGCCTTTATCACAAAAGCCCTTTTTTCAGTTTCACTCTGATCTTAATACTGTTTCAAATAAATCTGTCCAGAGTCTTCTGGTAAGAATGATGAAAGTGAGATTCTCAGCAGAGCTGCAAAAGCATGACAAAGTCAGTTTCCCAGTGGGCTAATATGAGTCAGTGCTTTGAGGGTTAAACCATGCTTTCAGTCCCTGTAGTTTCACATGCAAATTTACCGTATGGAAATGTAGCATGGCGTGTGTCATGCTTACGGTATAAAATAAATGCTCTGTAGGTTGATGCTGAAATAGGTCAGTCTGAAAGTGGACATAGAAGTCTGGATAAGCAACACAGGAAGAGTTAAGGAAACAGGTTTTAAAGGAGGACTACACATGAACACACCTGTGCATTTAGCTGTGCATCTGTGGATTATACATGTATTTCAAAGGCATTTTGAACTACATTACCAGGAAGTTCAGAGGCACTGAAGTGTACTCAGCCTGACTAAAGTAATCATATGACACACATGTATCAAGTTTCAGTAATTTGTTTCACAGTTCAGCACAGTTCCTTTTTTTCTTTCATTTCCTGTGGGCATCCAGAGGGCCCCCTCGGCTCACGCTAAAGGTCAATATGTGCAGTACAGTACGTGTTGGATCAGCAGTTACGGCTGACAGCATGCGACTCTATCAGTTGTCTGTAAGAGAGGTCATGCAAACTAAGTTTTTGGGAGCAAAAGGCCAAAGTTTAGTATGCAGACCTAAGAGTGACACTTAGAGTAATGACTGTAATAGGAATTTTCCAAAAAAGCTAAACTGTGGGATGAGTTCAACGTCCGTGTGTGTGTGTGTGTGTGTGTGTGTGTGTTGTTGTTGTTGTTGTTGTTCTGTAAGGACAGAACGTTCTCAAAGTGGAAGTTTTAACTTATCAATCTGGGGTAATGCTACTCATACAACTTCATGGCTATAGTATAAAGAATAAAGAAACATCTTGGTTTTGACTTGATCTCCCTTGAAAACGATGGCTTAACTGCATCACAAAGTCAGGAGGACGATAGCATTTGATAGGAATTTGTCAGCTTGTCACAGTTAGAAAACAGAACACTGAGGAAAAGTTGAAGTAAGTATTCAGCAAAAGAAACATGAAGCAAAGAAGCTGATGAAGGGTAAAAGAACAAAAGGAGCTACAACAGTTACCTGAAGCAAAATAAACTGGGACTTGAGAGGGTTGAGCAACATTTAGCTAGCAAGTACAGAAACCTGCTTGCTAATTAGCATAGAATTACCACATAAATCCAAACAGATAGGTATAGTTAGCTGTATATAGTTTCTATTAAATTGTGTATATGAAGCTTAAATATGAATTTGCATTTATCAAAGGAAAGTTAATTAGCTAGCTTTAAAGCTGTTGGCAGATTGCTATTGCTAGCTGTTAATGTCAATGTTATGTCTCAATAAAGTATCAGCAAGAAAGCAAATGAAACTTTTAATAAACGATGGCTGAAGTAGCTCAGCTAAAACATTTTGTTGAGAGACTGAAGTGTCTGTTTAACTGTTAACATCAGTACTTTTAATATTTCTTCCGTGGATGCTAATTTATCATCAAACATAAACTGTGGACCCAGGGAACTAAAGACTAAAGCTGGCAGAGCAGCAGTGGCAGTGAAGTAAGACCTTTAAACTCTTTAGATTTTTGATCATTTCTATAAGTTTGAGAATTTCTCTCTTGGGAAGACAATATAGTTTTTTATTTATTTATATAGCACAGACGGTGTCGTTTGAATGCTCCAGACCAGCAAAATACCTAAATTTCTGGTTTCGTAGAAGTTCTCACACTTGCTGGCGATCAGGTAATAAAGTGCGTCTGATTAACAACAGATGGCTGATACTTACCCTTCTACCCTCTTGGCTGATAATAATTAAGTTAGCTTTTTAGAAATGTTGAGCGGTTTCTTTGCCTCTGCTGTTTTTTTAACAGGTTTAGCATTTAATTCCATTTCTGACAAGAATGTCAGAAAACACAGCTGGCAGGTCCATTAGTAGCTTGACTCCATCAAGCCAGTTTAAGACTTTATATTTAAACAGTAATTAGGTTATTGCATATCCATCATTACTGTATTGGTCTGTTTTTAATCCTTGACTAGCTCTGCTTTTCTTCTAATTATTCTCTATCAGTGAGCTCTGTTCTGAAAAATTGGTTGTTTTTACTTTTTTTTGTCATAGATGATAATTTACACTAGTTTTTTAATTAATTAACAAAGACACATTTTGGAAATGCATGTTTCTATTGAAAAAAAGGGGAAAAATCTGCCAGAAACTGTTCATTCCTGTGGGATGAATACCTAAAAAATCTCTGACCCAATAAAAACAAAGCTTCCATCCACCCTGAGTCATGAGTTTCCTGTGACAAGCTAAACAACACCACATGGATAAGTGGATAACAGGGATTGGGGCGCATTATAATGTAGTTTCTCAAAGGTTCCTGCATCAGCCTGTGGCACTGAAATCAACATTAATATGACTGTGTAGGATGACTCCTAGGCAATGTATTGTACACAACTTAACACGAAGCATACAATCTAGGTCACAAGGAAGTCCCGAGAAGGACCTAATGTTGTTTTCATTACTGTTTGGAGCTGTTTGGAGCATAGACAAAAAGAAAAGGTATAAAATTATTATTATTACATTTCATCAAAAATCAGATTTCATTTCATAAAGTCCTCTGACAAAACTTAAGCCATTTCCCAAAAGTCACAGACGTTTCCTTGAGTTTGTACAATAATTGACAAAAAGACGTCAAAGAGTGATTCAATAAATCTAAATTAACTCAGCTAAAGGGTGGACTTTCCCTTTTTTTCTACCTCTCTCCACATGTTTCTTTCCTTATGTGTGTGTCTCTGTCTCTAGCTCTCTCCTTTCTGCCCTCTTTTGTGTTTCCATGGTCTCATGATCGATCAGCACACACTGAGAGAAGAGGAGGGTGCAGTCAAGGTGGCTGTGACGTCAGACTCACTGAAGGTTGCTATGTCGACGGCGGGTGCGGCAGCAAAGTCAAGAGAGAAAGGGGTGGTGTGATATTTCCCATTGAACCAGTATGTGTGTGTGTGTGCGTATGGGGAGGCGTGGGGAAGGGGTCATGTGGCTGTGTTTTTATTACAGTGCAGTGATGATCCGGTCATATGATGGTCAACACCTCAATACCACACATTACCTAGCTAGGTACATATAATCTAGTTTCAAGACAAACTGTATATTTACAGAGCAAACCATATGTAGAGCAGATGTTCTGACAGGGAGAGTGAACATGTGAAACGAGCAGCAATTCTTCCCCACATGTGCTTTCTGTTGAATGTAGCGTCACATCTAACCTTGAAAAGCGCTGAGATGAACATAATCCAGTACAAAGTCATCTGCAAAGTCGCGCTTGGAAAATGTAAAACCTCAAGACCCTTTTGTGGTCTTCTAAACGTGACGGTGTTTGACAGCTACCCTCGACTGTCCTGGTTTTGTTGACTCCCATGTTGAAGCAAACATTGCTTTTTGCAAATACCGCCTGCCCCACTTCCACGAAGCGCTATCATACGTGTGATAAAGTCCCGCGCCGCCATGTTTTCCCCCAAGGACAAGCAACGTCTGAGAGGTTTCAGGAAAGTCTGTAAAAGTTATGTGTGGAAAAAGATGTGTTTTTGCCGTGTAAAAGTGTGCATGCGTGCATGTGCCTGTGTGTGCACACTGAGGTACACTAATTACCATGTGCTGCGATCAGCTGTGGCCCGTGAGGCCTGCAGGGAGAATTCCTCTGTGGTCAGTCGACCCCAGTTGTCCTGTCTATCTCTTTCCCTCTCTTTTTGTCTCTGCCTTGCACACACACACAAACACACAAACGCACATGGTGAACTCAGTCACCCTACTCATGCCACTCACTCAGGCACGTCATGTAGAGGCCCCATAACAGAGCGACTGTGGGAGAGGAACATACATATACACTTAGACTGTCATTAAGTTCTGTGCTGAACAAGCATAGAAAGACATGAAACCCAGTATTGTGGGTAAAGAGCTGGAATCAAACTTTTGACTGTCTACTAAAGTGACCTACATACAGTAGTGGCAGAGCGAAGTAGCTGTGCCAGAGGGCTTTAATTTGGATGTCTGCCAGGGAGTTCAGATAAGACAAGAATGAATAGCTGTATTACTACAATGGCTTAGTCTAGTGTCTCTCAGCTAGCTGCTCACCGTCAACTATGTTGATCGAATAGATAGTACATCAAAGCTGAAAAGAGACCAACACACAAGACAGTTAATCAGATCAGTACCATTCATTTTACAGACCAGGTCAAACCGCCGTCTAGAGAGGCAAAATCTGTTTTTTGGGGAAGTGACACAGTTGCTGCGGTCTAAATGATATGCAGTCGTGGCAACAGAATGAAATGGGAAAGGTGGTTACACAAAATTCTGACTTTTACCACACTAAGGGGAAATTATAGTTTCAAGGTGGCTGTCCATAGCTGCCAATCTACCAGGAGAGAGTGACAAATATATGTGGTTCAACCAATCTGTAGGCTACTCTTGCTTGTCTTGTTGTCTATTAGCTCTAGAGAAAATTATACAACCATAAAAATAATGACAACTTTCTGTACTTTTCATACTGTATTATTATTATTATTGTTGTTGTTGCGAGTCTCCTATTCCTTGTAAACCCCACAGATTCGACCTTCTCTGTTCTGGCCCATTTATCAACCAATCATAGCACGTGCATTTGGAATTTTCAAGTACTACATGGGACCACGTTTGTGTTCTCTGTAGGCTGTCTATAGGCAAATACAGGTGCATATGGACATAATCATGATACCATGACTTAAGCATTAGAACTGTATTGACATGTAGGTTTGCACATGTTCCAATAATTTGCTACACCTATTTCCCATTTTTCTGGAAATGTATATTTAAAAAAAATGAGGGGTCAAGAGTTTTGCACAGTACTGTAGTATAGAGTAAATGTGATATGCTGAACAGATGTATGCTGAGTGTGTTTACCCTGTGGACATTAGCTCCATTAGATCTTGTATCTTATATCTTTAGCTGTCCTAGGGGAAAAGCAAATATATCTCAAAGCTTATTAAGCTTACTTTGCTGTGTCAGCTTGCACAGACATAGTTCAAGTTCATACATGTGTAGTGCACATACGAAGGACACCAAATCACACCACAGGCATGTGCACAAACACCTACATTTCCACTCTGTCAGGGTCATCAGGACAAGAGATTAGCAGCTGTCATGGTTAAAAACACAAGCTCTGCAGTGGCCCAGCATAGTTAAATACTAGCATGAAGGAATCCAGGCAACCACACACTGATCTCCCAGACCTCTAACGTACATGCACCAACACACCGTGCCTCTTTGCCACCTGTTGGGAGTGACAGTGCCACGTCTTGACCCTAACTGCTTTAACCTTACATAGCTCACCCTCTCGCACAAATAGCTTAGGTCTTTTAGTTAATGCTTGAAGCCTACAGACAGACATTTAAAGCCTAAACAATGCAAAAAGGGAGTTATTTATGTGCGTTTTAATAATATCCACTTGTTAAGTGATGACACATCAACCCTGTTTGATGTGTCAGCTAGCTCTTACTATGTTCACCGACACTGTTGTCTTTTTAAGATGTTGAAACGCTAAGTATCTTACTTTATTGAATATGAATTAACTTCCTAAAAAAACAGTGGTTGTTCGCTGTCATTCTTACTTTTTATTAGTACTGTTCAGTGGGAAAATGGTGTATCATCTTTAGATGGAAGCTAGCAAGCTAACTTGTAACTAATTTTAAAAGAAATATCTAAAAGTGGTGCAATTGTTGTATTTATAAGTGACCAGGTTTATACGACGGACTTGTGTGTCCATTTCAGGTAACATTGGTCAACAGTGTAAAATACAAACAACATAATAACACGCTAGATAGCTAGCTGCATGATTCTAGCTAGCTAGCTAGTGTGCTAGGCTAAAATCTCTGATGTCAGCATTTCATACTTAAATCTAAAGTCACCTCATAGTTTGACACATATGGGGTTTCTTTCATAATAGAGCCTTATAATAAGTTCTTATACTAAGCAGTATGCTGTTACCTTCATTGTTTTAGGCATATCTACTTTATAACCCATACAGACATACTGGACTGTTTTTCCCTTTTCTCCACTGCTTTCTTTAAACCCAGAATGGCTACACATCAGTGTTAAGATGATGTTTATGAATTTGGTCCCTAGTGATTAGTTAGGGAAAGTCAAATCAGCTGTTTCATGGAAACTGATTAAAGTATTTGATATCAGGCTAATATCCTCTACATGGTAAATATGACATGAAAACAAGCTACTTAAGACAAAAGACAGTTTAACCTGCATGATTCTCCCTTTGAGCAGTTTAATTTCTCTTTAAAATGAATATGAATTGCCCTATCTCTATCCCTCTCGTCCTCTTTCTACATTTCTTCCTTTCCTTCTGGTATTACAGCAAAGGAGGCTGAGGCAAGCCCTCCACAGCCGGAGGAAAACCACACAAAGCAAACACGTTCGCCCCGTCTCACACACTCAACCAAAACCAACAAAAACAGTCGTTTGAAAGTCACGCGCACTGAAAATCATCCATGCTCAAATAGTGTTCAAAAATAATAGGTAGTACTATGGCCATCCACCCTCAACCCATACGGCTCCAAAACTATATGAATGTCTGGCTTCAGTTTAACCAGAGGTAAAAACAGTCTTCCTGTATGTTAAAAGCATCTCTTTAAGAAAGGACGAGCCCTTCTGTGGTTTTTCTTTTTTTTGGTTGACTAAAATAAAAATATTGTAACCTGTTAACCTTTCAAGATCAGAAAAGAATCAGTCTCTCCAAAGGACTGAAGAGCTTGTAGGACACTCTTTTGTTCTGAGTGTAGGGATAGAATGGGAAAAAGAGAACAGACAGGGAAATATGATCGAGGGAGAACCCTGCACTGTGAGGAAACCCATGTGTTCCCCTGACTAGTGATGTACCGATAAAGACTAAATGGAAGTGGTGTTGTTTTCCTAGAACAGCAGAATGCGTGGTGATGTGGCCAGGCCCCAAGAGAGTTCAACTGAGCGACGCATTAAGGCGGGCTTATTTCCCATGACACCTCAGCAAAAGGGAGAAGCCTCAGTACACTCACAAGTGTGGATTCTTACAATGGATTTACTCATTCTATATCTGCCAGTTGCGAAGACTTCATAGTTCTTTTCTAATTATTCCTTCTGCAGTCTTTACATACAGTCATAAAAAAAGAAAATCACCAAGCACAACATTTTGCTTCCATAGGAATTAAGCGGGTCTTAAAAGGTCATTGGTACTGCCCATAGATCTGGGAAGAAATCTAATCAATCCACACGAACAATGTCCTTTAGCCAGATTTAACTGGTTCAACTTTGGTGAAAACCTAACACGGCATATCAGCACAAACACTCATGACAACTGTCAAGCACAGTATTGTAGGGGTAATAATTTGGGTTTGTGTTGCAAGTACCTGAGTATCTTACAGTCATTGAGTAGACATGAACCAAAGTATTCTAGTGTCAAGTTAATGAAACCACAAGATGGCCTCAAATTTGAGGCCATCTGTCTGACAGATAATCTTTGCTGAACCTGGTTCATGAAACAGGACAACGATCCCAGGCCCAGCAGCAAGTCTACAACAGAATGGCTGAAAAAGAAAAGAATCAAGGTGTTGCAATGGCCCAGTCAAAGTCCAGACCTCAGCCTGAAATGCTAACATTATGTTAAGAGAGCTGTGTATAAACAGATGCCTGCAGACCTCAATGAACTAAAGAAACGTCGGCCAAAAAGTCCTCTACAATCAAATAAGAGACTGATTAAGTCAAACAGAAAACAATTACTTCAAGTTATTGCTGCTACTGAAACATGAGATCTACTTTTCCACACACGGCTTCTGCATTTTGATAAATACTGAGAGTGCAAGATGTGATGAGTTGTTGTTCATCTGAGGTTGTATTTACCTAATTAAAAGCAGATATTTTTATTAGGTTTGCAAATGGAAACCTAAGAATTTTTAAAATGTATTTATTTTCACCATGCCTTTACTATTTCTCATTTTAAACACATAATCTACTGCTAACATTACTTTAAACTCATCTACAACAACACAAAAACGTAAAACTTCCGTCACATTCACCCTTTACCTATTAGTGACAGAATTCTTTGCTATTTTCAATGGAACCCGAGCTGTAGGTAAGAACATGTGTGGGTTTTTGTGTGGTTTGTATGAAATGACACTTTAAGGTCATGGTATGGAAAAGAACTTGATGTTCATCTCCATTTGAAACACACGATGACTGTGTGGTCAGCAGGCTTAAGGCAAAAATGAAAACAGCCAGACTTGTCACTTGATCCAGTCCTGCAGTGTCGCTAATAACGTCAGACTAGGTTCTTGTATTTAATAACTGACATAGAAACAGGCTATCACTACTTACTTCTTAAAATTAAAAGATTTCAACAGATATTATAATATTCCACCACATTGGTCTTTAAGGCCTACTGTACTCTCAGACTGAAGATGAAGATCCTTTTTATTCTTCCTCAGCAAAATGCCTTCGTTACCCACGATGCAACTTAATCATCAACAGCTCTGTTTTTTCCTGTATCAGTACAATTTCCCAGCACCTCGTAAACAGACTTTGTGTTTAAAAGTGACCCTTTAAGTTACATTAGATGTGTAAAACTGCATTTTCTTACTTTTGTTACATAGTACTGTGAGCACAGCTTGGCCTATCTTTATTTTTAGGCGTCTTTATGGAAGTAATAAGTTGTTGATCTGGAATATGATGTCAGTGCCATAATGCCAAAAAATTGCAGTTCTCTAAAAAAGACTCCCCCCACCCCCAGGTTTCTTACATTAAAGTTTTTCGTTCCCACTGTCGCCAAGTATGTACTCGTAGTAGGCCGTTTGATTATTGAGGTTTCCTCGTTATTATTGAAACGCCTTCATCTTAGAATATAAAGCAGCTTCAGGTGACTGTTGTTGTCATTTGACTTTATAGAAGTAAAACTGGATTTAATAGTCATTTATCCATCATTATATACAGTCTATAATTCCAGATCAACTCCACAACTATGAACACTACTATTCACAGTGTTGGGAAGGTTACTTTTAAAATGTATTCCATTACAGAATACAGAATACATGCCCCAAAATGTATTCTGTAACGTATTCCGTTACGTTACTCAATGAGAGTAACGTATTCTGAATACTTTGGATTACTTAATATATTATCATGCTGTTTACAACTACGTGAATGTACTATTGCTGTGATTTATTACTGTTACTGAAGGTCCGCGGCTCCGAACCGTAGTAAAGGGACCTCTGGCTAATACGTCGGGTTCGTGTCGGGCTCGTAGCCAAAAACTAGCTTTACTTTGTTGTCTGGGTCAACTTTGCTTGCGAGAGACAGAGAGAGGAGTTGAAAGGCTGCTCCAACAGAACTTATTGTTTTTGGAGGAAAACACGAACACGGTGTACAGTCGAGTCTTAATAGCTTACTTACAACTGGGCTCGTCAGGCACTCTTCTTGGCTGCAGTGGTTATTATTATATTTACATGCTTCCAGCTCCCGTTTTTGCTCGATGACAGCTCGTACTTTTCCTTTTTCTCCCTCCCTCGCTCACAGACACATAACGGGTATGGCAGTCCATTCTCCCTGCAGCACGGACTACACTGCCTATGATGCTACATTCTTTAGAGCTATACCTGTAGCATTCTGCCTATTAGCTTAGCAGAACAACAACAAAAAGGCCTCTCTCACCCAGGACACACACAAAGAGAGAGAGCATCACCCTGTAACCATGGCAACCGTAACGCTGCCTGGAACAACAGAACGTAGCTGTCAAACAAAACCCAAACAGTCCTGACCCGCCACAATATGAAACAGGGAAGTACCGCCGTGTAATCCATTTATTTCAACAAAGTAACTGTATTCTAAATACCACCTTTTTAAACGATAACTGTAACGGAATACAGTTACTCATATTTTGTATTTTAAATACGTAACAGCGGTACATGTATTCCGTTACTCCCCAACACTGACTATTCACAATTATCTAAAGCTCTGTGACCACATGGGCTAAAACGTTCAGAGCAGAGGCCCTGGTTTGATTCTCGACTGACTAGATCTGCATGTTATCCCTGCACATTTCCTGTTCCTCTCCACTATTGCAACCAAGTATAACTATCTTAATCTCCCCTAAAAGAAAATACATATAAACAGGACACAGTACTTCTGAAAGGCCAACTCTAATTTTCTTTTGACTACGAAGAAAAAAACAATATCTTTGGCTTCATAACATTAAAATGTTGGCACAGAGTATTCTGATTACGCCTCGCTGGAGACAGGAAAATCTTTGATCTCGTGGCCTGTTGTAACAGAGTATGTTATCCATTGTGGGCAATTATTTACAGCAACTTCCTTCTGATTGGAAACCCTGCAGCTGCCCAGAGCATGCTCCCATTCCCAGCAGAAACCAAACACACTCCAGCTGATAACTGTATCAGGAGCCCAGAGCAGATATGACTTTAACCCCACAGAAACCTGCAGGGGTCGTGCACTTGTGAGGGTCGGCTGGGGTGAGGGGATTGGAAAGCCGTCGGAGGTTAAAGGGTCACGCTGATGGGTGCACGCAGTGATGCAAACTCTTCAAACACACACACACACACGTGTGGATGATAGGTTTCGACGCGACAGACAGATGTTGTGTCCAAATTCCAGCTGTTACGTACCTGGCTTCTTAGGCTCGATGCTGACACACTTGCATACTGACATTCACTCATTTGCACACTCACTCATCCATCAGTGACTCACCAGATTTATGGTGTTGCAAGACTTCAGCTTGTGTTTGCATGTTTGTGTGGGGATGTGTTTACCATCTGGAGGAATGTACAGTATTTGGTAATGTGAAAAGCAGCCCTCAGTGGTCAGAAGAGGTACAGACACACTCTGTTTTATTGGATGGACCATAGATTCCTCTGTGTACACCCAGGGGCAGGAGTGAGGAATTTAAACGCTTTAACATGCTGCCACACTGTTGGGGATCTAACACTGTGTGTGTGTGTGTGTGTGTGTGTGTGTGTGTGTGTGTGTGTGTGTGTGTGTGTGTGTGTGTGTGTGTGTGTGTGTGTGTAAAGGGAATTCCAGCATGTACCTATCTATCTATGTTTGACTGTTAGCACATTTCCCCGAATCAGACATAAAAAATACTAAGAAATTGTAAAAATAAATAATTAAGTAATAATAAAAACAATCTGCGCTTTATATGTTCCTCTCCTTTTATTTCTTATCAGCCTTCACTGTTTCCAGGGACATGAGTATTTCATCATGTGTACTGCTTATGTTTGCGCAGTGGGGCTTCTGGCATTAGTGAGTCAATAACTACAGTACTGTGTGTGTGTGTGTGTGTGTGTGTGTGTGTGTGTGTGTGTGTGTGTGTGTGTGTGTGTGTGTGTGGGTGTGTGTGTGAGGCCCAGTTTCAGTTCAAAGCACTGTGCTTGGCCTGTGGTTGTATTAAAGCTGGTTGAGAGCACCAACGTGGACACCTGTGTCTCCTATCGTGTTACATACATGCATGGGAACACACACACACACACACACACACATACACACACACACACACACACACACACACACACACACACACACACACACAGGGTAATCTTTAAAGGTGAATATAGGTCAGTGCAGCAACCAGAGGTGGAGCGGCCCTTGGCGTCAGATCCTAGTAAGCGTGTCACCCCATTGCTACAAGTGCAGTTTCTTGCCCTCTTCCATGTGCACCTGCTTGTTTTGCGATGGAGAGCGTGGCTAAATGTGGCACCAAGCTTTGGCATCAGAGCAGATCCGAGGTAACTTACTTACAATCCAATGCCAGATTCGATTTGACCATTTTCCCACCAAACCTGATTATATCACTCTACTTCCAGCGATCACATGAGTAACATTAATTCCTGGAAAACACAAGGCAACTGAATGTTTCCTGCATGATTTGATTGCTTGGTTGGAGGAAGGAAGGAAAAAAAACACATTTGAACCGAATTTATTAGCTTCAGGGCACTAAAGCTCTGCAGAGATAACAATAACATGACTTGGTATTTAGGACATTCCTAAAAAGTGCAGAGCAATATAGAGAGCCTCTGTGTTTTTTATTAGCAATGAATATAATTTGTCCAGGAACACTGTCATAGCGATATCCTAGATGCGATTCCTATTCCTGCATTTATTTTGTTTTTTGACAGGCTTCATTTTTCCTATTATGTCTTTTAAACTAACTAAATTGTCGTTATCAAAATGTTACTGGTGTTGGTTTCTTAAGGAGAAGTTTAGATCTGTGAAAGACTGGTGATCTTATGCCAAAGTACCCTCTCATATACATAACACATGGGAAAACAACTTTTAATGGGAAAGGAATGCAAGCTTAAGTTTTAGAGTGACCTGTAAAAGTTTGAAAGGACTATGAAAATATTTCTCTTTTTTTAAAAAGCACTTAAGACAACAGCCTAAATCGTGTTCAAAACCTGTGCATGGCTCCTCAGTAACTTTCCGTTTGAAATTTCAATCCAAATGATTTATACTGGTGCTCTCTGTGTGCCAGTGTCCAGAGGAGGGGTAGGGAATTAACTTTCCCAAGGGCCACATGAAAATCTGGGACCGTTGTGGAATAAACTGAAGTCAATTCAACTCTTTAGTAATTTAATTTTTTATACAATACTACCAGTAAGAGTAGATGTTACAGTTTTGGCAATAAAAACTTGAAATGTCAAAATCTTATCACTATTTATTTTGCAAAAATAACTGAACTGTATCTACATTTTCTTACAATATTTCAAAAGACTTCTTTTTTTTAATTGCTGGTGCTATTTTGTATGTAGTTTCATGACTTCGTCTTGACTCCTTGTTCCATTGAGAGTAGTCGAGTCTGTTGTGGGCTTGAGTGTGTGAGGTGGAAATGGGAAAGACAGTCACACCGACAGCAAAGGATCCGGCTTCTGAGAGCTCTTGGAAGAAGCTCCGAACATCTTTCTTTGGTGTGGCCACAGTGATAGTTTCATATCTGTGTTCACTGCTACGCCAAATCAGTGCAGTGAATGACCGTGTAATTAACACGTCAGTATCACGGAATGAAAAGCTGTCTAGTAACACGAGTCACGACTCACTCTGCATTATTTATTTGGCAGAAAGTCTTCACACATTGCTACTTGGCTTAAATTCCTATGAGCACATCATCTCTTCTGTAAAGAGCTTTACAAGAAAATTAAAAAAAAAATCTGTAAAAACATCAGTAAATTTAAACCTCAGTACTGGAAACGACTTCTGTGAATATGGATTCACATGCCAAGATGTTTGACAAGGGATTAATACTGAGTCCAGAGAGCTGCTGAAACACTCTAACCGGTAATGAATGACTTCACAGATTTCTCTGGGAGTGAAAAAAAACTGTTTATCCAACACTTTTCTAATAAACAGCAGCAGAGGAAAAGACTTAAATTGGAAGTTCTGGCTTGGTTGATGGTGCTGGGAAGCTGCAAAAACGTGCCGCTGTGTAAACACACAGTGACAGATTTGCTGCTTTACTGGCGGAGAGATCTCAGACCTCATTTCCTCTAGAGAGCAGGGGTCCTTGGGGATTTCTGTATAGATATGGGGCAAAGACGGTATAATGTTTTCCTATCTATATTATTCTAGTCAGCTATGGCTGTGAATGTTTCCATCTGGAAATGACCATTTGCCTGACGTTCTTGGCATGATACCGCTGCCTCGGCAGGTCTGACAAGCTTTAAGAATTACATGTTGCTATAATAAATATTTTATGATAATAACGTATGAATGCATCGAGCCTCAAGCTTGTTAGTGTTTGGCATTTTGAAGACAGAAGTAATATATTGGGAGGGCTCAAATTTTCAGCTAAAGCTAGCAAGCTTGAATAGACAAGTGTAATGCACAGACTCACATATCTGATCATTATTAGTCCAAAGTAACAAACTGACAGAGTTTCTCTCACCTACAGTGAACATCTTGAAACTCATATTATTTCTGATATTGTTTTATTAAAGCTAAAAAACAACACCATGCCAATGAAAGAAGCCACGCCTGTAATTTTAATGTTCAAATGGGACATTTATAAGAAATTCAACAACCACACAACTGTTATGAAGAGGAAAACTAGCCATGTGGGGTCAAATAAGTAAGCGTTGTTAGGAAACACGTGTAGTTTAAACACGGCCGCGCTTCGATTCTTGAGAACAGCATTTTGTTTCCTTTTATCTCAGAGTTACATGATTTTAAATTTGATTTGATTATCACTAACATCCACCTTGATGTTAGTGATAGTGCTATGTAGCTGCACAGTTTAACATGGGGGTAAGTAAGTAAAAAAAATCACATTTTTAATAAGAACTTTTTATTTATATAGTACTAGTTAAGATATTTATACAACAAAAATGATTTAAAAATAAGTAAAAGAAAAGAAAAATTACCCAAAAGCAAGTTTAAAAAGATAAAGAGGGTTTTTTGTAGGTCATACTATTTCATAAACATGTGACTGCTGAGTATAGCATTGTCAACACAACACAATGCCAGTGTATGTTCTACACCAAAGAGATGTCATTTCTTTCTACCTTTCTATGTAAAAATGCATCATTTGAAACATTCCTAACAACAAAATCTTCTTGTTATCTTTAAGCCTTTAAAGCAGGGGTCTCCCATCCCAGTCCATGAGGGCCGGTGTCCCTGCAGGTTTTAGATGTGCCCTTGATCCATCACAGCTGATTTAGATGGATAAATTACCTTCTCGACATGTCCTGAAGTTCTCCAGAGGCCTGGTAATGAACTAATTATGTGATTCAGGTGTGTTGACCCAGGGTGAGATCTAAAACCTGCAGGGACACCGGCCCTCGTGGACTGGGATTGGGGACCCCTGCTTTAAAGCCTAAACTATGAAATAAATGGGGAAAAAAAATCACATTTTGGGAAAATGTTCATTTTATTTTGCAATTTCTTTGGGTTTTATGGGGGTCAAAAAAAATCACAGTGATGATGTAGAAATAAAAAACTCATAAACTTGACTTTAAAGGGTTAAAAGAAAATGAAAAGCTTTAAAAAACCACAACTCCAAAAAACTGGGACGCTGTGTGAATATTGGAGCAATCGTGGCTCAAGAGTTGGGAGTTCGCCTTGTAATCGGAAGGTTGCCGGTTCGAGTCCCGGCTTGGACAGTCTCGGTCGTTGTGTCCTTGGGCAAGACTCTTCACCCGTTGCCCGTTGGTGGTGGTCAGAGGGCCCGGTGGCGCCAGTGTCCGGCAGCCTCGCCTCTGTCAGTGCACCCCAGGGTGGCTGTGGCTACAATGTAGCTGCCATCACCAGTGTGTGAATGGGTGGATGACTGAATGTGTAAAGCGCTTTGGGGTCCTTAGGGACTAGTAATACAAATACCAGCCATTTACCAATATTTTATTCACAACACAAAGAACCTGTCAGATATTTAAACTGCATACCGCATCTTTCACAACAGCGTGACTTCACAGTAATTCAATTCAATTTTATTCACAAGAATCACAAGAACAGTTATGTTGTAAGATTTAAAGAGATACAAAGAAAACAGAGAAAACCACAACAGTCAGATGGCCCCTTATGAGAAAATCCTTTGGCGATGGTGGGAAGGAAAAACTCCCTTTTAACAGGAAGAAACCTGAACCAGGCTCAGGGCGGGACAGCCTAAACAAAAAATCTGGACACCAGTCTCCTCCGATCCCAGATGTGAACGTTGCACTGTCCCAAGTTTTTTCAGACGTGTTGCCACCAATAAATTAAAATAGATTTCATATTTTCTTAAACCGTTACATTTTCACAGATTAAACATTTCATATGTTTTCTATGTTTTACTGTGAATAACATATTGGTTCCTTAGATTTGCAAATCATTGCTTTCTATTATTTATGATAATGGTGTGCAGGGTGTGAGCGTCAGATTGAAATCATTATCAGACAGCTGTGAGAGGAACACAGTGATCCGCAGTCATCTTGTTTCTCTGATGAGACACTCGTGACTTTGTGCAGGCCTCTTTCAGTAAATGCTGTTAAGGTTTTCCAACACAGCCTGTCTTGGAAACGAACGTTGCGTAAGGCCCGACGCTGGATAAATAACTGATCTATAGTGACACAGACGCAGGAGAGGCAGACCGAGATCCAGGTCAGGCAGTCGAAACACCTACCAGCCTAATGACTCGCCATACGTCCTCGCACACATTAAAGTGTGTCACCTCCACAGCACGTCTGAACTGGTTTGTGGTTTACGCTGTAATTCAGTTTCTACAAATAGATGTTTTTGTGCATGTGTGAGGCGTGCTCAGAGTCTTCGCTTTTTCTAACTTTTTTTTTTATCACACATGACTAAAAAAAAGAATGAATGAATCACAATGAGTGTAAAAAACATCCACTTTCCTTTGTTTCAGGACACATTTTTCTCTGATTAGTAACATCCACATTCCTGTTTGGACTTGGGGTGATTTGAGGCCCCTGAGTGTGTGTTTATAAGGTGACTCAGCTTTTTAAATAAGAGATTATTGAGGGTAGTTCCACAAGCTCGCAGTAACAACAGAGGTATGTGTGTGAGTGCATGTGTGCTGGTCACTGTGTACGTCCAACGCAAACAAACCCAAACAGAGAATATGCACTGGGGTGGATATGACTCATCTTTAAATACCAGATTTCTGCATTATTGGAGTGAAACGCACCATTGAGAAATGTTACCGGGTAAACTTCACAGGAAACAGCTGATGATGTTCGCTGATCACCGTGGAGGTACGGCCGCATGGCGCTGACCTCAAACTAAAAATTAAGTAAAAATCCTCCTAAATGGCTGCACACAAGTTTCAGATTGATCATTCAAATAAACACGAGTTTGTTTATAAAATGAAATCTATCTTTATTTACAGTAAATAGAGGCGTGTGTGTGTGTCTAGTCCCAGGTGAAAAACACACACACGTGCACACAGATGTATATACAGAGTGTGTAAATGAACGCAGGAGGTGTGTTTTCTCGCTCCCCAATGGTGTTTGAGTAAGCAAGCACACACATACGCGGGATTTGCACAGTTTGTGTGCATGTGTGTTGCTGCAGAGAGTGCCCACCTCTCTAGTGTATGAATGAGTGTCCTGAAAGTGCTAGATAAAGGTGGTCTGTGCTGTAGCTCTGCTTCTCTGACCCTTAAAAAGGAGGCATTGATGGGAGGACCGGCTCAGCTGGCTGCCGCAGATCCAGCATCCTCCTGTAATGTAAAGGCGGAGGATGCACGGATGCAGGACGGTGGAAACAGGTCGACACATCCGTGACACAACGACACTGTGAGGGAGGGATAGAAGGACTGTGAGACCCGCAACAGTACCAGCTCTGGGAGGGGCGGCCATTTGTCACAACCAGTTGGCGTGGGAGGGGAAGCATTTCTAGAAAACAGGACTGTAGACTCATTTTTACATCATCGCTGCAAATCAGAACCTGATGATCAGTAATTTGGTCTCGATCAGTGAATCTGAACCCCGTGGTGAGTGCTATGGTAGTCGGGTATTTCTTCTATTTAATGTGTGTGTAGTACTTGTGTCTTCTCAAAAAGTTTGTGTTCTCTTTGAACCAAAGTAGCTGGATGCTACTGGTTACAAACAAAGGAGACAGCACGGATTATAAACTAGGAGGCCTCAAATTAGGTCCAATTAAAACATCTGTAACATCTGTAAACCCAAATGAATTAAAGTGATTTTTAAAAACACATCTAAATAGGAGGATTTATCCAATGTGTGTGTGTATGTGTGCACTACATGATCATAGCTCGAAACATGCAGTAAAAGACCAGCAACAGTCCAGTCTTTATTGTGCAGGTCACACTGCCGCTTCTCGGGGGAGCACCCAGGTAGGTAGTTACCCTCAGGGAGTCCCCAGAACTGTTTGTTTTAAAAGTGGCAAATATTACCAGTTAGTTCTGGGACGCAGATCGCGACTACATTGTTACCAGAATTTGATTTTCCCACGAGAAATGTACCTGATGAGGCAGGATTATCTGATCACAACAACTAACGCAACGGCCGTCGCGGGATATCGCTGGCCTCAACAAAGGTTGTCTTTCATCATCACGAGAGCATGATGAAACTTTCTGCCAACAGAAGAAGAAATGTGCGGTTATGTTGAGAAATGAAACGGGGCGATCTAATGAGCTCGGTGGGGGGAAAAAAAACTGCGTCGAATTAGAAAGAGAAACAGAAACATCATTAGCGAACACACAAACGCTCATTTCCTTTGGCTGGCCGGCAGATTGTATCAACATACGGCTTTTGTTTGAAAGCCGCAGATATGAAATATGGAGTGAGTAAGAGCACGGCATCTAGACCGAGAAGTACTAACCAACACCCCTCCTCCTCTTATACCACACACACACATACACACACAGAGCAACACACTTTGCCTTACCAGAACCACATCCGGAGTGAGCGACCCTTAGCCCCCTTTAAATTTCTGCCAGATGCAGGTCACACCTCAAAGGTGCACTGAACTCTGTGCCTTGCTTGCATTATTTCAGCCAGCATTCATGTATTCATCCTGCCTGAAGGATATTAAATGATGCATGAGATTAACATGCAAAACATTATATATACTAATGAGTGCCTGAGGACACGGCCCCAGTGCTAAATGTTGATGGCAGGGTAAATAAAAAGCTAACAATGGCACAAAAGATCACCAAAGTGCCCAAATTTATGCTTTAATGTTGTCTGAAACTCATTTTCTGGCATATCCATCAAAACTTTCACTAACAATGTCTTGCATCTGGAACAGATCTGTGGATCATCAAAATCTGACAGGTTCATGGACTATAAACATATTTTCAAGCTAGTGCAATGAGTAGATGGTGATGCACTGATACTTACCCATTAGCAAAAATCTAATCGATCAGTTGCCTTTGATATTTAAACTTGGGTGAGATGGATGGTCAAACTTAGCTCAGACTAAATTACCACTTATTTATCCTTCGGAGGTCTAATAATTCTAGTCTGAAAAATATGTTTTGGAGAATTTTTTTTTAAAGGATACTTTTGGAGGCAATAGTGGCACAATGTTGTGACAGTTAGCATTGCTGCTCACAGCAACAAGGTACTGGGTTCAAATCCATCAGCTGGCTTAAGCTTTTTTCTATATGGATGTTCCCCCCATGTCTGCGTGGGGTCCTCTCCAGGTACTCCACCTTGCTCCCACAGTCCAAAGGCATGCATTGGTTGGGCTTACTGGTGATTTTAAATTAGCCAAAGGTGTGAATGTGAGTGTGACTGGTTGTCTGTGTGTGTTAGCCCTGTGAAAGATCGGTGACCTGTCCAGGATGTATCTCATTCCAACTGTGAAAGAAACGATAACTACCAAGAACATACCAAACGAGCCGTGCAGCGACATAAACGCAGCAAACAGCCTACTTTGCACCATGAAATATTACCTTACTAATGGAGAACAATGATTAGTACTCAAAACTGATCAGGACACACGAGGTATTTGTAGGGCAGGGATGTCAAATTCATTTTACATTGTGGGCCACATGCAGCCCACTTTGAACCTGCTGTAAAATGCTGAAAGTTCTGTCATTTAATGATTTATCTGCAGTATAAATGCGTATAGGGGAGGTCTTTTTCACTAGGAAATGCTGTAAAAATCCATGAAAATACAGTTTAAAATTCCAGAATTTATGCCCTCCTTCACTTATTCCAAAGCCATCCGGTGGGACGGATTGGAGTCTCAGACGGGCCGGCTCGTAGGCCTTATGTTTCACACTCCTGCTGCAGGGCAAGTCTCTCCTATATCCTCAGCTATAAGGTCATAACTATATTATAGTGTTTTTCCAGTCTTCATGATACTTTGTGACACAGTGCAGTATGAATATGTTGCTCATAAAGACTGATAGCGGGCCTTCTGTCTCGCTGCATAACAATCAAAGCCTGGCCGTGAGCCTGGGTAATCAGTGAGCGACCGGGCTCATTCACAGCCTCAGCTACGCCATCCCCACACAGCCACTCTCTCAACACAGTTATGCTATTTGTACAGTATAAACATTTTGGATGATTATATGCAATTACCCAGTGCAGCGCGGACATCCACACATGGACTCGCACAAACCTGCACACACGCCGACCTCTGGGATTCTCTTCCATGCTGAAAAGTGTTTCCGGAGAAATAAGGCGGTAATGATAGAATTCAGGGTCACACTCGCTGCCAACATCCTGTCCAAATAAACAATCCTATTAAATATTTTCGTGTCAGTCTCCCCACTTATTGCCATACTCTACAATCGGAGTCTGCGCTCTCAAAACTACAGCGCTGACCGCGAGGATTTGCTCACGTGTGGCTCTCTATGACACCAGCAGTCAAAAAGAACGACACGCAGAAAATGTCAGCACGCTAGACGAGGGCGTACCGATCCAACTATTGATAGCATCGATAGCAATGCAAGTATTGGTACTGGATCGACCAAGCGCAACAGGATCGACGCTTTGTTTTTGTCCGCCAAGTTTGGGACTGTAGTCAGCGAAAGGTGTTAAATTAAGTTTTGTTTTAAATTTAAAAATGAAAAAATATACATCAAACATGCAGCATGAAAGCTGTCTAAACATTTTTATGCTGAAGTTCATGTCTGTTGTATTTCTAGCCTACAGCACATCATAGCCAAAGTCCTTTAGATACATATTTTTATTCCAGGTCTCCAAAAAGGTGTGTTTTGTTGTGTTGAATAAGCTTTATAACTTCAAAGTATCAGTATTGGTATCGGCAATACTGGTCCTGTATTTACTTGGTATTGGATGGATATTCAGTACCAAGCATTCACGTCTTTACCCGGCCCATCGCGCTGCCTCACAGAGAGCGTGCTCGGAGCCCAGGCACGCTCTGAGCGCAGCCCTTTAAAGAAGTGGTCAGGACGTTACACTCTACACACTGCGTTTCTCAAACACATGGGCCTGAGGTTTTCACGCCTGCTCTGGCTCTCTTGTTTTTTTCACTTTGTGTGGGTTTCGCATCTTCTTTGTGTCAGGTAGAGGGGATATGGCACGTACAGAGCAGAGACAGCCATTGTTGCCCTCAGCTTCCTCTCTTACACATGCTGCTGCTCGAATAACACATGCTTTCTTTCAGAGCTGAAAAGGAGAAACCATGAGTAAGAAAACATCCCCCTTAACTTCTGCTTTAACTGATAATTGCTGCTCTAACTATGGCAAACCTCAGTCGGATATTGCAACATAACACAGACTGGTCATACTGCTACTTTATCACCACAGTTAGCGTAGACAAACCTTAGCAATGCATAAAGCCACCGTCCCCATAAAAAGTCAGTTCCTTTGTAGGTGATTGCTGGCGGACATCCGCCTGAACACGCGACCCTTATATTTACCACACCATCACATGTCTATAACAGTTCTTCGCTCACCTCATAGTTCATATATTTACCATTGGTTCACTTAACCTTTGCCTTGCTAATGTGTCATTTCATCTATTATTACTACAAGATTGACGTGTCTTTCATTCTGGGCAGAGAGAAACAACGTCATGTGAAAAAGAACGCTTTCACAGTTCTGTCAAAAACTAAGAACAACCCAGGATTTGACAGAACTTGAAGTAATCATTTTGTGTTGGACTTCATCAGCTCCTCCCATCAGTGGAAATGTTTTACGAGGTTTCTTAGACCATTCAGATGTAGAGGCATTTGTTTATGCACAGCTCTTTAACGGTCCTGCTACAGTATTTCAGTCAGGTTGAGGTCTAGACTTTGACTGGACTGTTTTAACACCTTGATTTTCATTCTCGTGCCACATCTACGTTTACAGTGCTGAGCAAATGTCTTGAGCTACCCCATTCTTATGTTTTGCTAGGATAAGAGATATAGGTGTAGTAATTTGTTGAGATGTGCAATATTTGGAAATGCGGGATAAACTGTTTGTACAATTCTAAGGACCACCTCTGTTCTTCAGCACAGCCTGAACTCTCTTAGGCAAGATTTCCTTTAATTTCTTTAAGTCGTCTTCAGAAAGGTTCTCCGGGCTGCTTGAAGGACATTTAACACTCACTCAAAGTGCTTTATACAACATGCCTCATTCATCCAAGAAGTGTTTTATGCCTTAATGCTTTCTATCTAACATTCACAGATATTCACACACTGGTGAATGCATTAAGTGCAATTTGGGGTTCAGTATCTTGCACAAGGATACTTTATCAAACTACCCACCTTCCAGCTAGTAGATGACCTGATCTACCTCCTGATTTACCACTTTTTAAGGGCTACCGGCATTCATTACCAAGATATGCCAAGTTTTATGTCAATTTATGTCTTTCAACTGTGTTATCTCAGGCATCTTTTGTAGATTCTAGACTAAAGAAATGGAAGCAAAGTGTTTAAAGACACAATTTAAACTTAGTTCTTTGCTAAGCTGTTTGTTATGTGGCGACACAGCACTGGTTCATCCCTGAGTTAGGTGATTTTTTTACGTTTAAAGGATTCATAGGTCGGTATTAAGTGGCTAAATAACATTGCTTTGGAAATGGTCCAGTAGAAGGACTGCACAGCGTACACTAAACCTTTAGAACGCCTGGAGAACTGTTCCTCAAGGCCACTTAAAAAAAATTGCAACAAACTATGGATCCTTGGAAACAAAATACAAAGAAATGAGGAGTGGCCCATGACTTTTGCAAGGTACTGTGTATATCATTTAAGGTAGGACGTCAGTGCATAAGTCAAGGTATAAACAGGGGTTTTTATGTATACATCCTATGGTGAGGATTTTTGCACTGTAAGTAGTGGGCACTAAGCCATCTGGTATGTTTCTGTTGCAGATTACAGGCCAGCCAAGAATACTCAAGCCTCTGAGAAAAGCAGCCAATGACAGAAATAGAGTCAGACCAGGTTAGCATGTCTGTGGACCTCATTAACCATGCCACAGTGAAACGTCCGCCCACGTGTTCAACACGGGCTACTTGATTCTTGATATATCTGTACACAGACTGACTTGCCTGAGAAACTGTTCCCCGGGCCCTTTATGGTATTTACACCCTCTGGATTATTTACATTGGAGAAGAAATAAAGAAAACATGTTTTATGAGAATGTTCCAGCCGCAAAGACGTGATGTCAGTGCTGCAGCCTTGTGTACAGGGTAAGGCGAGGCGCACAAACACATCTCCCATCTTTCTGTCGTTTGCAAAAAATTCATAGCGAGGACCGACCGCCTCTCCACGACTTGGCCCTCGCTGTGGACTCACAGACGGAGCTCAGAGCCGGAGGCCTGAACGAGAGCCAGGTGCTAGTGTTAGCAGACTGTGGAGAGACCGAGGGAAGTGCCTCATCCGACAAACACACACACAGCGAGAGCACCGAGAGAAGCAACGCTTCTTCATTGCTCATATACATACACACTCTCAATGTGGAGCCACAAGCTTTAGCAGTAAACACTCAGGCCTCTCACAGGATGCTCTGTAAATATTTGCAGCTCGGCATGCATTGAAGGGAGAAGGACACGACAGACCAGGCAGAACGTGACTAGCCTCAGCCAACTGCCTCCACCCAACACACTCCAGCACATCCCCAGGCTTGAAATCAACTCGACAAAAAAAAAAAAGCCCAAAACATGACCTTATTCAGCATCCGCACGCTACAGCCTACCTTGGTGATGTAAAGTGGGACCTTCTGTCAGTGGTTACAGAAAGGCGAGGGAAATATTTGCTTAAGCGGGTGGATTATTATGCCGCTGACATTATTACAGTGTTTATGCATAAAGTAACATAAAAATCTGCTATAGACACAAGCACACAGGCATTAATTACTAAATAAATACGCAGAAATTTCCCTCAATTTTCTCCAAGATCCCCATGACTCAATTCTTACTGGAGCCATCAAAGAATGTGAAAGGAAGGAATGTTTTGGTTTTTTTATAGAAAAGAAACATTTTAATGTTGCTGATTCATAAGAAGTGCGGAGCTATTTCAGCTTCAGAAGCAGGGCAAACCATAAAGTAGTTTGAGAAGCACTGCCTTAAGTCTGATCTCACCTGAAAATGTAATCATTTACATAGACGTGTGAGCAGCACTGTGCACCTGCAGGTTGTAACTTTGACGACCTTTACATGCGCTGGAGCTAAAAAGAAAAACAAGGTTATATAACAAGTCGGGGATTCACCATTTAGTCTGGGATTCTGTTTCAAAGTTAGAAAACTTTGTATAACTATTTTTATACAGCGCTGACTACTGATGCTAAAGTGAAATTAGCATCAGAAGCGCTTCACGCTAACTACCGAAAGGACGGTGGCCTTGAGAGGTCAAACGGAGTGAAAAAAAAATACAAAAGCAAAAGACCCCCACCCATACAGCCCACACACGTTATTAGGGAGACAATAACGTGATGTTTTAACTACCGTGTGGTCGTGTCCCGGTGTTTTATTCACGGTGCCAGCTGACAGAAACATTTGCGGAGGGAGGCCGGGCGGTCAGGTTGTGCCGTAGGTTGTGACTTGTGCGGTAAATCTACGTCGTAACTGAAGATATAACGATAACCTGATACGCACCTCCCAAGAAACGTAACCTTATTCAACACAGCAACTTGAATGATGCTGGAGGTGAGTTTAAGCTTTAAGTGACGTTTCCGGTTACATCTTAAGTAAGGACGTAGATTTCCCGTACAAATCTAAATCCAGCTTAATCAGGCTGCAGGGTTTTAGAGGTGTTTGCAGTTATGACGTAGATTTACTGCTGAAGTATAAATCCTCAGTAAGTGTTCAACATAGCTGCCCAGTAGTGAGACTTGCTTATGGAAGGAGTTTAATCAAACTAAAAGTACAGAAACTCGTTGGGAACACAGTTGCTGCGTGTGCAGCTGAATAAAAGCTGTTAGTTTACACCTTTGTACCATTCGCCCTCTTGAGATTAAAGCACTGAATCAAAACCACAAGCAAAAGTAAACCATGGCTCCCACACCAAACTGCCACTTCAGCACAGTTTAGAATATATAGCAGTTGCCAGCGGCTGTTTTCTTTTAGGAAAGTAAAAGGAAAAAGAAGATCCCAGCTCTTTATTACAAGTCAGTGTACCATCAAAATGATTCTGATGCTGTTATTTGAATGTAAAACAGGCCACACAGGACTTCAGATCACCGACAGAATGGATCCCTTGTCTGTCTTGGCGGCCCTCCTGTTGCCTTAAAAAGGACTTGGATATCATCTGCCTTCATGTTATGACCAAATAAACAACTCCAACTTCTGACTGGGCGCTTCTGGAAAGTGTGACAGCTCCCTGATCCTGAGCCACACCGTCAGCTGGGTGGAGCTTCATACCCTGTTGTGACACATGCACACATTGTTTCATTGTGAAACCAGAGTAGGGTCACAAAAAGTTGACAATCGCAGGTAATCGGTACAAAAAGGGGACTTTCGAGGGTTGATTTACACCCGTGTGACTCCGAGGCCCGGAGCTGGGTGGAGGATAGGGTGGTGGAGAGGAAGAGGATCCCTGCTAGAGTGAGAAGTGTTTACTTTCACTTTAGTTATAAGTAGCAATTATAGCTCGTTAAATAAAGAAAACATTTTTTCCTTTAATCTTCTACTTTTACAGCTAAATCAACCTGCAGGGAAAATCTGGCCACATGGACGGTTAAGGTCTGATCAGAGTCTAATTAGAGCTTTGTGACATAAAAAATGATCAGAGCCTCTGCTTTCTGCTTTCTGTTTGGCAAGCTTCCACCCATCTGGCACCCATATATTCTACGACAAAAGTCTAAAAAGTTATACGCCATTACTGCTTGACCCCAGGTCTGGGCTTAGCATGCCAAAACAATACCAGGACGAGCGTACGGCTTCCCAGAGCGGCAGCGCGGAACACAAATAGCAACTTCTAGAAGCCGCCGAGCCGCCTGTGTAGGGGAGAAGGGAAGCTGAAGGAGGAGGAAAAACAGCAGGACGAAGAAGAGGTGGAAATGGGTGGTGGCCAGGAAGCTGGACTCTTCCTGCCCTAATCACAAGTCAGAGAGTGTTTCCTTTCATTGTACAAGCTCCAGAACCCATTAGCCAGGCAGACCCCTACACACACTCTTAAATACATACACATTCTTCATAGGAAAAGTTCATCTTACTCAGACATAACATATATGAACGGGAGTACATTCCCTCAATCTCTATATGTAGGTTTGTTGAGTGAAACTCAGCCACACAAACACACTCTGAGTCACAGGTACGCCGATCCTACTTGGCAGGGCCGCAGCACATTGTGCAGCCCTTTGGCTCTGCTCTGATAAACACTTCATTATGAAATCCTGAGGACACAGTAAATATTTGCAGAGGCCCTTATCAGCCTGCCTTATCTTGGCGTGAACTCCAGGCACCGCATGACTCTCGGGCCCTGTATTTTCTTACTGCCTATAACTGCGCAGAGCAGCGCCACAGAAAGCTGCTCTTCTTTGAAAGCCTCCTAGAAACCCGCGCTACACGACAGCGGAGACCAGCGCACGCCGGGGCTTTCGCCTCCGTCTAGACGCGAGCGAACGTGGCACTCTGATGAGAAGCCGGCGAGCCTGGATCGGTTTCTGAAGCTGGTGAATTGCAAAAGTTTACTAGCTCAGGTCACTGATAGAAGAAACACGTTTACAACTGCAGAGTTAATCAGTTATGGGCCGATGGCTGCTGCTGATACAATAATCTGTGACCTGAGAGCACGCCGGTGTCACTCATACAGTTAAAGGTTCGCTATAGTGCTCATTTCAAACTCCATAGTTTGATTAATGGGCTATAATAGAGTTCTTAATGATCATACATTGGGCCTTAGTGTGTGTGTGTGTGGCAGAAAACGAGGAAAAGAATAAAAAGTCTCTGGAAAGTGCAACACAAGCACATTTATTTTTTTATTGAAGCAAGCCATGACTCGGGTAAAATCCTAGAGAACACTAAGGGTTAATGATTCACTCGTCATCCTCGCTGCTGCGCTCGCACTTGAGCATTTTCATTCCCCACAAAAAGATTTCCTCTCTAAACTTCTCACATGGTTTTGTTTAAATAACTCCCCGAGGCTCTAAAGAACAAAAACTACGATTAAGATCCGCTCGACAAAGAAAAAAACAACACAAACTTGTTGATTCGTCTTCTTCCTCTCTGCATTTTTTTAATCAGAATTACGAGTCCCAAGATTTAACTTGTGACTCTGGACTAGACTCCCAGAACTAAATATCAGACCAGTACTTTTATTTTTGATGTCTTAAAGGAGACCTATTCTGTAATCGCTGTAAATCAGCTCAGTTTTTACAGCGCTGGTCAAACCTTTTGTATGTGAAGGGCAGCCAATCAGGATAAAGCTGGCTTAAAGAACTGGGGGAAACAGCTCGTTGACAGATAGTCGGCGATATTAGAGCCTCGGCCCAAAGCCAGTATGAAGCACAAAGCTAGTCCCAGATTAAAAACAAGGAGCTGGAAGTGAGCAGAAACTTTGTGTGGCACTTCTTCTGCAGTCTGAGGGTTGAGAGTGCCAGTCTATATCACGTATATCGACATAATAAGGATTGAAATCGTATCCTCCCACGGCCCAGTGCCTCTTAAGTTTTTCATTTTGAAAATTCATTACGCAACACCATCTCCAGTTTGTTCTGTACCCCTTTTCCATGTTCGCAGTGAACTTTCACAACCGTTGCAGAGAGCATGTACACATCCGGAGGAAAGGGGGGGGGGGGGGGGGGGGGGGGGGGGGCATCTCAGCAGCACTTGGGTAAAACTAGCTGGTCAGCGCTTTGACCGTGTGTGACATCATCATACATCTACAAGAAGTCAGAGTCTGAAACTTTTTCAAAAAATGTTTTTTTGTTTTTTTATTGGGAGAACTACAAAAAAATGTACAGTACAAAGTTAACAGTCTCACACTCAATTTGTAGTGAACTGACCCCCCCTCCCCCCCCCCCCCCAAAAGAAAAGAACACAACTCTCGGTTGTCTTTTTGTCCGTCTTTTTTTTTCTCCATTTTTTTTTCTGTGTGTTACATTCAAAAAGCTTTACTTCTGATAAAGTAGTCAAAAGTACATAGTGCGCATCCCCCTGTACCTACTATGTACAATCCAAATGTGTCCATCCAACTTCCCTCTCCAGCAAACTCAACACTAGATTTCAATATTTTAAAAAAAACCAAACAAAAAAGAGGAATGGGGACTTTGAGAAAGTTTACAGTTGTGTTTTTTTTCCTTTCTTTTTTTCCTGTCAGAGTGTCTGGAGTGGTAACAACCTCTAGAAAAAACAAAAATCCAACACTACATTCAGTTCCATCTGGATTTATAAAAAGATGCAATGTAGGAAAAATACTTTATTTGGTTAATTTTAAGGCATGTCAAGATTATGAACCCCATAGGCACTACACAATAATACTGGGGCACAAGGGATTGCTACATTCTTTAGCACGTGGCTGGAATCACAGTGTGACCTCGTGCAAACAGAAAATGAAAAAGGAAAAAAAATAAAAATACTTTTTGGTTAATTTATTGACTCGGGTTCTTTGTCACTGAAGTCTGATCTAGATCAACGAAAAGAGGAACGAAGGTTTGGACGGTCTATGACAAACCATTGTTTATACATTCTACAGACACATCTAAATAAGGATCCTCAAAAAAAGAAATAAAAAAAGAAAAGCCTTCTACAGCTCTGACACACAACCTCAGGAGCAAACAGCAATCACGCAAACTTTTTTTTAATAAACGTAAACAAGGAAACAAAATTAATGAAATAAATATCACATACGTTCTCTTAAATTAAGATTTTTTTTTACTCATTTACAATAAAAATAACCAAGTGAAGTTACAAAAAAAGGAGAAAAAAACAATATATATATTACTGTGAAAAGAACATACACTCCACTTTATGCAGATTAATAATGGCGATCATAATTTAAACATAAAAGAATATAGATCTATTGCTTCATCATACTTGATAAATACAGTATGGACACAAATTACCAATGTAGCCTATACTTTTTTTTCACAAGATAATAAATAAGTTAAATAGTCCATAGCCAGTTATGCACTGCTATGTAAATCACTCAAAAAAAAAAAGAAGAGAAAAAAAAGAAACAGCTAAAAAAATATATATTCAACCATCAGCAGTGATTTCCCCAAACAAGCCCAACTCAAGAGTGCTTTTTAACCAAGCAACAAACTACACTAACCAAACGAACCACTGGGTGGCGCTGGGTGAGAGACAGATCTGGAATGGAAGTTGAAGCTTTCAGAGAGGAAAAGAAGAAGAGGATGAAAAAAAAAAAATAATGTTACTTTAAGTCAAGGCATTTTCTTGGCAGGATGGGAGGAAATCTGAAACCGCTTACAGTCTCTTCTTCTTGTCAAGTCATGTTACACACACACACACGCACGCACACACACACCTAATCCCAGGAAACGTGTGGCTTGCCTGATAGAGCAACAATAAGGGAGAAGGGGGCTGCCATGAGCCCTTGGGCAAGGCACTGATGGAATGCCTTCTGTTTGCTATCTAAGTTTTATTACAGCTATATTACATATAAAGAAAAAAATACTAGACTAATGCCAGGTCAAGGACACTTTAAACTGAAGCTTTATTGATCTCTGCGGGTGAGACTCTCCTCTTGCCCCCCTCCAGCGAGGTCGGAGCAGGGTCAGCACCTTTAGAGCTGGTAGAGATTTTAAAAGTCTTGCACGAAGGCACTTCAGCAGGGATGGATGCTGCTGAAATGAGGGCAGTGGGGTGGGATCCTGGGATCCTCTGCTTTGAAGGACAGTCTCTCACTCACTGACAACCCACCTCCCCTAACTCGTCCATCATAATCCATATGAAAAAAAAAATAAAGAAAAAAGAAAAGTGTGATTAGTCATCTGAAATCGACAGCCTGCTGAAGATTGGCAAACGTCTTCCAGCGTCCAGACTCGGGGACTCGGAGCCGCTGAGGCTCCCGGAAGAGCTGAGGGACCCGCTCGCATAGCTCTCCCGGTCAGAGAGCGAGTCTGGCGGGCTGGGAGGAGGATCGAACACCGGCGACTCGTTGAGGCGGCGCAGCGCCTGCAAGTGGCTCATGTTGTAGGTCGGAGGGGAAGGCGGGCACACGCTGCTCTGCACGTTCCCGTAGTAGGCACCGGCGGAGTGGTTGTTGGCGTAGCTGCTGCTGGTGTGCACAGTCAGCGGGGCCAGTAAGGCTTTTAGGTCCTGTCCGGGGAAAGAGAAGGCACTGTTGATGCACGGCACGGAGTTCGGGGACAGAACGTCGTCGTTGTAGTAGCTGTGGGCGGAGGTGCAGGAGGAGGCTGAGGTGGGAGGCGGAGGGGTCCGGGACGTCGGGCTGTCGAGCAAGGGAGACTCCAGTCCGTGGTGGGTGGAGAAGCCGGAGAAGCTGAGACTGTGGTGAAGCTTTGGTCTGTCCCTCTGGGTGTAGCCGAGCTGCTGCTGCGGCGGCAGGACCTCTCTCTGGCCGTAGCCGCAGAGCTCGCGAGCCGATCTGGGCTCCCCCGTCTGCACGTTAGCGTTGGCGGGCGGAGCGGGCCGGCGCTCGTCGGCGTTGTGGATAAAGTGACAGCGGGGACCGTACGGGCAGAAGCCGATGGTGTGGAAGGTGCGGCACGGCTCAGTTTTGTATTTAGGGTGGCGGGACAAGCTCCTCAGCTCGTGGTAGCCGTGAGCGAACTGACACTTTTCGCCGTACTTGCAGGAGCCGTTCTCCTCGAAGGGCCGACACAGCTCGGTCTTGTAGCGGGTGGAGTTGATCTGTGAGCCGGGCTTCTGCTGCAGCACGCCGCGCTCTCCGTTCTCGCTGTAAGCGCGGTCGCGAAACTTGTTCTCCTTGTTAATGAGGGCCGTGGCGCTGCTGTTGCTGCTCGGCGTGTTCTCCTTGAGGCCGCCGTAGGTGCCCATGGAGAACTTGTTGCCGTTGTTCATCGCCTCCACGTTGCTGGTCGAGTTTCTGCGGTAAAATCCCGGCGTGAAGGCGCTGCCGGAGCCGGGAGCGCCAACCGGAGCTCCCACCGCCTTCTTGTCCAGCATGCTGTTGATGTGGAGGGCGTTCATGTTCATGCTTTTATCTTGCTGCTGGGAAGAAATGACACCAAGTTAGCGTCTCGGACAGTTAACTGCGTTACTGTTTTGAGCACATGGCGTATAGACTGCGCCTGCAGTATTTACAACTTGTTGCAGTCGAACACACGCAAACTGTGCACAAGTTAGTGCGCCACTTCAGGCACAAAACTCATTCAGAACAAGAAAAGACTCTTAAAGCGTCAAACTTTACCTTATAAAGCATGTCCATGTCGTAGAAAGCTGACAAGACGGTCGCTGACATCTCTTTTCCCCAAACTTGCTGCCGCACTGCCTCTTTCATGGAGGACCGAGCAGGATCCTTGAATGCGACGAGCGGTAGTTTGTGCCACGACTGGTTTTTGGTTGTGGAAAAAAAATAAAACTTTTGAAAAGTTGCTTAAAAAGCTTATGTGCAGGTTTAAGTCCGTGAAAGAAACAGGAGGGAGGGAAAGAGGGGGGTTAGGTTTGTGTTGTTGAGTTGTAGGTGGTTTTATTTCCTCCCCTTAAGAAGCGCTGAGCCAGAGTGCTTTGCTGGGAGCTCTAAGCCTTCGTATAAATGTTGCGTGGCCGGGGAGGGGCGAGCTCAAGTCGGTGCAAACTTTTTTCGAGGAGCCGCCTCCTCCCCGAGGAAAAAAAAACTTCCATTCACCGGTTGGCCGTCTATTCTTTAACACCACGCCTTGAAAATGAAATACAACTCCAGCCCAACCCCCCCACAACCACCACCCTCTCACGCCCCCGAAACTTTTTTTTTTATTTTTTTATTTAAATTTTTTTAAAATCACACAATTTTGTGGAAGCTGGTTTTGCTTTTTGGGCTCGTTGAGAAAGAATGTGGTACTCTACTATGAATGCGTGCCAGCCTGCAGCGCATTAGCGAAGCTCGGTGTCGTAAATAGAGGGAAGTTTTAAGGTTCCTCAAGTCCTGGGATTTGAACCGACAGTCTTCTTTTCTTGTGCACTTAGAAGCTGACACATGTATTTGTAATGGAAGGAAATTCAGCCTCTCCCTGCTTCTCTGCCTGTGGATGGGGTGAGACCACAAATATGAGCGCAGAAAAGACCAGTCAGAGTGCAGCACAATTTTTAGACTTAACTGGTTGCATAATCCACAGTATCCACTCTACACACACGCAGGTTCTATATGCCAGCATGACCCACTTTAATCTTGTCACGACTAAACCTTTTTAAAAGTGTTGGCTTTCACCTTTGAAGCCGTCACTCCTAAAGCACAACGTGCAGAGTCATTACTGCAGTAAATAGATTTGTTTTGGTTCAGTCTTTTTAAAGCACTCCTCTAAGTTCCTCTAAAACTTGTTTTTCACCATCCTCCAACCTCAAGAAGGCCCAGACTGTGCAGGAATGTGGTTTTTGTGTGGAGCGACAGAGCAACACTGCCCCCTAGAGAGCAGCAGGGGGATCGGTGAAAGGGGAGGAGGACTGAGGCGCCACCTGCTGACTAGAGCTGGATAAGATTTTAGAGGTCCACCCAGGACAGTTAAACTGGAGCACTATCATACTTTTAACTGATTCTTTTTTTTAAAATAAAAGCACATCAATTCGTATTTCTGCACAAAGAGGTGAAAGTAAAGCTCCTGAGACGCAAAAAAAATCATTTTTAACATGTTTTTGTCATTTTAACAAAACCTCCCTGCCTAACAATAAAAAGTCCCTCAGTTGTAAAGTCAAAGAGTCCAGTGCGGTTGCAATAAGCCCCTCCATCCTTGCAAGGATGGCAAAATGTTCACATGAAAATGTCAAACTCCTCAAGTCTGCTCTCTGGAGTTATGACAAGATTTAAAAAAAACCACAGTGGAAAGATTGCAGAGTTGGCAGCAGAGCACGGGAGCTCTATATCAGGCCTCCGAAAGGCAGATATTTCAGGCAGGAGGGTATTTTAAAAAAGAAAAAGAAAAAAAGCAACACATATCACCAGAAATGACTGGTTTCTGCAACACTGGTTTTCCATATATTATTATATTTGGAAGAGTGATTCTAAAAGTTTTCCTTCTGTGACATGATTCAGTGTACTGTTAAGGGCTGAATGGTTTGGTTAGAGATGGAAGAAGAGCAAAAAGAAAAAAAAAAGGAAAATAGCAACAAGCGAAAAACAAGTGACATAAGAGCTTGGAATCTACTACTACCAACCCTAAAATTAGGCTGAGGGCTGCCCCAGGACTATTTGCAAAGTTGTGATAAATAGTTTAATGTGAAGGACAGACACAGCGAGGCTCCTGAGAAATCCCTCGAACACATCCTCGTCCCGCAGAAACCGCTCTCCCTTCGCACGGCTCTGTTTTTATTGGGGGATGTCGAGGCGCTCCAAAACATTACGTCAGTTTTACTGTAACTGGGAACATGGCTACCAGGGAGAGAGGGAGAGAGAAGGGTCCAGCTGTATGAGGGGGCAGCATGGATCCACACACACTCAGGGAGGACAGTAGCGTATTGTGCCTGCCTCCTAATTACATAACCGGGAAAGCTAGAGGGAAGAATAAAAACGCAGTCCAATGGGAAGAGTCCTGCAGTAAATTAAATATCACAGGAAAATAACACCTCGTATAAACACACAGGAGTCAAAAGCGTACGCTGAAATACAACTCTGGTGACGTGTCAGCGCCGACACAATCGCCGCACTCAAGCCCGAAAAGCTTCAAGGCGCCCGAGTTGTTTTGTTCCGAATTAAAATTCCCTGGTGGACATGGAGAGCGCGGGACGCACTGCGAGCTCAATGCTGACACTGTTGGAAGT
Source organism: Neolamprologus brichardi (assembly GCF_056152115.1). Taxonomy (NCBI): domain Eukaryota; kingdom Metazoa; phylum Chordata; class Actinopteri; order Cichliformes; family Cichlidae; genus Neolamprologus; species Neolamprologus brichardi. Next base: position 26,685,601 of record NC_142116.1, on the reverse strand, counting down.
TTGTCGTGTGACACATTCCCGCTGATAAGAGAACAGTGCGTCGAGTGTTGTTTTCGCACAAGCCCGGCTTGAATTATTGTTATGACTCCACAATTGCCAGAAATCTGCACACATGTTCACAAAGTGTTGTTAAAAACCATCGTAGCATTTAGAAACAAACAAAGAAAAAAAAACAGGACATCATGTTTTATTTTTCCATTTTAGCAGTTGGGAACATTGGATTTAAAAAGTACACTAATAATGGAACAGTAATCATGCACTTAGGACGCTTCTGGCACTCAATGAGAGCAACATTTGTAAGACATGAAGTAAAAAACGAAAAACAGAGTTCCTTCATTCCCTCCACTTGATCATTAAAAGACTTCACCACAAAACCAGCCTGTGGTCTCCTGTGTCGGGCCATTAAAATCCATTTATGTGATAACTGAAATATTTGGAAGTCTTTTCCCATCGAAAATAAACAACTGGTGCAACTAAAACCGATCTCTTCTAGCTTCTCTGTCTCAGCCTGTCCAGCACCTCTAGAGCCAGAGCGGCCCTCTGCTGACGCAGCGTCAGCCGGGCGTGCTCGATGGTGCAGCAGAACTGAGGCAGAGCTGGGAGGGAGTCCAGGGCCTGCTGGGAGCTGAGGGCCTTGCTTTGGGCCAGAGTGTGGATTTGGTTAACCTGGTCCAGCCCAGCAGATCCCGGTTCCTGAGTGTCCTTGAAGGTTAGGATGAGGGAGCCAAGGTGTCTGTGAAGCAGCTTCACCCACTGGATGGGCTCAGCCCACAGGTTTAGATCCCCTTTCTCGAACAGGAAGTCGTCATCGTCCTGGTCAAAAGCAAAATGGAAGTCACTTTACTGGAAGGGAATTTAAAGAGTTTGCTTTCCCCCCTCCCACACCTAGAGCTGGTTGTGTAATACCGATCCAGTTTCCACCAAATCATCAATGAAGTATCTCAATCTTTAGCTGCTAGATGTTCCATCACCTTCACTAAATTCACAAAAATCATCTATACTCACATATATGTATTTGTTTTTACTAAAAACAGTTCTGTGTTGTAAGTAAGCCTGTATCCACACAACTCTAGGCTTTTAAGAGCCTTAAAACAGAGACTTTTGTAAATGTTGTTGTACTTTAAAAGCTAGAATTTTGCTGACTTGTCACAATAACTCAAGATATGCTTTCTGCTGCCAGGAGAGACTAATTCTGAAGCTTTACTTTGAGAAAACAATCCCAGGCCTAAAACGCTTGATAATAAATCTCCGTGGTTTAGTCACTATCATAAACTGTATATAGAAGACGGACACAGCTTCCAGGCCTGAAAAATGAAGTGCCCATCTGGAAGTGCTTCAGGCTCCTTAGGTTTCCAAAATAAGTCAGATTATACTGCAATTCATTGTAAAACAAACCTAATACTCGCCTGGTCTATGACCTCTCTTAAACATTTTCCTTATGAGTTTGTGGCCTCAAATGCTAGTTTTTGAAACTATTCATCCAGTTAGTTTCAAGAATCCTGTTCTTGTTGCCAGGCAATCAGTAAAAATCAGAATCCTTTATTGATCGCTAGGGGAAACTATGTTGGTTACGGTGCTCCAGTACAAACAGTAACAAAAACAGACAGTACAAGAAGTAACAAATAGCACTATATATATATATATATATATATATATATATATATATATATATATATATATATATATATATATATATATATATATATATATGTGTGTAAGTCACTTAATAATAAATATCTGAATAAAATAATTGGGGCGGAGGCTATCACTCATGTTGCTAGGCCACATCATTGATGGTTCTTATGCTGTCATGTGACCAGTAATTTCAAGGTCAGAGCCGATGACGTCCAAAAGATTTTGGGACCTATAGTATTATATCCCATAATAGTTGGTAAGTCATAAATGTAACTGGACAGGATTTTTAAGACTGACACTGACACAGATATTTGGTGATTTATAAATCTGTTTCTTTGTTGTTTTAGGGCTGTCAGCGTTAATCTTGCGTGGGGCAGCACGGCGCTAACGTGATAGCGCAGTTAGCTCGCATGGGCAATCCTCGCTAACTCGCTAACGGAGATTTGCTGCGTTAATGCCATTTTAACGAGATTAATGCTGACAGCACTAGTTTATTTTAGTCTTATGAAACAAACAGATTCCATTTGTTTTGCGTAGCTATTTAAGTGACTGTTGTTGTGATTTGGCGATACTGCTTGGATCACCTGGTTGTTGTGTTTGTGGGGTTCCAAACAGATGTGTTGCCAACAGACTGCCCCTCTGCTCGACAAACCATGCAACGTCAAAACTCCATAATTAGCATTTCTAATTCCATTTAATGGCCATTATGAATGCAGATGCCAAAAGACTAGCAAGTAGCTAACAGATCGCTAATACGTCAATTGTGCTCTTTTAAGGTCACTCCAGGGCTCGTTGTGGTCCCAGCTGGAGTCAAATAAACGATATGATACAAATAAAGGATACCTTTTACGGTGGGCCTTTATTCAAGCTGACAAGTTGCTGCGATATGGTATCTACCTTGGTTTCTCACTCACATTCCACCCCCAGATTCTCATATCTGGTTTCAAAACATAGAGATGGCCACAGTTAAAACACTCAGTTTGAAGCTTCGGGAGAAGAGTTCATGAACTAACTGGTGGTGGCTAAGTTCATCATTTATATACAGACTATGGTTGGTGGCCCAGTCCATCTTTTATATACAGTCTATGGTTAGTACGAGTAACAGCGTTCACATTAAACAGATTTATATGATTCAGTACCAAAAACTGGCAGCTCTAAGAACACAATACTTTGGGTTGTGTTTAACTAATCAAGCAAAGCTCAAAAATACACGAGCAACTAAACAGATAGCTAAACCAAACGTGGGTACAGAGCAGAAACCTTGGTTACTTAAAGAACTCAAACATATTGACTTCTTGTGAGAGCAGAACATGACAGCAAGAGCAAATTGTCCCTGATATTTCACACTTCACAGACACCACATCAACATGAATCAAACTGTGACTTTGTGTCAGTGTGTTAATATAGAACCTAATATATCCCCTACACAGCAGTGTCAGCAATTTCTTTCACCCTAACACTTCACAAACAATCCTTGTGCAGCCATAGAAAGTGCAACCTTGAGACGCATCCGTTTACTTAATGAAAATCATTGCTAGCATATGTAGTCTACTGTCTAGCAAACACTTCACACTGTTTTTTCGAACTGGTCGTGATGTTCTTTTAACACAGTGTTACAGTTCAAGTTGTCAATATGCATCTGCACTCAGGTCACAATGACAAATAAATGAAAAGTATGTGAAATAAGAGTTGTGTAAACGACACTCACCAGACTAGAAGCTTCATTTACAGCTGCATCCTGGCTGTGCTCATCCTCCCCCAGCAGCCACTCTGTCAGAGCAAGGATGCCGGCTTGTACCTCCCCCCACGTCTCGAACAGCCGACACAGGAGCGCGACGCCTGAATCCAGGGCCGCAGGCGGACACGTGAACACACCTGCCATGTCTGAGGACAGAAGAGAACAAACATTGAAAATATATGCACACACTGTTATAAAACACATTTTATACAATCAAGCTCAAAAGGAGGCACAAGGTTACAGTTGGAACCAGGGGGGGATTTTACAAACTGAAATGGTAAGCAAGATGTGTGTGGTGCCAACAAGAAACTTTAAAACTAATGATTTACTACAAATGACACTGAAACATTCAAATGTAAATAATACAATAAGCTAATAAAAACTTTGATAATGTAGAACTTGGATGTAAAAATCACCTCTAAGGCTATAATACACACCTTTATGCAAAAGTCTATATTTTGTTATCAAACGAGGAAATAGATACAGAAACATCGAAGCATGTGCAAACATACATGGATATATATTATAGTTACAATGACCTTCAAAGTCGACATCTGGTATGAACACCTTTATTTTCCAACATAGTCTGAACTCTCTTGTAGGGCCGTGGTTTAATTAATTTGTTAAACACTTTTTAGACTAAACGTGTCATCGTATTAGAAAACTAACACTCTTTTTTGCCAATCAGCTCATTTAGCTACACAAGAAAGGTGATAATACTCTCAGTAGGAAAGAATTGAATGTTACTTTTATTACAGAGTAGCGTCAGCGTCACTGGCAGATGTGTTATGCTAATGGCATTAAAACAGACGGTGCATGTCCTCAGATGACCTCTTTTTAAATACTATATTAGCAGGCCAACGTTTACTTTGTCAGAGTGCTACTTAAAGTTAATTAACACTTATATATGACAGCTGCTACATTTAAATATTTCATAATACCTAGTTTGTCTGTAAGAATTTACTATTTACATTTAGGGCACATGGTTAATTATGCTAATGCTACGCTATTGAGGAGCTGGTTCATGTCTTTTAATTAAACATATCAAATATAAACAGGTTATATCAGCAATCATGTTAGATTATGTTTATGTGCGCATGAGCTAAATTAGCTATAAACCGTCTATGCACAGTTATTAAACATAAATTAGTGCTTAATATTTTATTACAAATTTACAAAATGTTGAACTAACCAGCTGGTACAAGTTGCTGTACTACCACTTTTCAATCTGAATTCTTGTAACATGTGACAATCACTAATTGTAAATATATAAAAGTATTTATTGATGCATAATGTTCCAACTAGACATTTAAAGCTAATTCTTCTGTGTTACCAGTGACTCACGTTAACTGGCTGAAAAATGAGGCGTGTTCTGCGGACGCTTTGAGTACCTCAACTGAAATCTTAGTCAAGTCGGTGCGTTTTACCGGATGTATTAAAACTCCTGACAGGGAAACGAGAAACCTGGTGTTCCCTATCAGGATAAGGGTTAAGAAACATATGGTGGACACACCTAGATTACTACAAGGAAAGCATGAGCCACGTACGGATTATAGTATGTTTGTACGACACAGCAGCCCACAGACTGAGCCCATCGAGTGTCATGAAAGGAAAAACCATTACATGTAGCGGTGTGTCACTGAATCCAAAATAATTGAAACTTGAGCTGAAATTTAAAAAAAAAAAGACTATTTGTAAAATTCAGGCATTCTACGAGGAAAAATGTGCACACGCATCTCAGCGTTATTCCAAATATGGTGGACGAGAATGACGCCAGGCAGGTTTTGGGCTTCACGACCACTTCATGAAAACACGTTTCCCACCTTGATCGGATTTCCCCCAGTGACCTTCTTGTGGGTTTGTAGCTGCTGGTGTTTGTGAAGTTGCGATGTTTCAATGACACTGTGTTCCAGACTGTGTGTGTGTGTGTGTCCTCTCTGGGTTTGGATGTACTTCTGGGAAACAAAACTATAACTCATACAACCAACCGCCATCAGGGTGTGTATGAGTAGATTCAAAAATATACTTGCACCAATCTGCGCACGCGCTCACACTTGAATTGCAGCACTGCTCCTAACACTCTTGCATGTTAAATTAAAGGACGGTCTCTCTGTGTAAGATGTGCAAATGCAATGTTCATGTCTTGTTTTTGCAAAAAATGTATTTCTGGCTATTTGTAAGTCCTCGACAAATGGGCCATAACGCACACGTACCCACAGGCCGGCCTGTGATGAGGCCATTCCTCCGCAGTGCTGCAAGACTTTAGAGGAAGTGGAAGTGCAAGGACACACACTTCAGAGGGAAAACATAACATATAACTTCATTTAACGGCTGCAGTTGTCCGTGCTGCAACTATCTGACGTGGAGGTTGAGTGTATTGTTCTCCCACCTTGACCATCCTCGCCGCAGCTGACACCAAGATAACACCGAGACTTCAAAAGGCTTTGAGAGCCACTAGCCAAAACATTACCACCAAGGAAAGAGAAGAGGAAAGGAGGGAGGGAGGAGGTATACGGACCCCTATGAGCACACATACAGTTTAAAACACACATGCAGGGTTGGGAACCCAGATTGTTTTTCATCTTCTGAGAGGAGGCGTAAAATCGCAGCAGAGCCCGGAGTCTGAGCGTGGAGGGAAACCCACTCTGTGAACATTAGAGCCTGCTGATTGTAGTGTATTAGAGGAGATTTAAGAGTTTAAGAGCATGAGTGACAAATTCCTTTCTTTACCAAGAAGCCGCCTCTCTCTGGGACAGCCCTGCCTCTGAAGTCAAGTCCCTTACAGCCCTCCCCCGGCATTAAGGGGACATAATAGGAAATTTTATCTGCCGTTCAATTTATCTGCTTCTCTACGGCGGTTTCACACGTCGCTTAACCCGATTTCCCTCTCAAGTTTTTTTGGCGCAAAAATGCCCCTCTTTCTCAAGGGGATTGTCTTTCATTGCCATTACTGCCCAGTATGTTGGACGCAAGCATTTTAATCAGGTGGTGTCTGGTGTTGAAAGACTGCGAGGCAATTGGCAAATGACAATATCACTGGGTGGAAGAATGGGCTCGGGTAGGATGGGCTGAGAGTGTGAGAGCGAGAGAGGGAGGGAGGGAGGGAGTGCCCTGCAGTTGGCATCCACTGGCACACACTCCATCCTCTGGCACTCCTGTAGTACATTTGAGCTGGGCAGGGCAGCAGAGTGAGGGAAAAACTTAACCTTGGAAACAGTGTAACAGTCGCACCATTTCAAGCTTTTTAAACATTTGACCTTTTTGTTTTTTTGGACCTTCACTGAGATCTTTGGTTGCTTTGTTACAAACTGTGGTAACCATGGTTTTAGAAACTACTTCAAACGTAAATCTGATAGAAACAAAACAAACTCCTCACCAGGCATGTGATCTCTTCTTCTCTGGTGGGAAAGTGTACACAGTGGCACGAAAGAGATCTGATGTTGATCTCGTGAACTCATTGCTGCTACCTTTCTTCAGTGGAAGCAAAAGTTTGCTACGATTAAAGACTCTGGAAAAACTGGAAGCATCCATCTTCCTTGACAAGGCAATCAAAACCATTACTTTATCCATGTCCATCACAGCACTTTATACTCATTTTTTAAAACTTTTAGTTAAAGTACTACAACAAGGGGAAGAATGGGCCCTCTGGTGTCCAACTCCAACCCGACCCTCTGGAAGGCTTTGGAAAACATGAATGAGCGCATACATTATGAACGTATTTTCATAAGTTTTACAGCTTTTTCCATTGATAATGACAACCCTCATGAACCCTCTTCTATATAGAATTATATATATATATATGTATATATATATATATATGTGTGTGTGTGTCACATCCTTCCTTTTCCTATATGAAAACACGTCAGGGATGCATGTTTAGCTAAATGTCTTTACAGTGACAGATTGGAGAGTCTCACTGGTCCATGATGTAAAAATACTTGTACTACTCTATTACATTTAGCATGCCACATACTATGGCCGTGAACTACTGGTGTTATTTTACAAATTTGATCCTTTACAATGACTTTACATTTATTTAGAACTCAGAGGCAACATTGGAGCTGACTTCAAAATGGCCACGCATCCTCCTGTTAATATGGTCAAGCTTTATAGCAGAAATGAAGGTTCTATAGCTAAATGTCCTCTTAATGTCAGCTACAAACAGAGAAACGATTTATGTATTTAGACTCACCACCTAAACTTATGTTAAGGCTTAAAGTTTTCATCCTTGGAAGCACTTTAAACGCCTGACCTTTGGTAACTGAGTCACCAAACTTCAACCAAACTTGAACGTGTTTGTGGTGCATTTGATTAAATGTACGAACAGACCTTTCAAGAAATCTGTGCCTTAGTTTTGGTGAGTAAGATTCTATATTTAGCATTAATTAGCGGGCATCTGTGCATTGCATCCATACAGTTTATGGAGGCCCATTGCTAACAGAGCTTAGTAGCAGCAGACAATACTGTGGATGCTCAGCCTCCTTTAAATGTGGTCACGTCTGGCTGAACTCACGGCTAACGTCATAAAGCTAAAGTGGAGGCTTAGCAAACTGTTTATGTGCATCTTTTATATACAGTCTATGGGTGTGAAAAACTGGCAGACTGGAACTCATTTTTGGAGTAATTCTTACTTTCCCCCCTCATTTTATACCCACTCTCTCTACGGTGACAGAAAAAGCGAGCTCTCTAAAAACAGTTTGACACAAAACTCAACTAATCTGATCTTGCATCATACGAATTCATTTCCTTCCTTGTTTCAGTCTTGCTTATCATAATAACCGTAGGGTCATAGTATGCTAATCGCTTCACATTACGTTCTGTTTTCATAGACTCGAACTAAACACAGGATGGCAACGTCCCCGTAGAGAATTATCAGAGAAAAATCTGTTGAAAATTAAGAAAATGGATACATTTCCAAATGACTTGCTTTTGCAAGACTCAGTTTGGTCAAAAGCAGACATCTATTGATTATTATAAAGTAATTAAGAGCAGTATGGTCCTGTTTGTCCTGCTGCAGCCACACAGTTCTGTCATTACAGAGCTGAATGAAGAGGGAGCGATAAGACCTGTGTGTTTTAGTAAGAGCACAAGTCTGCACATTACAAACTGAGCCTCTGCAGCAGGTGAAGGGGTGTCAGGTCTCCCATTGTGGGGACGGTGAGGGGCAGATGAGAGGAATGGGGGTGATCAGTGGGCTGTCAGGGCAATGGGAGAAATCTTGGACACTTCCTGTCACATTCGCTTTGGTGGGAGTTCATTCCTTCAACTCAGCCGCCCACATCTGACAAATTTGTCGTAGACACTTGTACCTGGCCACGTTCAGAGGATTTTTTTTCCTTTAGTTGATCTATCAGTGTTCACCTGAGCCTCATTAGAAATGGTCTCAGTGAACGGTGGCTGTCAGGAAGCCACTCTTAAGCTACGGAAAGGGGAGAAAAGGTTGAGTTTCGCCAAATTACACGAGAATTGGACTGAAAATCTTATGGAGAGATGAACCAAATCAGAAATATTTGGTTCAAATCGTCATTATTGTATAAAGAGGAGGTCAGGAGACAGAGCAGTGAATGTCTACAGCTATCTGTAAAGCACGGTGGAGGTTCTGCCATGGCTTTGGGTTGCATTTCAGGCTACGCCTACACTAATCTGCATAAGTTTGAAAACGGTGTTTTCGTCTAAAAACGCTGGTACATACTATTTTTTTTAATCGTTTCCAAAAAGTTGCGGATCTACACTGAAACGGCTGAAAACGCTTATGTTCCGTACTGAGCATGCGTGACACATAAGACGATTCCTGCCTCATTTCTGTCTGCCGTTTATTTACTTTCCGGCTCTTTGAAACGTCGCGGCAAATTGTCAAGGAAAAGCTCCGAGTTTTTTAAATGGACTGACAATGGGGTGGAGTTGTTGCTGCGAGTAACACAAAAGTACAAAGTTACAAAATCGAGCGAGAATATAGACTACAATGCCGTCCTGCATCTTAGTTGAACTGGTCACATGACTGCATCATATGACTAAAATGCGTCATTGTTTAAAAAAAGGCTCCGGGTTCACATTCCACACTGCGACGTGAAAACGGCGTTTTTAAATGTGTCCACTTTGGAGAGCGTTTTCAAAAGCTCAGTTTTCCTTGACCAAAAACGGCGTCTCAGTGTGGACGGAAGACCAAAACGGAGAGAAAAAGATGCGTTTTCAAACAAAAACATATTAGTGTGGACGTGGCCTCAGACAGTGGTGTTCAGGATCTCCTCAAAGTTGAAAAGTACCATCAGATTTTGATGCACCACACAGTACCATCTGGAAAACATCTTACCAATGCCCAATCAGTGCCATCGCAGTGCCACTATCAGTCATGGCCTTAAGGTTATTGAAGCTGTGTTGGATCATCTTGGTAGAATAGAAACAAAGAAGAAGAGCTTTGGATGTCCTTCAAGAAGTCCAGAGAACTATTCCTTAAATCAATGACAAGAAAGCTGCCTAAGAGAGTTCAGGCTGTGCTGAACAATAAAGATGCTCCTGCCACATATTTACTTTCAAACTTGTGAGAGCACAAACTCTGTTTTCCCTGTATATCCATGTATGCTTGCACATGCAGAGTGGTGTTGCTACACTTTTGCAGAATATTGTAGACTTCATCAAGTACCAGAGTTCTTGCTGAAGATCTCTGTGTGAAACACACACACACACCACCTCCTTGAGAAGAACAAGAAGTCTTTCTTGTTCACAGCGTGCGCTGCAGATGCTGCAGGAAGCAAAGGTGTGAGATAGTGAGAGAGGTGCGAAATAAAAACACTTTACAGCCCCGGCTTCCTCTGGTGTCAAGATCAAGAGAAACAACAACAACAACGACAATGGCGAGAAGAGGAAACCAGATAATAAACGTACGAAACCTAGTACGAAACCTCAGTGAGCATTAACACATATATTACGGTGTGGGAGTATTCTGGCAGCCTCATCATCGCAGTCTTGTGTTTATTCAGTCAAACACAAGTAAAAGACCGCCTCACCAAGGGGCCAAACAGGCTCCTATCAGTCAATTATCTCACCCCACCGATATGTGTTTGTGAACTCTCAGCTTTCTTGTCGTTAAAAGCATGCAGTATAACGTCATCTGCACAGATCTCTCTTTAAATAGCTTATGTTTGTTTTAACAGGCAAAAAGTAAATGCGTGGATTTCTGTACATGAGATAACACACAGATTACTGGCAAACGTCACAATTAGTCATTCTAGAGGTGCTTTGATATTCTGATCTGTGGCTCACCTCCCAGTGGACACTAAATTCAGGTTTTAGCTCTACATTAAACAAAAAAACTTCAAAATGTGCATTAGCTTTAAAGCTGATGGAGAGGTGCACTCCCTTCTAACAATTAAAAATGGCATTTTTATGTATTCTCCATGGTCCTGAAAAGCAAATATAAAGAGAATCCAGCTCTGAGTAAACACAGCCACAGATACTCCCCATAGGGGTTGGCGTAAACATTCAACTGACCCACTACTCCTCTCAGATCTAGGTCTGATTACAGATGTTTCACAATAAACGAGGATGCATAATGAGGCCGATTTACTTCGATATGGTTAGATTGCGAAATACCTACGTTGACACGGTGCATTGCAGTTTTTATCTTAAGAGCACATCACAACCACTACTGTATACTGCAGTGAAAACACTGCACACAGACACACTGCACCAGAGCCTGCAGACACTAGTCATTACTGCAGACATGTGACTTTTTATTTCACACCACCCACCAAATGATTAAAATCTCATTCCCCGGGCTGTCGTTTCGAGTGAAAGACGGTGAAAGCAGCGAAAACACTAATTCTGTCTGTGTGTTTCCACTGGAGGGTGAAATAACTGCCTATTTATTCCAAAAGTAAAGGACCCAGCAGCAAATCAAACCTTGAGTAATTCTCCTCTGCTTTCTGTGTGCTTTACAACAACGTCTGAGTGACACAAACCTCAGGTTTACTGCGCAAATAAATGCTGTGCTGCAATAGGAAGAGGCCCATTTCACGAGCGAGCGTCCTTCGGCTCCACCGGGCCATTCGCTTCCCATCAACTGCATCATCCAGTGTAAACAAATGAAAGGCACCATTCTGAACAGCCCGTCGCTGTCTTTACAGTAAGCAAAATAGGTTACTCCAGGTTGTTTGTTTGAATATGGTTCACTGGGATTGGCCTTTAAAATATGGGCCTGTCAATGGAGTCTACTGTATAATGAAGGATGGAACGATTTGCAAAATTTGCATCGTTTTGAAAATCAGTTTGATGTTTCGTGGAAAATGCTCAGTCATTTTCTGGTACAGAGCAGAACGAGAACATTAATACCAATCCTGATATCGTTGATGTAAACACAGCATCCACTAGCAGCGGGTTACCTTAGAGCAGGGGTGGGCAACTCCAGGCCTTGAGCGCCGGTGTCCTGCAGGTTTTAGATGTCCTTGATCCAACACAGCTGATTTAAATGGCTAAATTACCTCCTCAACATGTGTTGAAGTTCCCCAGACGCCTGGTAATGAACTCATCATTTGATTCAGGTGTGCTGACCCAGGGTGATGTCTAAAAACTGCAGGACACTGTCCTTGAGGCCTGGAGTCCCCACCCCTGCCTTAAAGCAAAGAACTGAAGTAGGCAGAACATCCTCCTCCCAACCAAAACCCATTAATGTGAACAACTATTCAGAAACATTGGCCTCTTAACCTTGACGTTAAGGCCGATGTCACAGAGTCAAAAGAGTCCAAGATGTTTTAGTAGATCCACCTATGTTATGAATTTCAAAATCCTACGTCACCTTGTTCTCGAGTTATCACGGTGAGGTGACCCCTCATGAATACCCCCTGAAACTTGGTGGAGCTCCAGTAAAAGCAGGGCTCTCTACATTTTGATACAGACCCAAATCAACTGTCACGTCTGGTGTGGCAGACGTGTGGAGTTTGTAGAAAGGACCCAAAAGGCGGCAGCTCTGGTGCAGGTGAGACATGAAACTGGAAAACCTAAACTGGGTAAAACTAACAAATCAAACCAGAAACGAAGATGCAGGGAGGTACGGCGAAATACACAGAGAGACGGACGGAGAGACGCAGGAAGACCGAGGGGAACAACACAGACGAACCAGCCACGAGGACGAGGTAACACACACTATAAATACACACGGCAGGAATCAGGGGATGGGAAACAGGAGGGGAACACACCTGGAAGACATCACAGCTGACGAGGCAGGGGAAACGTAAATAGAACACACTGACATAAGACGTAGACTTTCACAATAAAACAGGAACTTACACATGCAAGGACACAGACTAAGAAACGCGGACTTAACACAGGAATACATGAGCAGAACCGAATAAACACTAAACCGAGGAAGAACAGAACCAAAATAACAATAATAGAAAACACAAAACGCTGGGTCAAAAGGACCCAGGATCATGACATCAACTTTTTAAAAATTGCAAGAAAGAGTGCCGTCTTAGAACTCTGTATGGGCATTTGATGGTATTTGACTATTCTTTGAAGCTAGTCGTGGCAAGCCTGTACCATTTAAGCTTTAACTAACTTTTTAACAACTATTCAAGAATCACGACCAGCTCTGATAAGAATTTTTTAGAAAATCTGCACATTTTTATATTAAAAATGAGCAAACTTACATTAAATATTTCATACGTAGATTGACCTGTGTGCTGAGCATTTCACTGTTAATCTGCGTGATACTAATCAGAATTCTAATCAAAGCCCTCTTATAGCCCATGTCACAAAGCCCAAATCATCTCAACCGCCCCATCCAAATCCCTCTATGCTCTATATATAAAGTCTTCCCTCTGGTCCTGGCCTAAGTCCATGACAGTGCTGGAGGTCCAGCGAGGACAAACAGAGTTTGATTTCAGACCTAATTAGTCTAGAGGTATTTGGAAGGTGGTGCCAGTTTGCCAGGGTGGGGGTGGGGGACAGTTAGATTTGCTCTTCCTATCCAGGACAATGGTTGTGGGTCGCAGCTCAGGGAAGAAAGTGAGAGTTTATTTGCCAAGTTTCACTATGAGCTCAAAAATGTTCGATACATTTCAAGGAAAGTTTCACTAATGCTGGCTAACAGCAGCTAACGCCAGCGTTTAGTAACAGAAAATCCTCACTGTGAGCTTCACTGACTCATCGACTTGTATCGAACTCCTTTCACAAAGTTTTAGACGTCGCCACCCGCCACACTGACAGCAGACTAACGTCGCACACTCACTAAAGATGAACGTTCACCACAAGATGATGCACATGAATTGGGAGGGGTAAGAAAACAGAAGTCAGTTGACCAGAATCTGCAATCTACTGATGTCTAATGGTGAGATTATACACACTGTCCCTTTAAAGTGAACGGACACAAAGGCTTTATATGTTAATAGTCTAAATCTGTAGGTACAAATCAGTCAGAGTGGACCCTAATCTTTGTTAACAATAAAATCAGATCTGTTACCAAAAGTGAGACTCAACCACCACTTTTATCCGGTTGTTAAGTGATGACGTGACGAATCCTACTTCCGGGCCTAAAGTAGTCTGCGTTTAATATGGCTTTTGTGTTGTTAACATGTTTAATGTTTTGTATTTTCTTCTATTTAATCTCAAAAAGCTCCTAAAACAGTCAGTGATCACTGTTGACCTCCCTCGGCTTTTATTATCGCTAATCATTTATTTAAGCTCAGTTTTTAAAACCTTAGGATGTAACTACAGCCCAGCCCATGCAGCAGTATATGAATGACTAACCTCGTATTGTGGATGGATTATCTCAGTTGTTCTCCTGGCTGAAGTTTGGTCCTTTTACAGCATCCTGCCATGCCATTACATTTGTTCCTGACCACCGAGAACACTCACGTTAACTTTTATCGAGTGGAAAAAAAGTTAGCTTGTTTATATTATGCTAACATAGCTGTGTCGCTAGCGGTCACGTAGCACATCATTATATACCAGCTAGCAAAACTTCAGTAACCCTACAAACGTCACTGCTGTTTAGTTTTCTGTCTTCATTTATGTTGGAAGTGATAACAGAGCTGTACGTTTTAATTTGTTTCCAAAACCCTGCAGTCAGGACATGCTATATTGTATTTAGATAGAAGCTAGCGAGCTAACTTCCTGCTAACTTCTAACTCCGTTAAATGTCATAAATTCCGTTTTCATGGATGCCTGGATGTTAAACTCAATTGTTACACCTGGTAGAGCAGAACGCTGATCATTTTATTAAAGATGAAAGACTTTAGACAGTTTTTCAACTCTCAGTAATGCCATAGTGATGTTTGATATATGGACCTGCAGTGGAGTTTAGGCCCAGACACGGCTAGTGACGTCAGACTTAACGACCGGATAGCTTTTTAAAGTCCTTATTTAAATATCTGAGACAGAGCACACACAGTGTTTTTAATCTTTAAACTGCTTCCTTAAATTGGAAAAGGTTTTTAACATTTCCTTATTTTGTGTGTGTTACGCGTTTGTGTGTGTTGTTGAATCCGGCTCTGTTCCCACATTTCTGCCTGTCCTCCATATCAAAGGGCCCAGAGTCACCGCCTGCATCTGAAGCAGCTCACACCTCAGATACTTGACTCTGCAGTGGCAGGTCATAAAAAACACACACTACCCTTCATGTAACACTGGATGGCCTGAAGGGAATGAGAAAGGCACAAATAGACACACACACACTCTCACAGACACAAACACAGTAAAGCTGGGTTTTTCCACTGGCACTGCACTATATACTGTGTGTATGGTGTGGAAAAGCATGCGGCACTATGCCTATGCTCTTGGCGCTCTGACTGCAGCGTTAAGGGTTGAGATATTATATTGGTCACCGAGCCAAAGGACTCACTGCCAGCATCGGGTCTCTGGAGAGGCGGCAGAGAACTTCACCGTTTCAACAACATGTCACTTTGACATTAAAAGCTACCTTAAGCGCCATGGTCGTGTTGTACGCAAACAGTCTTTTAGCCACAGGTCTGTCATGTTTACACCAGCACTGAGGATGTGAGCATTTTCTGCGATATTCTCCTGAATCACAGGTGTCGCCACTCAGAGAAAACCTTCATATCAGTGCGTGTGAAGGAGAAGAAGAAGTCAAAGCCTTTGTGCAAGGTTACATATTCAGAGGCAGACGATGGCGGAAACAACACCAGACTTTTGCCATTTTAGTTAAAAGACTGATCACAAATAAATCAAATGATAAAACAACTTTAATTGGCCTCACAGCCTGCTGCAAAGTCAGTGGCTCAGGATTAATTTAGCACTCCAGGTTAATTCCTTCTTCTCATGTGACCTATAGAGATTGAAAATGTGACGTCATTCAGGGGTAAAACCACAAAGAATTCTGGGAACTTGTGGCAAGAGGTACTAGCGCACGCAGGCTTTCAATTGAAATAAGTTACACAGCGATAAAAAGAAACACAAAAAATGGCAAGAAGCTGTTGTATTATTAACTGCAATAGCCGGTCGCATGACAGCCACGGGAAGCCGACGGATAAAGAGATCGGTTGTTATCGGATTACGTCGTTGAAGAGAAATTGTTTGACCCATGTTTCTGAAGTAACAAAGAGGCGACGGATGGCCTGGATTGCAGCCATTCAAAGACCAAATATAACGTCACAGAACACTCCAGCTCACTTGTTAGTTTGCTCCAAGCATTTCCACAAAGGTCAGTGTTTTGTAGTAGTTAATACGTCATCTTTCGTAACATAATTGGTGATATAGGTTACAAGCAAGTCTGGCGCTGAACAGAAATTGTGGCGCTATGCTCCTTTGTTTATTGTGCATAAATAGTGAATTGTCCTGACACAATATTGCGTTTCGCTTCTGTTATTACCATGGTACATTGACAAAAACATGTACTTTTATTCACAGGATAAAACAGTTTTTTTGTATCACTAATTGCCCAGTGCGATTACAGCATACGATATTATTGTCACTGCTACATTTCTGTGATGTGTACCAGAAATTATTTCCAGTACTAATTAATTGCCGTTTAGCTTAAAGGTCCTATTAATAAACGGTTAACGAATGTGTATTTATGAAGACGATTTGTGAGACTGGTAAACTTATGATACGTACGATGGTCTTTCGTTCTACACGGTGCATTTCAAGCTCCTGTACCCATCCGTCGGTAAAGTGTACCTGGGCTTGTTGCAGTGACCTGAAGTTACTAAACTTCATGAGTGTATGCACTCACTCCAAGAAGCGTATAATTATAAATATGAGCGTGGTGAAAGTTGGGCAGCACGCTAACGTATTTTGTCCACTCTGTGTGCTCGTAAGGGTATAACCCTTTCACTCCTTTGATTTTTTCCTCGTATCTTTTCTTTGACTTTTCATCAAGTCTGTCTTTGTACGGACCGGCATTGTTCTCCTTCGTTTTGTACATAACTTTTTTGGGGGGCACAGAAAAACCAAGAATTTATTGGAACCGGAGAATGAATGTTTTGCGGTGCTGCAAATGCTTGCATTTGATGCGGTACTTGGATTGTTTTGCCACGAGTTCCCGGCATGCAATGTGCGAAAGTCACGTGGTCTGTCAATCTCTATACGGTGTAACACAAGGCACAGTGGCACGCACGCACACACGCACACACACACACACACACACACACACACACACACACACACACACACAGAAGCAGTGCATGTGTTCTTCTGGTCATGATGACTTCATTAAATCTGCCTTGGTACTGCCAAAGCACCACGATGTTCTTCAAGCTAACTGCCGCAGATATAATTTTAGAACATTTCTAAGCTTTAAAAGAAGAAAGATGACATATTTTCCCAAGAAAGGAGTTTAAAAAAAAGATAATCAATGGGATGTGATTCTTTTTTGGTTTTCTGCTGTTTTTCATTTGCATGAGGAATTTGACTTCCTTGGCCAAGTCGCCCAATCATCTGGTACAAGATCATCAATTTACCGTCTCATTTCTTCCCTTTGCGCGCTGCGTTCCTGCAGTGCGTACGACACGTGCTTGGATAAACTAGGAATTCAGTGCAACTTTCATGATCTTGGCGGTCAGAGCAGATTTTTTGAATGGCTTGGCTGGAGCGTGAAAGGTCGAGTGGAGGCAAACACTCACACTTGTTTTTCCCCATCGTCCATGAGGAAATGTAAGGTATTTTACAGTAAGTGCCAGACTCAGCGCCTCGCCCACATGCAAAAAGCTGTCATCTCCAAATGAGCGCTGGACAGAGGAGAATGCCCCCCCCCCACACACACACACACACTGGGACACCCACTCTGTAATTATGCCTATTGTGTTCCTTTCCTGTTGCACAGAAAGAAAAATCTCCATCTTAGTCATGCTGTGCTGCTGACCTCCTATCTGATTTTTTTTTAAGCTTACAGCTTATCTGACCCAGTCTGGCCCTATATACATAAACCCTTATAGCACACACACAGACACACACGCACGCACAGTACCTTTGTATAAATACTGGTATCAAAACACTTCCAGGGATTTTGAGTTGGTTTCCTTGGTACTGAGGTGGTGAAACAGGCTCAGCTTTTAAAGGAAAATTTGGATTTTTTTTGACTCTGTTTGCTTTTACGGCCACCAAATGAAATAAAAACAGCAAACTGAAATACAGAAAACTCCGTCACTTATCAGCCTTCGGCTAAACCACAGTTCGGGTTGAGTCTTCCCCCATGACTATGCCCCCCTCCTCCCCACCAAATCTACAAACAGTGTTGCCATCAGACCTTTTTTTTTTTTTTTTTTAAATTGTTTTATTTTTGTAGGCTATGTTTTTGCTATCTCGTTGTTACAAGATGCTATCAACGAGGAAAGACACAATAAGGGTGGCTCCTGCAGGGAAGCTGGGAAAATACAGGAAGTGAGTGTTGTGAGGATAGGAAGTCACAGTAAAGCTGTTTGTGAGGGAGCAGCCAGCTGTCAGTCCTCTCAGATAAGCGAGGATAAGAGCAGCACTGGGGTGAATCGGTCTTACCGTTCAGTAAGGCCGGCCGTCGCACAAGTTCTTCAGAACGCAGCCCTCAGACATTCCAGAAACAATGACACATGACCACAGAAGACACACACACACACACACACACACACACACACACACACACACACACACACACACAGTCCTAACTCTCACAAACTGTCAATCTTAGAATTAGCGCCCTTCGTTCCAGGAATGCTCCCCAACCCTTCGTGCAAAATGATGTCATCGGCCCTTTTTAACATTAGCATGTGTCTGTGGTGCTTTTTGTTAGTGTGTGTCTGTTTATATATACACATGCATTATGTATTATTGTTGGTTTGGTGTTAGGGCCCAGTAATTTAACTTTTATTTCATGTAGTCTGTAGCCAACACGGGCAAGCCCGGGCCATAAGAGAAATGTGGCTGTAAGCCAGGAGGCTCTGACTTGGTTTTATTCTTGGACTAGAGTAGCTTTGCATAATTCACAGTTCAAAATTAGCCTTATTTATCTCATAAGGGGTCCTGATGCAGACTTTTTTTCATCTACTTTCTGAAATGAGCCGTTTCGACTCCCTCTTACATCCCTTCAGCCCAGCTTTGTTCTGACTGACTGTCAAAAACACCTTAACGGCAGGTGGGTAAGGTTTCTGTGCCTGGGATCGTGTTACGAAGATCCATTCTTAGTGACGACATCGAGAACCAGGAGTAGAAAAAAACTGTGTCAAACAGAGTTCAGAGCTTTTAGCTCACGGGGACTTAAAACTGAACTTTCATTTACTGAGCTTTTAATGTGAGCAGTCACCATGGTAACAGAAAATATGGAAAAGATCCTAATGATTTCTGATCTAAACACCAAGACAGAAAAACATTGGCCAGTTTGATAAATTACTATAAAACAGAAATCATAGAGAAAAAGAGACTTCAGAACTTCACTAAGAATAATTTGATCTTTAAGTTTCTTTCATTATCACAGCAACTGAAAGCTGTCTCTATATTTCTTTAGCACACTCAAACTAGAAGTGTCAACAGCATATCTACGGTAGCCCTGAAAGGCCAAACGCTCTCCAACAAGAAAAATACTCCCAAAGCACTCAAAACGCAACACATATGGAATAAAACACAACGGAAAGAAGAAAAAATGCCACAAAAACTCACAAAACCAAACTGAAGATAACATCAAACGTGTATCGACAGTATTATGTGAATGCCTGCACCTTTTTCTCCCGCACAACACAGAAGAATCCTCCCCTTCTTTTAAGTGTCCGATCCTTCACGTGTTTTGGTTTCTTTCATTTCCGCCGTTATGTTGTTGTTTCTCCAAAAACACTTTCTTTTGTTTTATAAGTTTTGTTTTTTTCCTAGTTTTACTGTGTTTTATTCAACTTCATTTGTGTTGACTTTTTTTTCTATTTTTGTGAAATTCGACAGGTTGTTGACGGGTTGTTTGTTGCAGTGAAAATAAACTCTCAGGGCCACCATATTTCAGCTTACTTACTGTACCAGTTTGACATAATAGAAACTAAAAGCAGCTTAAAAAAAAGAAAAAGGCTCAAAGTGAACAGCAGTATTTATTGACCTGCAGCAGCTACACTGACCCACTGATGTCACTGCATGTGACTATGTGTCCATGCCAACTGACTGTTAGCATGAATCCATCTATGAAGTTTTTAGCGAAATTTCCCTATAAGAGGATTTTTAAAAAGTAGATAAAGAATTGACAGATTTATTATGAATAACCATGCCATGACTCTGGATGGGTTTTAAATTACAGGAGGACCGGATAGGTCACAGAACAACAGCAGTTAAATGCGGCTGTAATTATTACTGGCCAGGGAGTTAAAAATAACCCACATACTCACTCTGCATGATACTGAAGTCACTAAGCACTGCAGGTAATAACAAAATCCACCCACCCAAGTTTTTAAATAGTGCTGGGTACACGTTTATATTAGTTAGTCAGCAAGGACATGCTTATGCACAGCTGTTAGCGTGTACCTGTACTGAGCAGACGAGCTGGCACGTTAAAGATGAAGTCAGACGCTGAATCTCGGACTTCTTGGTCTTCGTCCTGCAGCAGCACGAACAGACTCCTCCACAGTGAAACTGTCGTGGACAGACCTGCCACAGCACACACACACGGACAGATAGATACTCATACACAAGGTCACATCAAAGTAAACTTCAGGCTGTTACATTACTGAGGCTCACCCAGTGGCAGACGAGGGCTGGTCAGCAGGGTGGACGTACATTTGACCAGCACCCTTGCGGCCGCCAGCTTGACCTCCGCTGGTCGCTCCTCGCTGCAGCACGAGCACACCAACGCCCCCCACTGAGCGAAACAAGCCACTGCACTCAAACTCTAGATGGTAGATTAATTAGAAAAATACAATTCAGCTATATATGAATGAGGACGTTTAACCCACTTCTCACAGATTTATTTGCCACTTGAGCACAAATACAAATACAGTTCCACCAAAGAACAAAGTAAGAAAATGATAACGGCGAGCTTCACATTTTTGTCCACAGCAAGAACATATTTTTCATTCAGAGCATTTGGTGGCTGGTGTATGCTAACTGTGAATACCTTGGGACATTGATAAAATAGAAAAGAAAGGATGTGCTATGCTAAAAACCCCACAACAGTTCGTGAAAGATCTCAGAGCTAAAGAAGCTTTGTAATAAATCCCAGGGATCCACAGTCTTGCAGAGTCCATAACGCTTGTCGTGGAATAGAGACGGGCATCGGTGCACACACAATAGTTAACCTGCACATCTGTGAAGGCACCATTAATGCTAAACAACATACAGATTATGCTAGTATCCAGATGGTGTCTCTTTCATGGAACACCTTTCTTATTTCAGCAAGGAAATGCCAGTAAAACGGATAAGGAGAACTGGTTCTAAACTGGTCTGCCTGCAATCTAAACTTGCTATGCACTGATAACATTTTGGGCTTTATCAAACAATAACACAGCAGAAAGGTTACACTGTAAGTAAATGGGAAAACATCCTATGTACTCATCTAACGCATCCAGAGTCTTGCTAAAAGAACGTATTTATGCAGAATAACCATTTTAATTTGGTGAAGCAATATAATGTATTAGTTGAATATTACCAATACTTCCCCCATATTGGAACCATTGATCTGTAGTAAAGGCATTAATCACTCAAGTAGCAGCTAGCTACAACTAAAAGGGACCAGGACAAGGCTGAAGGCTGGTGGTAACAACCTCCACCCCTCAGCTGATGATGATGAGCTGGTCGTTACCTGCGGGTCAGAGTTCACCAGCCGAATCCCCAGTTGCGAGGCCAACGTCAGGGCAGCACAGTGGAGCTCCACGCTTGAAAACACAAAACCACATCAACTTCAAAACGGCCCATGCAAACAGTTTGCAGCTTTTACTCTGAAATATTTATTAGATTTGCAGAAAAAGTGACTTTTTTAGTTATTTTTATTTGAGTGAATCGGCCCTTAAGTGACAGCATAACGCGCTCCTCAGGTTGTTCTGTGGAAATCATTACCCCAGGCTGCGGCGCCGTCAGCCACACACACACACACACACCTCTCAACTGTATTGACTTACAATCCACAAAAGAAGTGTGCTGGTACTCACCACTACATTATGGGTCACAATAGCCCGAGTGCTATTCAATCACATGGCAGACAAGGGCAGCCAGCAACCCGATCTCATCCCTCCCTGGCTCTAATCATAACCCTGGGGCCACTCCGAAGGGAAAGTGGATCTCCGGGTCCAGAGATTGTGGCCAGGAAAAGGCTTTGCAGGGCTAAAAGCCTTTGTAATCCAATCCTTATTCAAGCCTGTATTCTCTTGTCAGGGGTGAGAAAAGTACAGCAGTGGCTTGTCAAGAAAAGGGGCATGTGTGTGTGTGTCAGTGTGTGTGCCAATGCATGTCAAAGGGGCTTAAGTACGAGCACATACACACGAATACTGGAAGAGAGTGTGCCAAAATTGGTTTGTGGTCAAATGCAGAGACGGGCCGGTGACTCATAATCTTTGACTAAAATAATGCTTTTAGCCTGACAGGTGTGAATAATCTAACGTAGGAGTAATGGCGTGATGAAGGTCTTTGAGAGTACAGATATCAGCTTTCATCCACTTTTTTTTTTTAATAACGTTAAACTACCCGTCTCTCTGGCTGGGGGACACTTAAGTTATCAAAACACTTCAGCGGTACGCAGCTAACCACACAAACATCCTGCAGAGAGGACCCTTCAGGTGCGCCCAGGTGCGGGGTTAAGGTGCAGCCAGTGAACCTGTGTGTCACTCCTTCATGGATTCCGGCTCCGAATGAGCCCCGACAACCTGACGGCGACAGCAGTGTGAGGGCTCTTTCACGAGCCGGAGAGAGGAAGGGAAAAAAAACAGAAAGAAGAAAAACAGAAAATGGAGGAGGAGGAGTGTGTGGTTGCATCTTTGCCCTGTAGTACATTCACGTCTCCATCCATCACATTTAAAAGCTGCCCTGGGATTTACTTGGGAACTGTTTTGACAGCAGGTTTTCAGTTAGGACTCACACAGTTGCCTCCCTTTATAACGAATGTAAGTTTCAGAGGGATCCAGCAGGGCCCGTATGAACGTAGAGAGTAGCTGTAGCTGTCTCCTGTATCAATAACATGCACGAACATAACTTAAGAATGAGAAACGCTGTTAATTATGCATTAAAAGTGGGATTTTGAGGGTTAGCAGCACTGTAAATTTCTGCAGTTCAACATTGTTTACGAGAATTTGAATGCAGCGCAGAAAACCTCTTGGAACTGCCGGGAATTTCACACAGCTGAAAAGCTTCCCCGTTCACTCCCAGCCTCTCCAGGTCTAGATGAGGCTATAAGTGTTTTGAGTTACAGGACGCAGACTTCACAGGCTGTAAACAGCTGTGAACTCTGGGAAATCAGTGAGGTTTGTGGGTAATCATGGGGCTGAAATTCTCTACTTCAGACTCACTGTGACGATGTCAGAGATGGATGTCAGGGTGATGACAACCACAAGAACCAGAACTTAGAGACGACGTCTGAGTTCAAGGGTCAGGAGTAAATCTTTACCGATTCTGAACAGAAATCAAACGCAGTGAAATAAATATTTGTCTTCAGGCCCTCTATCTTTACTCGGATGGACACAGCTCACCACGGTTTTCCGTATTTTCCAGAAGGTCATATAACCTGGCACCAGGTACTTTTTCCATACCTGCTCTGCCAGGGTCGTTAGACTGCATGCCACCGATTGGCTGGTCAGTAGCGTCACTCCACGAGTCATTAGAGTGTCTCATTTCCAAAAATCAAAACAGCCATTCTTGAAACTCGACAACGATGGAAATGGCTACAAAAACAACGCAGTCTGACGAAAAGCCACAAACTGAGCAGCAGGTAACGCGTCGCTGTCCGTGTCGCATATTAAATTAGTCATGGGATGCTCAGCAGCGCTGCTATGATGACAGCCACGTACATTAGGTAGTACTGGATTGTAATGGAAAACCAGTCGACCCAGCAGCTGCCGAACAAACAGCAGTCTTCTGCACGAGTTATCAGGTGTCTGTGACGACCATCTAAGGAGGAAACCTGCTAGCCAAGCTTGCTATAACCTTAATTCAATGTAATCTTATTTATAAAGCGCCAACAGCAACAATCGGTTCAAGAAGCTTTATATTAAAAGGTAAAGACCCTACAATAATGACCCCTTTATGAGTAAGCACGTGGCGACAGCGGGAAGGAAAAACTCCCTTTTAATAGGAAGAAACCTCCGACAGAACGAGACTCGGGGAACTATCCCGATCATCTGCTACAACCAGGTGGGGCAGCTAATCACTTAGCACGTCTTCCTCTTATCGAAATATGATCACTTCTGACATCACGGGGCGGTGTCCATCTTTTATATACAGTAGTTCATTTTACTGACCTGTGAGCAGAGTTCTGAGCCAATGTTAGGAGGTGCAACAAAACCTCCTCCAGGGACAAAACCCTTGCACCATCCTTCCACGGAAGCTCATCGCTGGAGCTCAGCACACACAAAACCTGCAGGACCTGAGAGGAGGAGCGACATGACAGAGACAGCAGGAAGAGCGAGTAAGTAAGATACTTAAGCAAGATACACACTGATGTCATCAAATCATCCTTTTTCACCTCTCTGCCTCACGTACGCACACATTACCAGAGTACTGGTGAGGGAAGTTGCTCAGCGTCATCCATCAGCAGAGCTTTGGTGTCCTCTCTGCAGTGCTGCTGGCAAGTTGCCCCAAGGGTATTTTTACCCTTCTAGTCAGATCCTCCCTATGCACACCCTAACCATGGGTACACAGCTGCCTCACACTCACACACACACACTCACACACACACACAGAGCATGGCAGGCACTAAGAGGTCTTGTGTCTACTTTTTGCATCTTAACCTTGTGCTTCTTACTGTGCCCAGTCACTCGTACAGAGAGGCAGGCAGCTCACTGAGCGCGAGGCGGAAAAGACCTGTTTTTTCCCGCCGCGCTAGACGCCTGTTAAAACACACACATCCAGGCGAGAACACATGTTGACATTCCAGCTGCATATCTCAATGATTATTATTTCTTTCAAGGCTCCAACCTGTTATTAGAGCTTTAAAATAAAGCTCACTTTATAAGATCTGTGTGGGCAGAGGGCAGGGCGAGCGGGTGCATGCAGCGTCTGTGTGTAAACATCTGCCTGCGTGCTGCACTTTATGCATGTGAGCACTGAAACATCGAGGGAGCGAGGTGGGCCCTCGGTGAGGTTTCTACGCCGTCATTCTGACTGATTGATCTGATACAAATCAATTACCAACAAACACTGATTACATCACGGCTGATCAGAGAGAAGTCACAAAGTTGCTGTTACTTATCCATTTGGCGAATTTAAAAGCTGCTTTTATTACACCGTCAATGAAAATAATGTGGTGCAGGAGGGGAGAATAATACTGAAACACACAGATAATTATGAACTCTCTTTCATTCTGCGAAGCATCTTTAAGCTTTGTTTCATTTTATTGTAATTATGTTGCATCGTGAGACTTTAATTAGCTTTTTCTCAGAGGACATTCTTCATGCAGAGGATATCTGCATGAAGAATATCACAAAAAGCTGATGAGACAGGATTTTGTTATTCTTATGCCACCATTTATTACATTTTCCAGGTCCACAAATATTTTCCAACATAAATAAATCTGTATGTGAACGACTGACCTTGTTGGACCTTTAAAATCCGCTCTCATCGTAAGCACAAGGACACTTTGTTGAGGTACCATTCATGCAATTTACTGCATGTTGCAATAATAGATTTTATTAACTTTACAGGTAAAAACACTGAGCTAAGCTGGCTGTGTTAGCACTGCAAAGTAGCAGAATGGTGAACACTGTGAGGCAGATCATTTGAAATTAAATCAGCGCCAATAGTGGACTTTGTCTCAACAAAAACACAAATTACGCTGAAATTAAATCAACCCAATTATGTAATGAAGTGGAAAATAGCTTGCTAGCATATCTGCCTTCATAGCAATGTTTGCAGTCATTCAGTTACAGCATACTGCCCCCAAATGGCCTAAAAAGTCTATTTAGCTAAAAAGTCTTGCGCACACACAGGCTCAAGAGCGCTAACCTATAAAAACAACAGCTCATCGTGTACACATAGATGATGATAATGACAGATAATAGTGTCCATATTTCAGACTCCTGTTAAAGAGTCACTTTGTGGCACAAAGTAGAGGCCAATACATACAACAGCTCATTTGTACTCGTCAGGGAGGTTGTGGTGGGCGTAGCCTATTCCATAGACAATATTTCATCAAGTCTATTGGTTCCTTTCAACTCCAGTGAGAGTCAGTAAATCACTGGCCAAGAAATGCCAGGACAGTGTCATTATTCATTTGGCCGCAGCATTTCTCTTTCTCTATTGCTTTATTAACTGAAAAACTTCCAATATATATAATATAACCCCCCCCCCCCCCCCCCCCCCCCTCTTTGCAGTACTAATGGGATTATTTTAGTTGTAATCACAGCCATCGAGTGTGTATTTTTCACTGTTCATCCACCCGTCTGTCTGCTAACCCCGACAGCTGCTCTGACCATCTCTGCTGCTTCAGACTTTTACGGCCCGCTTTAACAAGCTCCCGTCTTGCGACATACTCGGCTGCCCACATGCTCAAATATACACAGTCACAGTAAAGCATGCCAGCCCAGGCGAACAGACTTTCATAGCTGTAACATGCAAATAAATAGTGACGCCCACCCTGCATGAACAGGCACATTAGTAGTTTCCTGCTATAGTCTGTCCTGCAGGTCTAAAGAACTGGACCAGAGTCCATATATCTGCACGAGTCCTGAAAAGAACACGACTTTCCCTCAGCAGCTTTCCCATAATGCTTCACTGCAGATTAGGTTGAGCTATGGCAACTGGCCCATTGGGTTGGTGCGTCTATGGCGCAGAGGAGGCTCCACTTAACAGGCCCGACACATTAAACGTTAACTGCTGGCCTGTAAAGCAAAGCCTGGAGAAGAACGAACCCAGGCAGACACATGCCAGTCTGCAGCGGCGAGTGCTGTCAGCTCTGCAGGGGTGTTAACGACAGACGTGACCGTGCGGGTCCGCTGGCAGCCTGTCCTCTTTGTGAAGAAATACAACCTTCTGTCCCCAAACAGGAAATAGGTCGCATTTTCCTCTCCAAAACCTGTTAGCGTGGAAAGCTACCAAGCCTCTCAAGAGTCGGTGTAAGTAAGTGAGCGAGTGAGTGAACCAGCTCACTGCAAGTGTGCTTGGCGTTTCCCCCTGTGGCCGATTAGCCTCTCACGCAAGGCTCTGCGAGATGGATTGGGATTTTAATCAGTTTGTAACCAGTGTCGCTGTGATTCAGGGAAACTGTGTCAGATAGAAAAAAGGAGCTCACCATTGTGTGATGTTAGAACTTTAAGATTATGCTGCTGCTGGCAGCAGGCGTCCACATATATATAAAACAACTAGACATGTGTACAGGCTCCCAAACAAAAAACACAACAAACAAATGAAACTCCTAGAATACGTTTGTGTAAATCTGTGTGTGTGTGTGTGTGGTCTCACCTTGGCCAAACACTGTGGGTGAGTCTCATGAAGAGCCAGACTGGTCAGGTTAGACTGGGTGGTCTCATCCAGCCACTCAGGCCTCCTCTTCCTTTCCTCCTCCTCTTCGTCCTCCAGCTTCCTCAGTAGCCCCTCTACTGCCAACTCCCTCACCTCGTACTGCGGGCACTGCAGCAGATGGTCCAGGAGCTTGGTCCTCAGCCGGGGGCTGTCCCAGAGCTCAGGGAACTCCACACCTGCGCTGAGGCCCACCCGAGCCAGGCTGAGGAGGTACTGGGTGCTGCCAGGCCCAAAGGTGGCAGAGGAATTGCAGGAAGTGACCAGTTCAGAGGCCGTGAGGACGGACAGAGTCTTCTGACGGAGCGTGCCGACCTCTGAATCTGACAAACGCATGAAACATAATATTAGCTGGCAGCAACAAACAAACAGTTATTTAAAAGTCATTTTTACTCCAAACTTACAAAGTCAATCTTTTTAGAAACGCTGCCATGTAAATTAAAACCGGCCATATTATCTTCTGTCAGCATTCATCTGATGATATCATGCTACAACGCTTTGGTTTAGTGCCACAAACCCACACAGAGCAACCCATTAATAATGCCAGCTGGCTCCTAAATGACTAACCAGCAAACATTTCCCAAACAGCATGGTGTATGTACAAACAGGAATCAGATGAGAGACACAAGTTACTGGAAATACCAGTTTCAAATAGGCCTCCGGAGCTCTGTCACACCTCAAAGTTGCGCAACACTGATACAAAAATAGCCCATCGCACAACCTACAATATGATTTTATTTCTCGTCTCCGTTGCTGCCTCTGGTTCAGATCCGGTATTCCTTTGAAAAAGGCCAAGTTCCTCTTAGAAGGTAGATCTGGTTTCCAAGTGCCTCTTTATCCTACTTGGCACCAAGTAAGCATTAGCCAGTTTCTACCAACATGCCTTTGCTGTGAGGGCTTGTTGCTATCATCGGTCAAGCTAAAGCATTTTTATGAGTGTCTAATATGGTATTGATTGATTCATGACTTTTTGCGAGGTCACAGTAACATTATCACAGTGTCACAAAGCCTCATGGTAGTTGTAGTCTTGCTCCCAGTGCACACAAAGTGAGAATCTACAGGATAGATCAGTGGTCCCCAACCTTTTTTGAGCCACGGACCGGTTTATGCCCGACAATATTTTCATGGACCGGCCTTTAAGGTGTCGCAGATAAATACAACAAAATAAAACTAGTACCGGTACCAAAAAAAAGAAAATTTTTTTAACACACGTGAAAAGACCCAGGAAAACCGAGTAAATGATAAAAACGATAACAAAATAACGCTGAAAACCGATAAAAACCCTGAAAACTATACATTTCACACCTGAGCCTCAACTCTCGCGGCCCGGTACCAAATGACTCACGGACCGGGGGTTGGGTACCGCTGGGATAGATAACCCTCTTAAAGCAGCCCATTGGCCGAGTTCACACTCATGATCTTGTTCTCTTTAGAGCTGTGTTTTTCATAGTTCTGTTTGTTGACATCCTGTCAGTGTGGACTTGATGCTTGGGCTCTCCTTCCCAAAGGAAGACTGTTCAGTGACGTCAGAGATAACGTACGAGGAGGACCGCGACACTAAAAGAATCCTGGATGGAAATCTACCGGAGAATTCCGAAAAACTATGATGGATGTCTCCCGACTCGGCCAATGCCAAGACTTTGTTAATTGGCAAGAAATAAAAACTCTAATTTGCCTTTTCAGACACACCAACCTGGTCCTTGGAGTAACTCTGAATCACGACTGAAAGAGAGCAGGCGATACAAGTTTCCTCCAAAATGTGGCTCGCCTTATCCTTAGGTTTCCAGGCATACTGTATCTACCCTAGGATAGACCCACAACACGCTGGGAAGACTATGTATCTCACCTGGTTTGGGAACACCTTGAATGCAGGTGTACCTTGAATGTACCCCCCAAACTCTCCTCCTTCCCGTTATTATTTTCAGACACTACAATTTCTAAGCAGTTGTATTGCAGTCCGATTTCTCCACAAGCTAAACACACACACACACACACACACACACACACACACACCCCTTTGTGATGTGAACAGATGCATACAACAGGCCAAGCTGAAGAAGCCAGTGTCGTCTGTTCCTGTCTATTTTGACTTTTATTGGAAAGACTGCGTCAGTGTCTGTTTGGAAAAGCCCATGGCTGTGCCAGCCCGGCCACCTGTGAACACGCACCCTCGAGGAGTGATGGACACACATGTGCACACATACGCGCACACTTCCTGTGAAATATAAGAAGAATCCAGAGGCGGGGCAGCAATATAGTAACCCAATGCCATGCTAACACTGTGCTCCTCCCTACAGTACTGTTTCAAGACTCCACACAGACCCTGCTTTGACAGCCAACTCAATTAGTTTAACAAACACACACACACACACACACACACACACACAGAAGGCTTATGAAACCCAGCGCAACTCAATCTGGCCCCACAGCGCCACTCAAAATGTGGCTTGACAAAAGAGCGGGAAACGCCGCATTCCTCCAGAGATGGGCTGGGTTACCGTAGAGATGGCCAGGTTATTATGGAACCTGATCCTCAAAGGGGGGTCTGAGGCCAAATAAGCATAGCCTAATGGTTATAATGGCGGGGGTAAGGGCACAGTAATGACACCGATGATGAAGGGAGGAAAGAGGAGAGGATGACTGAAGGAGAAAGGGTGCGTGTCAAAAAGAAAACAGCTGTCGGTCAAGGTGGAACGAAGTGAAAAACTGTGTGTGTGCGTCAAAGGGTTTTAAAAACAGCATGTTGCCATTTGCTTGTTATATGCTGATACAGTCAACTATGATGCTCCGATCCTAGACAGACGACAGCGCTACACAACCTGAGACGCAAGAAAGCACAAAAATATGTTGAGTGAAGGCCAGCAGAGAAGAAAAAGAAGAAACTGAAAAATCCCAAACCAGGGAGGAAAGGACAGAGAGCGAGAGAGGAAAAACATCATTAGTCAGGATGCAAAGCTGCTTTTTTATGATGGTCTTTATTAAAACTAGAGTGGCGGAGGAGGCAGGAGCAGCCAAGCGTTGCCCCAGTAAATGAAAGGCGTTCCTGTGAGGGCCATTTCACTGCGATTTTTCATGGCTGATCATAAATAGCCATTGTTCTCCCACAGCTGTGTTTATTTAAAATCGGTGTCTGCACTTGTGTCTCTTCATTACGCTCGTGTGCAAACCTGCAGCTGGACCGTGGCCAGACTCCATTAAGCCGTATTACCATGTGATATTTCGGGATGCTCTGGGATGAGGTCGGGCTCGTGTGACTGCAGCTTGAGAACGGGGTTAATAAACGACACGTAAATGCAGGTCTTAGTGAAGAGCTTTAGTGCAACGTGATGGTGAATTTCACACATTTACAGACTGCTCACAAGAATGTAAACTACTTATGGAATTAACTGGAAATTTTTAGCCATATTAGCAGCATGGCTCTAATGAAGCCGGAAATATAAAAACTATTAAATGGAATGGGATGAACAACATGTTAGGTATTGTTAATCAAATGACCCGTGAGCTATTTTGCCATCAGATTAACTAATTGTAAATAATTTTAATCTAACATCCCAAGTTTTGTCTCAACATCAGTTCAGAAGCCCGTGACCAGGGCAGATCCCAAGATTTTTAGAGCCCACCGGCCAGAAAATGTGCTGGGGCCCCCCCACTGCCTCAAACCACCATCTGAATATGTACCCAACCACCAAGTTCTTATTAGTCCTTTAACAACACTTCCTGTGCTAAAATAAGATTAAGCCCTTCTGCCGAAGT
Source organism: Neolamprologus brichardi (assembly GCF_056152115.1). Lineage (NCBI taxonomy): Eukaryota > Metazoa > Chordata > Actinopteri > Cichliformes > Cichlidae > Neolamprologus > Neolamprologus brichardi. The sequence goes on along the minus strand of NC_142116.1, from coordinate 26,654,424 downwards.
GATTAAACTCACCTTCATTGGGGATTTTTAGAAACCTTTTAACCCTTTTTGATAAATTATTACATTAATTTTCTGTTTATTGACTAACAGATTAAGTGAATAATTAATGCAGCACTTTTAGCTGCTCCCTTACTCCAAAGGGGTTGCAGCCGTGGATGGATCCCCATATTTTGACCTGACAAAGCCTGATGCAAAACTCCAGGTCTGCGACCATCACAGAGTATGCTCCTATTCTTAAATCAGGGATCTTTTGCCTGTCAGTGATATTAGCATTAACCACAAAACCACACAGCAATATTAGTAACTGATGCAGCGCTACTACTTTATTTCATTCAAATGCCATCTGCCTCCACATTATTTTGTATCCAGCATCAAGCCGCAACCTTCAGGTCTAAATAAAAATTAAGCTAACGTGAAACACCAAAAACTGCACTTCCTCAAATGACCACTTGAGGCTTCATCCCAAACAATTACAGCATAACAAAGTGAATCTCTGCCATGCTGTAATTTTATTTAATGGCTTGCAGGGGGCAACTCCTTCAACTGCAAAAAGACATCTGGTTGTATATTAAACTGTTTGGAGAGACCCCGTGGCTACTTAAGGTGCAAGCTTTGTAAACACCCTCCTGATGACTTTATGGCTGCAAGTTTCAGGTCTTACTGAATAACATGAAGCTCATTATGTGATCATCATCATTCTGAGAAACAGAAAGGAGGATGGACTAATGATCATTACAACTTAATAGTCAATAAGTGCGTGGTGTTGCAAGTTTCTCAGACGGAGACACCCTTCGCTTGTTTAGCACATACAGTTTTAAAACAGAGACAGCAACGGTGAAAACACTCTAAGTTTGATAACAAGACTTCACTAATCACTGGGTGACATCATGGTACAATCTATATTTAGCACTATATAGATTGCATGTAATAAATAGCATGCTAATGTTCAAAATCAAGATGGTCCTCTGTTAAACATTAGCATTTAGCTTAAATCACCGCTACACCCTCACAAACTGTTAGCATGACTGTAGGCTCTTGAAAGCTCTACAGATTTGTGCTGAATATTTGGCTCCAAGGAGCAACCTGATATCTCTAATAATCAAGAGGAGGCAAACAGTGGGGAAATGGCTCACCATCTCTCTTGTCTGAGCAGGACCACCAGAACAGTTCAATTTCTGGGCTCAGATGTGCAAAGACATACGAATAAAGAGAATGCTAACCACAGTAAAGCAAACATCGATCAAGGTCTGCGGTTATGCTGATTTCCCCTGCATATCTGTCATGTTTTAGTACATGAAATTCAAGACTTGAACAATCCTGTTTTACCCCGGTGGTATTAGCTTTTCATCGAAGACACCCAAATTTTCAAAGAGTACAAATACTCTGGAGTTCAAATTTTGGCAGTCCGTGAAAAACAACAGAGTGATTGCACATGCAGGAAAATCAAAAGCCTCGGCATAGAGTGATGCTGCAGAGAACCGAGTTCATATGGTCTCAGACTTTGCTTATCCTGTGTGCACGCAGAAGAGAGGAACACAAGTGTTCCTATACTATATGTGTGATGGTCTGTTTTACACTAAAGGTCAAATATTTGAACTAAACGTAACCACAGCATCTGGTTTAGGTCAACCTGGGCCAACCTTGCAGTTTGAGGTTTGTGGGAGGACGGGTACTGAGTGGGTGCAGAGGGTCAGCATTCTGCTCCAGGAAACACTGAACTCAACAGCTACATCCAGCCCAACACCAGAATCGTTTTCACCACAGCTCATTTTTAGAAGTGTCACTGGGAAATATACACACTTTGAATATTATGCAATGCCCGAGATCATATGACGAAGGGTGGGTGAGTGTTCTATATAGTCGTTTAAGAGCTGTACCACAAAACTGGGAGAAGAGGCGTGCTGCTGCTCTATTAGCGCTTCCCATAGCCCACTAAAAGCTGGTTGTAAAGACGCTTTGCTGTGTCGAACTAGAGCTCTGGCGAGATGCGTGCACGTGCTCTCACACGCAAGCACACAGCTGGATTTCACATCAGCCTCCACCGTCATTACCCAAACTGTGAAAAACAAACCCCAGACGCTACGTGTGTGTGTGTCTGACAAGTGTGAGAGAGCGGGCCCTCTTATTAGCCTAAAACACCGGCCCCACATATACATCTGTCCTAAAAATAAAAGGACGCTAAAACAAAAAGAGCTGTTAAATAATATTTCTGAAAAACACCCCAAAAAGACAAAACATGAAATACAATTTTAGATGAAAAGAGAAGCACTCAAATTGCTTTTTACAACCACTTTTGTTCAACATTTAAGTGCTTTCTGTCTAACACTCTCACTCCGATTAACACGTTGGGATCAACTTGGGGATTGTCCAAGGATACTTAGGAATGCAGACTGGATCAAACCAGTTAGCTCCGACCTTTCCCGTCTCATGTTTTCTCTACTGGCTGGTTTGCTAACCACAGACAAAACGGTGGGAAAAATTAATCAATGGTTCTCGGGTACGCTTTCTCTCATTTGGTGAGCAGGTCAGAAATCAGCAGAGATACTATATAAGCCACGCCCCTATTAAAAGCCAGACACCATTTCAAAGGCTTTTAGACATTTCTTTGATACAGAACGCAGGCCAGGTCACTGTGGTGGTGATCCTCGAGATCATTCAGCATTTCCCCAACCCTGCTGTATTTCACTGCTACTGCAGTCAGCCGTTCATCTTCTGCTGTGAGCTGGAGAACTGGTTCAGGTGACCATACGCTGAGCTCACTGAACAAAATAAGGGCTACAGTTGGCAGCTACTGTCTAAGATGGTGGAGCTCGTCTATCCACAGGATAAAATAACTTGTCCGGAACGGTTTTTATCATCTAAGAAACATTTCTAAACTCAGACTACTGGTGTCAAAGGCAGAACTTGAGATGATTATTCATGCTTTTATCTCTTCTCGTTTGGATTATTGTAACGGTCTTTTTACGTGTCTCAACAAATCAGCTCTGGATCGCCTTCAGTCTGTACAGAATGCAGCAGCAAGACTTTTAACTGGTGCAAACAAGAGGTCACACATTACTCCAGTTTTGGCTTCTCTTCATTGGTTGCCTGTAAATTTTAGGGTTCATTTTAAAATTTTAGTTGTAACTTTTAGAGCTCTGCACGGTGAAGCTCCCCAGTATAACTCTGACCTGTTGAAACCTCATGCTTCATCCCGAGCACTTAGGTCTTCAGGTCAGAGGCTACTGGTGGTCTAGACTCTACTGACTCCTTTAAAAAGCAGCTGAAGACATTTTTATACAAATGGGCTTTTAATTAATTAATTAGAGGCAGCACGGTGGCACGGTGGTTAGCACTGTTGCCGCACAGCATGAAGGTCCTGAGTTCAATTCCACCATCAGGCCGGGGTCTTTCTGTGTGGAGTTTGCATGTTCTCCCCATGTTTGCCTGGGTTCCCTCCGGGTACTCCGGCTTCCCCCCACTGTCCAAAGACATGCAGCTTGTGGGGATAGGTTAATTGGATAATCCAAATTGCCACTAGGTGTGAATGTGCGAATGAAAGTGAGCGCGAATGGTTGTCTGTCTCTGTGTGTTAGCCCTGCGACAGACTGGCGACCTGTCCAGGGTGTACCCCGCCTCTCGCCCTATGACAGCTGGGATAGGCTCCAGCGCCCCCCGCCATCCTGAAAAGGATAAGCGGAAGCGAATGGATGGATGGGCTTGTAATTAATTTTAACTTGTATGTCTGATCTTATTGTAAAGAACTTTATGATTTTTATCTGTGAAATGTGCTATATAAATAAATTTTACTTACTTACTATGAAATAACTACTGCTCCAAGTATTTAGTACTTTTATCTTACAGGTTTAAAATGCTCAATTTTTATTCCCCAAATCTTCCAGATCAATAGTCGTCAAGTCTCCTTTTTTTCAAGCTCTTAAGACTACCATGACCTGGATGACTACAAATCTACACAGACTTGTGGAGAACTAGTTAATAAGCTTGTTTTTTTAAAACAGCTAAACCACTGCTTACTAATGATCCCTAAGCTTATGAGCTGTGAGCAGTTTGCTTCGTGCACCCCAGTTTTATGATTATAACGAGGTAAAGCTCAGCATTTCACACAAAAACATTAACGATGAGGTCAGGCCACTCAAATAAAATGGTAAATGGTAAAGTCCAAGACATCTGCAGAGTGGTGTATTCACAGTATTTCATAGGAGGAGGGTGAGCAAGTTATTCAGCTCTTGGCACTAGACTGCAGATGGTGCACAATTCCCTAGAAAAAAAAATATCTTAAAGCTAAATGAGTGGACGTATCCAAATATGGAGCCACACGGCTTACCAAGCTGTCACACATGAACATCAATCAGACGTGCTAAACTTTCTTGAAGCCTAATTATGACAACATGTTTTTTTGGATGCACTAAGAATAAACTTCAAGGCTTTTTTTTTTTAAATTCAGCACTCACACACCACACATGTATGGCATGTACAGCGAATATGACAGGATGCTATAATGATTCCTCCTCTCCATAATGACTGGGAAGGGATTGCTTTGTAACTGCACTGTAGAAATCCATAATCTTCAGCTGTCTCATTCTGAAAAATGCATACTTTTTAAGTTACTATCTTATTAGTAGGTCGCTTCATTGTTTACAGATTTTTGGAAAGCGATGCGTTTGGTTGGCGGCATTCAGAGAAAAGCACAGTGAGCAGTCAGTCCTTGGAACAACCAGGATGAAAATAATCATTTGCTTTCATAAGAACTGCAAAATTCAAAGAAGCAGCAATAAATAGAGCTTGTAGTTGACTGCAGTGCTGTGCAAAAGTCCTGAGCCAACACTCATTTCTTTGTATTTCGATCGGAAAATAATTATTCTTCAGTACAGCCTGAACTCTCCCCAGGAAGCTTTGGAACGCTAACGTTTTTCCACTCGATAAAAGCTAACGTGAGGGTTCCCGGTGGTTAGGTCCAAATGCAACTGCATGGCAGGATGCTGTAAACGGACCAAACTTCAGTCAGAAGAACAACTGAGATAATCCATCCACATACGAGGTTAGTCATTAATATACTGCTGCATAGTTACATCGTAAGGTTTTAAAAACTGAGCTTTAAAATGAACAACGGTAACAAAAACCGAGAGAGGCCGACAGTGATCACTGCCTTCTTTTAGGGGCTTGTTCAGATTAAATAGAACAAGATGCAAAGCATTCAAACATGTTAAAAACACAACAGTCTTAATAAATGCAGAGTAGTTTGGACCCGGAAGCAGGATTCATACGTCGTCACTTAAAGACTGGATTCTGTTCTGTCGGGATGATCATACACTGCTTCAATAATGTTGCAGTCCAGGCTCTGCGGACGACAACCCATAACTGATATTGTTCCATTGTGTGTTCTTCTATCCACGTATGCTTTTACTGCATTGGCAGAGTGTTTGGGGAGCATTGTTATGCTAAAAAAGGAAGTTAGTACTAACCACAAATTGTGTCAGGATCTCCAACACCACAGGCTGAAACGGTCCACTGAGACCATTTCTAATGGGGCGTCGGGTCCTTGTATCAGGTCATGCTGGATTGTTTCCTGTTCTTTAAGGGTATGACTCTCAGATACCGTTTATCTGCAGAACTTAGTTAATGGTAAATGGTAAATGGCCTGTATTTGTATAGCACTTTTCTAGTCCCTAAGGACCCCAAAGCGCTTTACACAACCAGTCATCCACACATTCACACACAGGTAATGGCAGCTACATTGTAGCCACAGCCACCCTGGGGCGCACTGACAGAGGCGAGGCTGCCGGACACTGGCGCCACCGGGCCCTCTGACCACCAACAGTAGACAACGGGTGAAGTGTCTTGCCCAAAGACACAACGACCGAGACTGACCAAGCCGGGGCTCGAACCTGCAACCTTCCGATTACACGGCGTACTCCCAACTCTTGAGCCACTATCGCCCCTAATACATCTGACCCTTCTTCTTTTGTTTTCTACTTCTTTATATCCTTGAGTAAAAAAAACAAACAGGACAACCATTCCTTTAAAAATAGTCAGGTACAAGGACTGGACAAATAAAATGATTAAAAAATATAGTTCAAAAGTAAAACTTCCATATGGAGACTGGTTGTGTGAAAAAGTCTGGGTCCTTGGAAACAAACAGTGAGGGGTGGCTCGAGACTTTTGCACAGCACTGTAGATGTTGAAACATTAGTGCTCTCTCGTCCACATCAGAAAAACCACTCAGTTAAACAAATCACTGATTTTAAAAAGCGCAACGACAAGTATCTGCTCTGAGAAGTTACGATGCCTCTCGCCACTAGCAGCAGCACACCTCTGTGACGGGAAGTTTAGATCTATATGTAAGGTGGATTGGCAGATGACAGCCGTGCTAACCAGTGCGTTTCTGCACTTTTTTGACCTAGAATAGCAGCTGTGCCGCAGTAAACTGTCATATAACCACTCAGCCAGAGCGGTACCTAACCACACTCTGCACAGGCCTGTAGACTCTGACCTACAAGGAAAGAAAGCTGCTGCTACTAGCACTGCTAAAGGTAGCCACACTCTTGAAACTGCATCCGCCAAATTAACGGCCACTAAAATATATCTGGAGACTCATTTTAGTATTTTGTACTTGTGCATCCACTTCAAGCCAGTCACTGCTAACCAGCTAGCCTTCCTGTTGTGTGTTTTCCAGGGGTGCTCTAGTGGGGGTCCCTGATAACTGCTCTGTTTTTAATCACAAAGTAAGCCTAGTTAGATAAAAAGAGGGAACCGTTATATGGTTATATTAAATAAATATATATTTAAATAAGTCCGTTGTATGGGGCACATGCACACTCATGAAAAAGATCTTATGAACGATTCAGAGACAAATCACAGCAACATTTAAAGGATGCTTAAACTGTACAAAGATCCAATTCCTGGTTGCAAATGGCTAAACGTGCAATATTTATATTAGGGTGTGAGACTGCACATTGAGGGCAGCACGGTGGTTAGCACTGTTGCCGCACAGCAAGAAGGTCCTGAGTTCAATTCTCTTTCTTTGTGGAGTTTGCATGTTCTCCCCATGTTTGCGTGGGTTCCCTCCGGGTACTCCGGCTTCCTCTCACCGTCCAAAGACATGCAGCTTGTGGGGATAGGTTAATTGGTTAATCCAAATTGCCCATAGGTGTGAATGTGCGAGTGAATGTGAGTGCGAATGGTTGTCTGTCCCTGCGACAGACTGGCGACCTGTCCAGGGTGCACCCAGCCTCTCGCCCTATGACAGCTGGGATAGGCTCCAGCACCCCCCGCCATCCTGAAAAGGATAAGCGGAAGCGAATGGATGGATGGATGGACTGTACATTGTGAGCCACATACAGCCCACTTTGATCTAGAGTGGGCCGGACCAGCAAAACTCCCCTTTTCTGCCAGCGTAAAGAAGTTAAACTACACACTTCCTCCAAAGTTTTGCAGTGAGCCGGACTGGACTATTTGCCTGTTTGACAACCCTGATGTATATGAACAGGGGTCTATAAAACTGATTTTGACTTTTTTCTTGACTTTTCCTCTAATTCTTTTCCTCCTTTTTTCAAGTTAAAAGACTAGAAAATTGAAGATCGTGTCTACACACAGCACACGAAAACTGATGGGGCTGAAAAGAATTACAGTACGTGTTGCAGTTTACCAGAACAGAACAAATTAAGGCCAGACTCCGGTCTTAAGCGGCTGTTTCATCATCATCATGTGAAAGCACACTAATAAAAACAAGTTCATTTTTGTTTTGATTTTTACCTCCTGTTAGTGTCCGGCTTCCACTCTCCTCTCTCTCTCCTGCTAAAGCTTTCAGTTTATTTTACTGGCAAGGCTGGAAAGCAAAGAAACAGCAGGCTGGCTGAGGTGGAGATGAAGCAATGGACAGAGGGGTTTTTTATGAGTCAGCACAGATCAAAGAGCTGGAGCAGAGAAATGTGTGCACACGCATGAACAAAGAGCTGTGTTCAGAGCTGAGAGGAATTGGCTGGTAAATGCAAAGTTCCTACTTAATGCAGGGAGCCAGTTAAAAGAGGGGAGGGGGAAAAAAGTAATATTGAAAAAGGGGATTGTTCACCTTCTTTTCCTCTGGTGCCAGGCGCTCTTAAGAGCCTGCTGCTTTCAAATGAACTTCCAAAACCTGTGGCTTTTTAAATCTGATTCAAGTGAGAAGTGCAATTACACAAGAGGAACAGGGGAAGTGATTAGAGGTGAGGAGCAGGAACAAAAAAGAAGGAGAAATAAAAAAGCTACCACCAGAGCGGGTGAAACCAAAGACAGACTTATGATAATAATCGAGGCATTAGAGGTGTGTAAGCTCGAGGCTGCTTATTTAGTTATGTAAGGAGGAGAGCCAAGTCAGGCCAATCTACAGGCTTGTTTGGAGAAATCCTCGGTATTTCCACTGTCAAGACCAACATGTGCTCAGCACATGGCCCACTGAAAACATCGGTGCCCTCCTCCCCTTTCCCTCTTTCCTCTCTGTACAGCGCTCCTCCATAAACTGGGTCACAGGCGCAACCCCACCATCTGTCACACATCGCTCGCCTTCGGTTTCACATTCCTCCAGCGTGGAGACCCCGCAGGTCTGCGTGCGTGCGCACATGACCGCACAAGCGTGCACACGCACGCACCAGGAGGCTTCTCTGAACTACCCGATACACGAAGCAGACTCCTGTCAACAATAAGTCTAAATGGAGAGCGCAGTGGTGCACAGCCTCGCCGACAAAAGTTGCACGGTTGTCCGTTCAGATGATGAAAGCTCCGACGTCAAATTCGAAGCAAATGGACTGAACGCAGCTGCTGCTTGCTGAGCTGGTGAAATGCCGGGCAACGCCGTGACGAGCAGCAAAACTCAAATATCCATCACTCTGTTCGACTAGAATACACAGAACCCAGAAAAGATCTTTTAACAAAGAGATTTTACTTTAGTCAGCAAGAACGTTTAAATAAAAGGAAGCTACAGAGGAAAGTTTAGGAAATTTGGTGGACAGGTGGAGCATGAGCGAGTGGGCAAATAGGAACACCAGATGTAGGTCGCTTCATTTCAAGTTGTCAAAGTGGGGATTTTATCTTCTGGCTCCAATTTTTAGTGTTTTTAAGGAAAGCTGGAATGTTTTAAACAGCACAGCAACATTTATGGCCCGTTAGCTAACATGACAGTGATGTAACAGTCCTGGATCTGTACTCTCGAGCACAGCACCTGACTTCTGCTCTGATTTTAGGTTAGTTATAGTTTATTTATTTATATCGCACATTTAATTACAACAGGAGCGTTGACTGAAGTGCTGTACAGGAATACAACATACCTAATAAAATAACTTAAGTATTGATAGCAAACACCAAATATGAATTAACAAATAACTCTCATGGTGTATTAAAAGTCAGTAAATAAAAATGTGTTTTAAGATAAGATTTAAAAAGATTGGCAGTAGGAGCCTGTCTGATGTATAGGGGTAAATTACTCCACAGCTTAGGCGCTACGACTGCAAACGCCCGATCGGTGAGGTGAGAGGACATTAAAGAGAAATGATGTTCAACACTTTAACAGAGGGTAGGATTTTTGGTTTTGTACAATTTTAGAGTGAATAAAAGGAAAAGAGGCTCTTGTAAAATTCATTTCAGCTCTAAGATAACTCCTACAGAAGCGTCAGGACTATGTCCTGTTCACAGTCCTCTTTAGGGTGCCTAAAGAACACCACTTTATTAGGTTCTTGGTATTATGCTGAACCCACCGTTGTCTTGAGAACTGCCTGAATACTTTGTGTTGTCAATTCAACACATCCAGGATACCAATCTCCTCTTCCACCCCATCCCAAACGTGCTCTATTGACAGTAGAGGCCGTCTGAGTGCAGTGAATTCACTGAAATCTTAAAGAAACCAGTTTGAGATGATCTGAGGTTTATGATATGTTGCGTTATCCTGGTGGAAGCAGGAAGATGGATACACTGTGCTCATAAAGAGATGAACATGTTGAGCAACAAAACTCAGATAGTGACTTTTAAATGACGCTCAGTTGGTGTTGAGGGGTCCAGAGTGTGAAGCACCAGCAGCCCGAACTAATGATACAAGGCAGGACGGATCCATGATTTCATGCTGTTTACACAAAATGCTGACCCTACAAACCAAATACTGCACCAGAAATGGACTCGGACCAGGTTTTTTCAAATCTTCTCATGTTTGGTGAACTCATGCTTCAAGGCTGTTTTGCACTTAGAGATGTTCTTCTGCATACTTTGGCTGCTGACATACTGCATCTGTGTATGTTTCTCCAGCTGCACACAAAAAGGCAGAGGATCATTAATATGGCCCCAAAAAATCACTGGACATCCTCTTCCCTCCCTGAAGGACCTGTACAGCACTCGCTGTCTCAGGAGGCCACGGGCCTGCACACACCCAGGACACCGGGTGTTTAAGCTCCTGAGAGTCAGGCTGCTGAGGTCGTGGACAAACACACTGAAGAACAACTTTTACAACAGCCCTAATCAATGCTAACAGCTCACCTGATTAGCTACCTCCTTGGACTTTTGGGGGGCAATAACAATAATAATAATGTGCAATAAACACTCATTCTTGTATTTATTTATTAAGACATTCCTTTTTTTGCTCATACCTTTCTTGCACTTTTAAAAAACCCACTTTAAGTTACTGTGTTGTGTTTAGTTGTGCGTAGTATTGATGTGGGACACTTTTGTTGTACTATTACCGTATTTTCCGCACTATGAGACTCACTTAAAAAACTTTTTTAAAAATCGACAGTCCGCCTTATGTATGAATTCTGGTTGTGCTACTGACCTCGAATCGATTTTATGCAGTACACGGCGCTCAAAAATCTGTCAAAAAATGTTTTAGTACGACTTTGGTAAGATACAAAGCTGCACCACCTGATGGATTGTCAGAGCATTACGGCTGCCGTAGTCAGGAGCCTCGCGGAGTGATCCGGGTCCAAAACTCCGTCTTCTTCAGGTCCCAAAGTCAAACGAACACTGCGGCATCACTGAGAGTTAAAAACTGTCTAAATGATTTTATCTTTAATAAAATGAGCAGCGCTGCTGCTTTACCAGGTGTAACAATTATGTTTAACATCCAGGCATCCATGAAAACAGGATTTATTAAATTTAAGTTAGAAGTTAGCTCGCTAATTTCCACCTAAACATGATATACCATTTTCTGACTGGCTAGCTGGTATATAATGATGTGCTACGTTATCACTAGCAACACAGCTATGCTAGCATAACATAAACACAGTAAAGCTGGAGGATGAATGCGAATGTTTGTTTTGCTTAATGCGCCTTATGGTCCGAAAAATACGGTATATTAGGTATGAGTGTGCACTGACAATAAAAAGTGGCTATTGTTGCCTTCATATCATGTCAAAGCAGTGTGCTCCTTCTCCTTTGACCTCAGAAATCAACAAGGCATTTTCATCCAGAGAACTTTCTCTGTAACGATGCCTGTGTGAGGAAATCAGCCGCTCTGTCCCCAACAACCATGCCATAACCAAAGTCACTTTGATCTCCTTTCTTCCCAATTCTGATGCTCAGTTTGAACTTCTGTCTTAACCACATCTACTATTTTTGGTGTCATTTTTACAAGTTCAGTAACAAACACCTAAACCATCCTGATCCAGACTGGATCAAAGTGGATGATTAAAATACAGCTTTTTGGCTTCGACGATCAATCTAATCAGCTTGTGTTTTACACTTGGACAAACCTTTTCATGTGTGTCACCACGTGGTTGTGGGTAGTGTGCAGGACTTGCATTTGTGTCACGCTCTGCATATTTCTGCAGGTCTTCATTAAAACTCCGGTGAAAAGTAGTGATCCCACAATTACTACTCACCTTCCAGAATGCTGATCTCAGGCCCACACAGGCACACCAACACATCCACAAAGGCTCCTCTGGTCACCACACAACTGTTCTGTCTGAAAAGAGAGAAACACGAGGCCGTCTTTGATCCAGCACAGAAAATTGACTGAAATCGGTTGAACCTCAAAACCCGTAGAATCATTTGGACACGTTGGGGGAAAAACAGAGTTTGTGTTTAAGAGCTGTTAATAATGAAGGATCTCTTTTATCAAGTAGGCTGCCGAAATGTTCCTAAACTGCTTATCGATTCAAAGAGATAACACTGCAGCCTCCAGTCACTGATCATCTGTTTCCCATTAAGATCACAGACAAAGATTTTCTTCACGAACCGGCTGATGCCTCACCACAAACTGTTGAATTAAGGCAATGGGCATGGCCAACTCGGTGCATTTATTGCTTCTGAGAACATTCGTGATCTCTGCTGTAACTGAGTGTGGGCTCTGTGGCTCCTGCCGCTTTTGCACAGCACTGTACGACCTTCTAACCAGGAGGTAGATAAAATCCATTTAAATACCTTTTTCCCAGCCATATCCAGTCTGCTCCCTACACAAATGTATGCAGCACAAAGTGTTTACATTCACTCAGTAGGGTGTCAAGCTTCAAGCTTTCAATTTAGTTGAGCAAATTAACAAACCTGCCAACATAAATATAACATATAAAGTCACAAAACGCCATAAAACTCAAACATAAGCTAAAGACAAAACACACCCTGGACCTACAGTTCAACAGTCAAACAAGCGAAACATCTAAAAATTCACCAGATAAAATAAATCCGAGCAAAGGAAACAATCAGCTGAAATGACCACACGGTTGAGTAAACACCTCTCTGAGAGAGGCTTCAAAAAGTGAACATTAGAAACAGCCCTACATGATTTTTGTGTTGCACTGCAACAGCGCGAGTTAGGTGTTCCTAATAAACTGGAAACTTCATACACTGTAAACATCTGAAAGCAGTGGCAGCTTCGTCACATTGGTCACATCCACGGCCTTAATAATCGGGACCCGTCTTATCTGAAAGACCTTATAGTACCATATGCCCAACACAGCACTTCACTATCAGACTGCTCGCTTACTTGTTGATCGGTAACAAGTAAGGTCCTGAACGCCTCCTGGGTGAGGCGTTCAGGACCTGTAAACCTGGGATGAGCCCCTGGAGCTGTCTTTGGAGTGCGGAGGTGGCCGGGGAGAGTGAAGCCTGCGTTTCTCTGCTTGTACTGCTGCCCAAGGATGGCAATAACAGATGGAGGCATGGATGGTGTTTGTTTTTCCTGCAAGTCCTGAGTGTCAGTGCAGGTCAACACAAGAAGGAAAACAAAAAAAACCCAAAGCTGTTCATCAGCTAATCAGCAAAACATTTCATCTTTCCACAGAACGATACATAAACTACTTAATTGTACTGACAAAGAAACAGTTACTGTTATTAGTGGGTCAGTAGCTCATGGGATCAGACACTGAATGATTTGTGTTCTTATTTTTGATGAATCCTGATGGCTGAGAATAGGCCAGAATCATATGAGTTGCCCCCAGCTCTGTCATCCTAGACGGGACTTATTTACTGAATGTCACAGGAGTTTTCACACAAAGGCTTCAAAACACGAACGACTTGGTGTTATTTCCTTTTTATTCCTGCCCTGCACATTAGTGAAGTAACGCTCTCGCTGCTGTCATATTATTTGTAAACGTCGACATTCTGTATCGCCCTGTGTGGCCGCTGCAAAGTGTGTGCGTTCTATCAAGATTGTGACCAGAGCGCTGCAAGAGGCCGCAAGTGTGTGTGCGAGAGAAAACAACAGAGACAGTGTGCGAGCTTGACGTCATGTTTTCATCACTCAGATATTAATAACGCGTACATGCCCCCACATCAGCCGCCTGCGCGCTTAATACACGCACGATACTCGAGGTGGAGCACGGTTAGAGTGTGTGTATGAGAGAGGAGCGACTGTTGGTTAACTAATGACAGATTCTGGCAGCGATGAGTCCTGTGAATGTGAGCTAACATCATCAAACACGCTGTAAGAAGTTGAATCGTTAGATCACGATCCAAACTACACACTGGAAGGTCCTAACAGGCTGACGCCGGCCCTTCACGTCGCCAGAGTCATCGCTGCAGCGCGGACACCCTCGCGGAGCCAGAAAAAGTCCAAAATGACACAACACAAGGATCGGTGTGAGGCCAAAACCCAACACTGACTCAGACCAGACGAACAATGCATTCCATCCTTTTTGGAAGGCGGCTGCCTCAAATTAGTGGTGATCTGGATGAGTTTGGGAGGTTTTCTTTTCCCAAAAACAAAGATACTCTGACCTGTGATGTCCTTAGATCTGGGCGCCGGGAGCGAGCAAACGAGCAGACTCTGGGTACGCTCTGGTGAGCAAGAATTCACCTTGTCATCTTAATAAAAGCTCATCAGTGTAACCAAGCAGAGCTAGTAGGGCTAGTGTTGCTAACCCAGTGGCGCTGTGTTATCTGCTGTAGGGCCTGAGCACAGGAGACCTAAACCTGACCTCAGACAGAAGAGGAGGAGTTGGTGGGGGGAGGGTGGCAGGTAACTGTGCCCCAACTTGAGGCCTGGACTTTTAGCAGGTAGAGGGAAAAGGGGGGGGGGGGGGGGGGGGGGGGGGGGGCTGCATGCAGATGGGTCAGCAGGCGGTCTCTTTGAAATGGAAGCCGGGGCAGGACATGAAGCGGACAGGGCCGGGGAGGGGATGTACGGTGAGACAAGGAGCTATTCTTCTGGCGAGGGAGCTGGAAGAGAGGGATGGATGCTTATCTGTGTGTTTGTGTGTGGGCGTGTTTAGGATTACCGAGAAGCGAGCCACATGCGCTGACAGAGAGCTTCACCGATGTCGCTTCCTGCTGGCAGGGGTCTGTGTGAGTCAGTCTGGTAGGAGCGCAAGAGAAACAGCACCTGCAGACCGACACGTGCACAAATTGAAAAAGACAGAATGGATATTTATTACACAGGAGTCAGAGTCACAGAGAATCATCTACAAGCCCTACAGAAACAGACTAAACTCCACTCATCTTTACATCTTGGCAGAGTGATACATACACATACATGTTACTGATACTCTGTTGTTCGAGTGTTTTTTTCCCTCTTTTTCAACCACATTGTGTGGCAGAGATCTAATAAAAGGAGAGTCTGATGCATGTAGAGAGTAACTACTGAATCACAAGCTACAGTGTGTAAGTGTAGATAAAAGATGGACTCTTGTAGGACGTGTTATCAGTGAAATGAATTGTGGTTTGTCTTAGGCTCTAAAGGGTAAGCCACACAATGACATCACACCTTAAGGGATAGTGTAACATGTTTGGGTTTGCACTCAGTCTAAATAGGTTCATTATGAAATGAAGCATCAAACCACGACTGATGGGGATTTTCTACTGTTGGCTATATGACTGCATTTGGTAACAGGGTGAGCTCCTAAATGTTGGACTAAAGGGTGAGAAAACACTGTGCGGTGAATGAAAACCAGGATGACTCCTCTATAAATGATGTACATCATTTATAACAACTTATATCATTTATGTAGATCTTTTTTTTTTAGCTATAAGGTTGCGAATCGTCAGTAATTACAAGACAAATACAAATTCCCTAGAGGAATTAAATTTACTTTGACACCAACCACGTCTGTACTACAGCACAAATACTCCTTTTTGTCTGGAATTTAATGGTTTTTATGGTGCATTTACAAACCAATCAAAAAAAGAAATCGAACATGGGAAATTATTTTTAGACGGGCTTTCTGTCTTGTTTTATTTATTACACTGAGCCAAACAGCCCGGGACATGAACATGTTAATCCCACACAGCAACTCCACCAACCACTAGTTGCTCAACCTAAATGACAAGAAGATGGTCAGAGTTGTCCCTTTTGATGTTCCCTCTTCTCCAGTAAATATTCAAAGCACACTTTGAAAGGTCAACACGCTGCTTGCTCCAAAGGAGCATCTTTCCATCCTGGCGTGTGACCTCTGGTCTCTGGACAGGAAAGCAAGAAGTTTCCCGATGAAGATTAAATCATTCTTTTCACTTTGGCCGATTTGCCAATGAGAGACTGAGCCAGTCTGCAGCAGGTGGACTGGTGGTTGGGAGTATTCAGAGGCCAGGACACAGGCTGGCTGGCTGGTTGGGGTGTGTATTCTGGGCCTTGGTAAGTATACTCTTTAAGCTGGGGCCATGGCCACAGACCAGTAGGAAGCCATTCATTACGCTATGCAGGGAAGGCAACGTGGGGAAAACCAGGGCGACCACGTAGCACCAAGCCTGGCCGCTGAGTTCTGGCCTGCCCCATCTCATCTCCTGCAGTCTCCACGCCCAGACAACACCCACTGGCTCACACAAACAACTTCCACACCTCCAGGTCCTTCTTCCTCTCGCTGTCAGCTCTCTCTCAGGGCTTTTCCACCTACGAGAAGCCAGAGCTGGAGCAGATTCCCAAACCAAATATTGAACATTTCCAAGTAATTTTGCTTCCCATTATTTCAAACATAAGAATATGTCTTCATTTTCACTGCCAGTTCCAACAAGCTCGCCAAAGGAAGTCATTCTAAAAGTAACCTATCGCCCTGTTTGCTCACGGCCACGGTGCCGGACTAAAATAATCTTGTTTACCTGCGTGGATGATGAAATGTTGAATCTATTCTGGTGGGGGTTTAAATCTAGAAACTTCATCAAGTGTCTTTTAAAACTTGCTGGTGCACAGCCATACAGGATATTACAAAATAGTTGAGTTCTAAAGAAAGCTTGTGGGTCTGACTTCTAACTCAATGGTGGCCTTGATTAGCTTACTGATATAAGAGCATTTAATCATTTAATCACATTAAGGTTTTATCATTTTTCTGAAAAAAAGAAAAAAAAAGAAAGAAACAGTGCAGATGAAAAAGTACTCCAGAGGGTTTTCGATATGCTTTGTGGTCTGTGCTGTTACTTCCAGTTTAGACAAGCACACGCCTGCTCATTAAAAGTTTGCTTGAGCAGCATCACCGGTTCCAGCACTGGTTCCAGTGTCCAAAGCAGAGAGCTCTGTCTTTTCTCCCTCTCTTTCTGCACTCCACAGTTACACCTCATCCACCGGGTTGGGAAGTCCCTGCATGGGAGGCTCAACCGGCTCAATCCAGCCCGGCACGGAGAAAACCGAAATATTTATAGAATTCCTCCTCCCAAAGACAGAGTGCAGAACTACACCCCATTGTGGGAGGAGATCCCGGGATAGGATCAAGCGTAATTGAATGGGAGACGATAAGACAGCAGCACAGAGACCTTCTGCAGGCTTATTTTTGTTGATCAAATGTCCGATTTCTTCCCCCTTGACTGCCTGAATGTGGATTTCCTGCTTTCTTGCTACTTCTTCCACACTTGTAGGAAAATGATCATATGACTTGTGGTCAAATAAACTGGTTCCGACATGAAAAACAAAAGCAGTACTGTGTATTGTATGATTATAATGTATAAAATGCTTAAAGGAGCTTGCACTATTACATACTGACTTCCAGGAATCTTTTAAAACAACTAGGAGACAAGCGTATGTACTGTATACGTATGTATCAGCTCTTTGAATGCTGCAACAATAAAAAGAGATGAAGAGATGAAGGTTATGACACGCCATGCTGTATAAAACACAGCATGGTGTGTCATAACCTGCATTCTCTCTGAAGACCACTAGATGGCAGGTGCTGTGATTGCAGACCTGTGATCCTATAGAAATGTACAGAATAATGGCTTTGTGTCTTGACCCCTTAAAACACATTCATGCTGAGGTTGTGACTGATGACACGTCATCCAATGAGCAGCCAGTTTCCCAGTCAGACCCATCCTTCCTCCACACATCTGTTTTTTCTGAAACTGAGATGAGGCGATTGTGAAAACGTTTATCTTCGTATATCTAGGTGCATCTTTTATACTGTTAGCGGATACAGCTAGCTGGTTTAGCGCCCACTGTTTATTATTAATGTAGAAAATAAATGTTACTGTAGTTACGCTTGCTCATTAAATATAAGTTAGACTTATGGGTCTCCTTAGGTGGTGAAGCTAAGTTAGCAAGTTAGCTGTGGCTGCATAGATCAGACAATGTTTGGTTCACATTATTAGCTGATAAACTCAGCTAAAACTAAAAAATGGCCGGATACCGAATGAATTCTGGGAGTCTGGATAAATTAGCGGCTAAATCTTAACCACTTAAAACTGGCTTTTGCTATGTGACGGTCTTCTGTGTTAGCAGGCACACTGGAGTTAGCTAACATTAGCCAGAGGAAAGGCAGCTCCAGAGTGGATTTATTCTCAAGCATGCCAATCACATCCTTCAGATTTTCAGAGAAACATACTTCACATTCTTCAGATTAGATGTGACATGTTGTAAGTCCTTCAGAAGTCGCTCCAGACACTATTTGAGGAAATGGTGAGAGTTGGTAACATCGCTGGCAACAAAATACATTAAAAGATGAAAAAAGTATCCAGTGTACGTGCTTCTATTTAAACATGGAGGTTTGCAAACATTGCAAATAATTGGCACAGCGGTCTAGTGGTCGCCTCACAGCCAGGAGGTTTTGGGTTTGCATGTGCCTGTGTGGGTTCTCTCTGGGTACTTAAACTTCCTCCCACAGTCCAAAGGCACACATGTTAGGTTTAGAGGCCATTCTAAAAGATTGGTAGATGTGAACGTTAGTGTGAAGGGTTGCAAGTCTGTCTTTGTTGAGCCCTGATTATACTGATTATACTGCGGACATGGACAGCTGGATACCCAACTGCCAATAAGTCATTCCTGTTATTTGTCTCTTTACTTCACTCCTTGAGGCACATTCATAGTTCGTGCTTTGTAATGTAAATACTCTGCAGACGAGTCTACGTGATCACAAAAAACATGCAGGAATGTGAACACAGACTCTCACGCTCACCGTATGATCGTGAAATTCACATCTCTTCACATCCCAGAAGAGCCGCGGACGCAGAAAGTATAATCGAGGCTTTAGTGCATTTATCCAAAACAGACATATTTATTATATCATATAAAAAGATATTTATCAATGCAGCTGTTTTAGATACTTTACAACCTCATAGTGCAACCACGCGTCCCCCTATAGCTGTGGATTGGAACTTCAGACAAAAAAAATACAAGAAAAACTTGAATTATGAAAATATCAAACCCTCCTTGTATGCCTTGTTCTCTAAGCAGACATTTAACTGTTTGTGTGTGCCTTTTTGTGTGTTGCAACAAGCCTCATTCTGCTTTTGGGTCTGTTAAAAATAGTGGTGGTGGATGTGAGGTCCCTTCAGACTCTGTTATCAGGCTGCCCTGCCGTCCCTCCCACTGCCGCAACCACAGACTGACCACATGTTGTTGCAAGCGCACATGCGCGCACATGCACACAGCAAGTGTAAGCGCAAATAATTGCACAGCAATCCGGGGCTCCGTCCAGTAAAACACATTCACAAAGAAACGCATAAATCGGCGTTCACATAAAAGCAGATAGAGGTTAGGCAGAGTGTGGACGCGCCCAATTAGACAAAAAGAGATCCAATAAAGACGAGCTAAATATAAAAAAAAACAAAAGAAACACACAAACGTTCCCTCGCCCTGCACGGCCGTATTCTTGCACAAACAAAGCTTATAAGTGCACTCCATGTGCATGACTATATCACTGTTAACAGTTATAACAGAGCATCGCAGCTGGCCCCCAGGGAGTTGTTTGTTATTTTATTATGTCCAGAGGTGGGTGTACATACTGGTACTAGCAGCATAGGGGGTGTGCATGTGTGAAGGATTGACACTCAGCTGTCGAATATCCTGCAGTAGTAAAACAGGAGATCCCTGAACAAGAGGCCAGGGGTTAGTTTACTTTGTACATAACAAAAGTAAAGATCAATGATATGAGTGGACAGCAACTAATGACCATAAACATGAGACATTACATTTGTACTTGGGCAAAACTGACCACCTTAAAATGGCTGAATATATATATATATATATATATATATATATATATATATATATATATATATATATATATATATATATATATATATATACAGTATATAAATTTTTAATGGAAACTGTCTGACAATATGGATTGGAAATAAGTGGTAGACAAATCAATTCTGCAGAAGAAAGTCAGGACGTAAACATATGAAGTTTACAGGCATCCAACGCTGGTAGGGAAGTTGTCTCCAAATGTTGGACACAACACTAAGGCAGGACATCACGATATATCATGATGTGAAGACATCAGACTAAACATATTCCTAAATAAGAAGGTTTTGGACAAATATGGTGAAGCTGATTACGATCACATGAAGTCCTTTTGAATATACCCTATTTTCTGCACTATAAGGCGCACTTAAAATCCTTTAATTTTCCTTCAAAATTCGACAGTGCGCCTTATGTATGAATTCTGGTTATGCTTACTGACCGCAAACCGATAGCAGCAACTTCGCTCATGCGCGATTCATTTGCAGTTTTTACGGGTAGGGGTGAATATCTCCTGCTCTGACATCAGCTTGGGGCGACTGCTGCGTGAGGACTACCTGCCGCCTGTGAGTGTTTTCACACAGGCGAGGTGCCGATTGAAGCAACCGCTGATTGTTGAGAGTAAGAGTGATACGTGCTTCCATGTGAAAAAGTCGTCATAAGTCTCCAATAACACCAGAAAAAGTCGCCAGATTTGTCGCTAGTTGCTTTTTAGAAGAAAAAAAGTCGCTAAGGGGGTGTGAAAACTCGCTAAATATAGCGACAAAGTCGCTAAGTTGGCAACACCGCCAAAACTCAGCTTCAGATCCCAAAGTCAAACAAACACTACGGTACACTGAGAGTTAAAAACTGTCTAAATTATTTCACCTTTAATAAAATGATCAGCGTTGCTGCTTTACCAGGTGTAACAATTAAGTTTAACATCCAGGAATCCATGAAAACGGAATTTATTAAATTTAACGGAGTTAGCAGGAAGATAGCTCGCTAGTTTCCACCTAAACATGATATAGCATGTTCTGACTGAGAGATTTCTGAAAAAAATGAAAATGTACAGCTCTGCTATCACTTCCAACACAAATGAAGACAGAAGACTAAACAGCAGTGGCGTTTGTAGGGTTACTGAAGTTGGGCTAGCTGGCATATAATGATGTGCTACGTGATCACAAGCGACATAGCTATGTTAGCATAACAAACAGTGAAGCTGGAGGATGAATGCTGACTTTTTTCCACTCAATAAAAGTTAACGTGAGGGTTCCCGATGGTTAGGGACAAATGCAATCGCATGGCAGGATGCTGTAAACGGATCAAACTTCGGTCAGGAGAACAACTGAGATAATCCATCCACAATATGAGGTTAGTCATTAATGTACTGCAACAACACGGGAACAGAGCAGCTGCGAGATAATTCTACATTAATGGATCAATGGTACGGAAGAGGAGGAAGCAAGAAGAATGGTCAAAGAAGAAGAATCCGGTTCGCCTTATGGTCAGAAAAATACGGTATTCAATAAAAAGTGAATGGTTACAATAATAAATAATGTAACCACATTGCATAACCTAGAATTCATACAGACATCAACCAAAGCCATCCATTGAGACGACTTACTATAGGGGTTGCCAAATGAATAAATCCCTGAGGTATGTTGACACACTGGGACAAAATTAGATACAATAAAATGGGTTCAATATAAACCAACAAGGACATAAACCAAGAGTGGTTTATATCTACCACTGTAAGAAATGTTTTGGGCAGTTGCCCACTTTGCCCGGTTGGAACTGCCACCTGTATGTTGACAAAATAGTGCAAAACGTCTGACACCAATACGAGACACCTGGGATTCCCACTGGACTGGATATATCTGATGGCATTTTAAAAGCAGGCTGACTGGGTGTGCAGGCGCATACATTCTTTCTCTGGTTCAGCCCAGAGGCTTTTCTCAGAAAGCCCAGGCAGATCGCTGGCTAAAGGCAGCAGTCGGCAGGCCAAAAGAAAATTATTTGAAGACAGCAGAGAAGAATGCACTGAGGAAAGCTACACCAACGCAACTGCTGCCAGAGACGAGGCTACAACGATACTCCGA
Organism: Neolamprologus brichardi; assembly: GCF_056152115.1. Taxonomy (NCBI): domain Eukaryota; kingdom Metazoa; phylum Chordata; class Actinopteri; order Cichliformes; family Cichlidae; genus Neolamprologus; species Neolamprologus brichardi. Next base: position 26,632,518 of record NC_142116.1, on the reverse strand, counting down.
ATTCAAGAACCTCCTCAGCCTCTGTTGTGAAAATACACAAAGGATTACATGTGTCGAGTTGGCCCTTCTCAAACCACCACAGGCCGCAGCTTTATATGTCTGGCCAGTACCCGGCGCTGTGGGCCAGGGCTGCTGCTGGCGCGTGTCGAGAGCGGAGTCCAGTGTCGGGTTGGGTTAGTGCCGGTCTGTCCGGTGGGCTTGTTAAGCTTGGTCCAGATTGTATCAACAGAGATTTTGGGCAAGATGGGGTGACTGAAGTGAATCCAGTGGTTTTCAGAGATGTTTGATCACAGGGAAGGGGTCTCACCCAGGCCACGCAGAAGACAGCACTGCCCTAAGTTCAACCAATTAATCAGGCTGACCAAATCCGGATGACGTAGAGAGAATCAGGCCAGGACATTGAAGCCTGCCTCGGATGAGTTCTGACTTCTGAAAATGCCGCGTACAGTGTCGCTGTATATCTAGAACTGCAGTGCAGGCATGAAAATGTCCTATTTCTATCACACTACTTTAATATATTCTGCACAGAACATCTTATAGTCAAATAAGCTTTCCATCTCGAGGGGAAAAAACAAAACAAAAACCCAGATCAGTCTGTGCCACTAAAAGTTTGTAAAAGGTGAAAATACTGTTATAAATTGAGAAATATAGTATGGAAATTTAAGACAAAGGCGACTCTTTCAATTCAGTTTTATCTTATTTATATAGCAACAACAGTCACCTCAAGCTCTTTATGTTGTGAAGTAAAAGTGCCTACTAGGGTTGGGCGATTGGACGAATATATCGACAATCAACGACAGGCTGAGCCCATCGTTGATCGTTTTTACAAGGGCGATTTATTTATTTATTTGCCCATGAGTAAGTTTGCTAATAACAATGGAGCTAATAGAAGCAGTCAACAGAAGGAAAAAAAAAATAGTAGCGCTGTTTTAACAGCACCCTCGTTCATCTGCGAGCACATGCACCCTCCTCAGAGTGCGCCCAAATGCTTGTTGATGGAGCTGCAGAAGCTGGTGATAGCCTAGCATACTCAGCCGGATGGTGGACACGTGCATGCTCATGCAAGTTAGTCATGTTTGGGTACTTTGCTCGCACTATACGTCTGCACAAGCGGCACACCGCTTTCATCTTAAATTGGCAACTTTATAGTTTTTTGGTTTTTTTAGTGCTGTCAGCGTTAACGCACCGTCATGACGACTAACGCGATTAACAATTAACCCACATGGAGCGCAGACTGGGTCAAAATCCCTGAATTGTCTCTGTCAACGCATTTCGGCAGTTTATCCAAAGTTTGTTTATTCTGCGCTCCAGATTAGTTGAGCGCGTAAAATTTTTTAATCACATTAATTGTTATGACTGCGCTGACAGCCCTAATTTTTCTGGGAAATTAGTTTATCCATGTTTGGACTTCTGTGTTGTAAACGTGAAAATCAGTCCGTGCATGATTACACTGCTCCCGCCATCAAAAACTCTGCACATGCGTGAATATATCGCCCATCGTTGATTATTGGACTGATGTCGGTTGGACAATTTTTACATATCGCCCAACCCTAGTGCCTACAATAATATATACAAGATCCCAATATTCAGATGCCACTGTGAGCAAGCACTTGGTGACAGTGGGAAGGAAAAACTCTATTTTAACAGAAAGAAACCTTAAGCAGAACCAGGATCCGCGAAGGCCGGCCTTCAAGGGACGAGCTTCGAGGCTGATCCATTAAGCTAAAATCAAAGTGCCTAAAACCGCAATTTCTCAAGTTGCCTCTGGCTGACTTCAAAAGCAAATCCCGCAGACTCCCATTTTAAAATGTCAGTGAATCCTAATGTTCTGTAAATCCCAGCAGTGACATCACCAATAGGCGCACTGCTGTCTGGATCTGGACCCAGAGGCCGTTCTTTAAGGATCCAGATTTACTAGATTTTGACAGACTGTTCACATTTTATTCTGAGCAACGTTTCTTGTATTTACAGTAGGCCTATTTTGATCTGCAGAGCCTTTGTCTTTACGATATTTAATGCGTTCCTGACTTTACTACTGGAACACACCAACTCACTCCAGAGGAAACTGAATGCGGCTTAAATGTGCGGCAGACCAAACGCATCAGTGTAACTCATCCCATGTGACGCTAATCACCCAATCAAAACCGTGTGTAAAAACTTCATGAGACGAAATGCACAAATCTGAAAGATTTCAGTAAATCAACATTACAGCTCATCGATGTACATGTGAGATGTAGTTTAAGAAAAAGAAGCAACAGGGAAACTCAAACTCTTACATTATTACACATTAACAACTTTATTTGAAGACAACTTCAAAAGTGGACCCTTCAGGTCACTGTGGAAGTGAATAATAACCATTGTTGAAATACTGTTGAATTATACTTTGTTGTATTTGACAGTCAGTTGTTAACTATATACAAACACTGATACAACCTTTAGGCTACTCTTCATAGCAGAGAGCTCTACTGAGGATCTGGGGTGAGATAGTCACTGTTTATTTGGATTTTATGCAAGTCAAGTCAGAGTAGTGGTTAAACTTTCTCTGATTTTTAATGTTCAGTATAAAAGAATTCTTATAATCGTGCAAAAAAAAAAAAAAACTAGCCAAAAAAAGTGTCTGATGGAAACATTTCCTTGTATGAGACTTATTACCGCCTGTGTGAAAGTCAGCAGGGTGGCAGAGCCGGCCTCGGTAGCGGTGATGGTTCCCAGCTAACAGTTGTTCTTTGACAATAACAGAGGAAGTCATTTCTCCCTCGAGCAAAAACATCTGCTACCTGTTATACACAAACACACACGGCGACGCACATTAACATACATCAGACAGGTCCCGGGGCCAAAACCAGAATCCTCGTAAGCTCGGTGTAAACAGCGCCAGAGTGTGGCATACATGAACGTGCACATACGTGCACGCTCGCTCCCCGTCTCTGCAGCTCCAGTCTAAACATCGTCCTTGTTTCTCACACACAGAGCAGGGAGGCTACAGTCTATATCTGCGACGTGTGTGTGTGTGTGTGTGTGTGTGCGTGTGAGAGAGAGATGCTCCCTTCCACACGTACACTCAGACCTCTATCTCTGTCTTACTAAGTTTAGACCACTTCACCTGCATTGGGCTCTGCAGCTCTTTGCATATCTGCCTCCATCATCTCCACAACGCCCTCATTGTGCCCTCACATTAGCGTACACCTACTCACCTGCTATCTGTAGCCTCGGTATAGATAGTCCCCACAGATAATCAATCCCCGCCGATCAAACGAGTTCATCGTTACTTTATTAAACTCTTGAAACACATGAGAAACCTGAAGCTTTGACGCAGTCATGAAATTATTAACACAAAACAGATGAACAGAGTTATTCAGAGCTACACGTGGGAGATCTTACATTATAAACACATTGTAGCATTAATTAGGATTCAGTCCTCGCAGTTTTATCTCATTATATAATGTTATTGTAAATATGACTACAAAACAATACCATTGGCGGGGTAACTGTATAGCAAAAAACAGCAGGCCTAATAACAACAGCATTATTAATAAGGAAGAAATGGAGAATTAAACCCAAATGTGTAACAATTCAGAGTAAAAGGACTGATGTTCAACACAACTGTAAGTTAAAAACAGGAAACGTGATGTATACGTGCTGCAGTGGCTTATTATGTATTCACACTGTGGATGCAGCAAAGCTGAGCAGACAGTGTGTGAGGTACAATGGTCTGGTGTGCTTTCAGTGGAAGGAAAAAGGAAATGAAATGTCTAAGGAAGCCTGTAGGCTTCGGCTTTGCTGTATCCCGTACAGATATTTGTGTGTCTCTGCGAATGTGACATACGCTACATGTGAGCCGTCTTAGGATGGCTACAAAAAAAGGTTCAAATGAAAAAACTGCACGAAGAGGAAGCGAAACGGGGTTGAAACGGACTAAAACTGCCAAATAAGCAGATGTGTGAATAAACCTTTTCAAATTCAAACTCTAATGCAGGGTGTGATTAAAGAGAGGGCCAGTGGAGTCAACGGAGCCTGGCTCAAGCCCCTGCTTCTCAGCTTGTGCACTCAAAAAAATCCACATAGCAACAGCTGAGGAACAGTCACCGCGGTGGGACACCAACTTCGTAATTTCTTGGGGTAACCAGTATGCAGCAGCAAATCGACTGCAGTAAGAAGCGATTGCAGTTAAAACAGGTTCTAGTGAGCTCGGCTGAAAATGGTTTTAGTCATTTTTAAGTAAAACCTCTATTTAAGAATCAAGGATCATAGTTTCTCAGAAGTGGATTTGTGTCTTGAGAGTATATGGACTTTGACCAAGGGCTCAGAGAAGAGCTTGCAAAGATGCAGAGGGTGAAGGTAACAGCGACCCCTAAGCTAGGTGAGTGGCTCCAGCAGGTCCCAGGAACAACATCCAAGATCTCTGTCGGGAGGAGCGCAGTCCAGGAACAGCTAAGATACTGCACATGGTCACTGACAAGGTCCAGAAACTTACCCTGGATCCAGATGAAACCATGGTGTCCTTTGATGTAGTCTCTCTCTTCACGTGCATACCCACCACGGAGGCAGTGGAGACTGTCAGAAAACGACTACAAGAAGACAACTCCTTGGAGGACAGGACCAACTTCACACCCGATCAGATTTGCACACTGTTAGACCTCTGCCTCACCACTACATATTTCAAATACAACGAAGGCTATTACAGACAAAAACATGGCTGTGCCATGGGCTCCCCCGTGTCACCTATTGTAGCCAACCTTTACATGGAGGAAGTGGAAAGGAAGGCGCTTGGCTCTTTCAAAGGAAGAGTACCCAGCCACTGGTACAGATATGTAGACGACACCTGGGTCAAAATCAAGACACAAGAAGTGGAATCCTTCACTGCGCACATCAACGCTGTGGATAAAAACATCAAGTTCACCAGGGAAGACACGAAGGATGACTGTTTGCCTTTCCTGGACTGCGCGGTGCACATTGAAGAGAATGGCAACCTCAACATCGAAGTTTACCGGAAGCCCACACACACGGACCAGTACCTCCTGTTTGACTCCCATCACCCTCTGGAACACAAACTTGGAGTAATTAGGACCCTACACCACCGGGCAGAACATGTTCCCTCTAAGCGTGAGGGGGAAAAGAAGGAACACACACATGTAAAGGAAGCACTAAAAACGTGCGGCTATCCTAAATGGGCATTCTTAAAGTCAACAAAGAGGCACAGAAAAGAAGATCAGACACCAGCGAGGGAGGATAAGAAGGACAGACGCAACAACATTGTCATCCCCTATGTAGCCGGTGTATCAGAAAAACTCAGGAGTGTTTTCTCCAAGCATGACATCCCGGTGCATTTCAGACCCAGCAGCACGCACAGACAAAAACTGGTTCACCCGAAAGACAAAACGCCAAAACACAGACTTAACAATGTGGTGTATGCCGTACAGTGCAGCGAGGAATGCCCAGACCTCTACATTGGAGAGACCAAACAGCCACTTCACAAGCGCATGGCACAACACAGAAGAGCCACCTCCACAGGACAAGACTCAGCTGTCCATCTGCATCTTAAGGATAAAGGACACTCTTTCGAGGATGCCAATGTTCACATTTTGGACAGAGAGGACAGATGGTTTGAAAGAGGAGTGAAAGAAGCCATCTATGTCCACTGTGAGCGACCATCTTTGAACAGAGGCGGTGGTTTACGACACCAACTCTCTGCCATCTATAATCCAGTTTTGAGATCCCTTCCCAGACGCCTTAACGCCCACTCACACCCTGGGCCATCTGACCTCAGGAATTCGCATGATAAGGTGGGGCCAGGTTTCACAATGAACTCACCCGAAACTCTGGCTGATTGGGACCCACACCCAGTTCCACACCTTGGCTCAGGCGATTAGAGGATCATCAGGGGGTCCTTTTGTCCCTCTGTGGGGGGATACTCCCACCAGGTTTATATCTGGGACTCTCCACCATTTGACCTTAGAACTGAAGAAGCCTCTCGGATGAGAGGTGAAACGTCTTCAAGTAACTTAAAGAAGTCCAGACGCTTTTCTTTGCAAGCTCCTTTGACTACGATGACCTGGATGACTGAGAACCTTCACAGACATACTGCACATGACTCTCCAGCTCCAAGGCCTCTGGTAGAGGACCCAAGCTTGAAGGATAAAGACCGCCCCGAGGGGCGAGAGGGGAATTGAATGTGGTCTGAACTGCACCTTATAGTTCATCAGTCTTTATTTTGGACATGGAGGTAATTGTGTTTAGTCAAAGTTGCTAATCAATGCTATTAAGCCGCTTTAGCAAAGCTATACAGGTACACCACACAGGCATAGATACCTGTGTCAGTGTTAAGTAACAGGATTTGTTTTCTTCAGGTAATTGCATTGCAAGTGATCCAAAAGCCACCGACACCTCAAATGACAGTGAGACTATCGCACTAGCAATCGAGTGATTGCAGCCTCCTGCGTTAGGCTCAACCAGCCAGTCAAAGCAGCTACGCCACTAACTTCAACATCCAGCTTCAACAGAAAGGCTGAGCTTTATTTAAAACAAATGCATCCACATTTGTCAGGAAGAGGGAAATGATCCTTTTGGTGGAGCTGCAGTTCCTAATTTTCAGCTTCAGAAGCTGCCGTCTGTATGAAGCACGCTGTGACTTCACCGGTGTTTATGTGTTACAGTGTGACAAGAAAACAAACTGCTGGCAACAAATGTAAAGGTGGTGACTTCTAAATGATACAAGTCTGGATTCAATAAGAGGTGAGGTGAATCATGGGGAACAACAACAAAACAAAAGAATAAAAAGAAGAGGAGCAGAAACAGAGGGCACACAGATGAAGATGGATGACCAGGAGACATGTGGGGAAGCTTCACACGTGGCGATCATGACAGGAGAGGGGAGTAAACCGCTCTCCTCCTGAAATCTCCTCTAAGCTTTTAAGAGGCCCACCTCCCCTCCTCCATCCATGCCTTCATCCCACAGCGGACCTCCCTGCAGTCCAGATCGCCGTCCCCCCGCGAGTGTTCCATCTTCTCCAGAAAGAAGTGCACTTTTTCATTCTTTTGTCTTGACCCCCGGTTCCTACCGCTCCACGCCCACCGGCTCCCTGGCCGACCCCATCAGTGGCGTTCAATAAAAAGGCCGGGGAAACTCCCACTCCCCCCTCCCGTGTGTGTTGATATTACCAGCAGACTGTTTGGTTGTGTTTGTCAGAGTGTGATGACAGAACTAAACACTGGTATTTACTCTGCGATAACCGCCTTGTCTGGACAGGCTCTGTGCGGTAACTGAGTGTGTGGGACTGACAGATAATGTGTGTGTTTGCTGAGGTGTGATGCATTGTATCTCCAACCTCTCCGCTGGCGTCCGCATACGCCCCGTCGTGATAACTGCTTTGGTAATTGCGTTCTGCCTCTTCTCTTTGCTGGGTGGAAACGCAAATCGCAGCTCGGGTCCAGTGGTGATGATTGTCGTGTTTTCATTTGGAATAAAGTTTATGTTTTGGAGATACACCGTGTGTCCTTGAAGGCTAACAACTGTGATGAATGCATTTCCTCCCTCATAAAACAACTGAGAAGCTCATTTTCATGTAATATGTCATCCCGGCGGCGTTGACATCCGTGTTTACGTGCTTGGAGTCTAGTTTCTTTTTCCTATTCTACATCACACTGATTAGTACATCAAATCCTAGGTGACTTCACTGAGATTTGAAGCTCCCGTTGCCTCGTTTGTCCTCGCCGCCGCGCCTGATGACAGCCCCGCATCTGTCTTTTATAGCTGAGGGGTAAAAACTACATACAATCTAATTTTCCTGACAAGAGAACATGCTGGCTTCATGTATAAATGTGTGCCTTAGCTCTAATAAGCTTCTTCTTTTTTTTTTTTTTAATGCGCCACAAGTTTTGAAGCATACCCAAAACAGCCCAAATACGTGAAAAATAAAACCTCACGTTTAGCCCTAATTTAATGCCAGACAAGCAGAAGCCTTATAGCGCCTTCTTCATGCTCAACATGCTTTTTAAACACACATCTGAACATGAAGCTTTTTGGCACCCTTCAGCACTGATTCATGACTCTCACTAAGGCTACGTTCACACTGCAGGTCTTAATGCTCAGTTCCGATTTTTTGATCAAATCCGATTTTTTTGTCTGCTTGTTCACACTACAAATAAAATATGACAGCAAACGCGCTCTAGTGTGAACGCTCAAAGCGGCCCGCATGCGCAAAAGACGACGTCACACACAACACGCTCTGTTTAGACCCAGAGACAATATTGTTTGACTGATGGCCTTAATATAAAGACTTGTTTCGGACTTTATAACTTAAAGCAAAATTGGGAAACGTAAAGTTATTTTGTTATTTACATTTGGCCTAATAATGATCCTTATTGCTGTTTTAGAGGAGCGGTGCTTCAAAGGATAGTTACAGATTTCTGTCAGAATCTGCAGATTATACAGTACAAATAAAATGTTCACGTTTCGCCAACGATGTCTTCCCAAAAGTTTCACGGGATGGCCAGGAAGTGTTCACGATGTCTTCTCGGGGGCTACTCCAGCGCTGATAATTGGCGTCTGTCTTGTGTCAGTGACGTAAAAGACGGATTTAATGCGACATGACCGTTCAAACAGCAGTCGCTTTCTAAAACATCAGATATGTATCGGATTCAGTACCACATACCCATGACCCAGATTGGATGTGAAAATATCGGGTTTGTGCCGTTCACACTGTCATACCATGATCGGATATGGGTCGCATAGGGTCAGAAAAGTCAGATTTGATGCGCCTTCGCCTGCAGTGTGAACGTAGCCTAAGAGCTGGAGGCACTCACAGAGACCTCTGCAAAATCAACTGCCTCTCATGTCTTTGTTTTCCATCACTGCCTTTGGTCTACAATTTCACGCAGCTAGTACAGAATTGACTCTATAGAATACAACTAGTTTTAATATTTGTACTGTGAAAGGTCAGATTAACAAAAGAAATACTTATGACTGTAATCGGTTGCCAGTGCCTTATTACGTAATTTTTTCTTAATAATCATTTTTTTAATTCTTTTTTTAAATTTTTTTTTTTGGAGGTGGGGTAAATTTTGATCATTTGAATTTTCAAAAAAGGCTTTTCCCACATACAGTCAATGGCTAAAGACTAGTGATTGAGAACTTTTTATCATCCGTGAAACAACACCATCTAAGACAGATTCTTTCCCTTTTATTTTGAAAGTTTAGCTGCTAGGCGGATCCATATTGTGGCCGGCTCAAGCATCTTTCAGCTTCCTCTCCAGTGAGTTTCTTCATCCCGTGGTGAGACTCCGACTCCAGCATCTCACCAATGTGGCAGATTACAAGTTCAGAGTACAAGGAGTACTGTTGCTAACTGCTTATTGCTCTAATTGCACAGCAACAAGCATTTCATTGCGTGTCGTACTATGTATGATTGTGTACGTGACAAGTGACAAACTGTAACAAAGTGTGCCTACTCATATTTGCAGTAGAGCACCTTGTTGTGCACCCTCTTTTCACACACGGGCACAGAATCAAAATCCAAAACGTTGAGACAGGCTGTACGTAACTTAGAACTGTGCGCTCCTTTGCTGATTCGTACAGAGAACAACCACGTACGAACACACTGAAGTTACTAAGGTTTTGAATCCAACTCTAAAAGAATCTTTGCAATCATTAAAACAACAATCCCTCCCCAACTTGGTGTTATCTATACAAAGTGTGTGTGTGTCCTGGTTTATGCTGGCGTGTGCACGGGAGCAGACCTGCAGCAGAGTGCCGTGGATGCGGTTCTGTTGGAGTTTGGGTCCTGGTTCTAGAGGAAGTTCCTGCAGCAAGGTCTGGACGGTGGACGGGATTTGCGTGACCAGGACAAAGGGGACAAGAGCCCGAGCTGCCATTTCTCTGGTGCGATACACAGCCGAGTGGCCGCATCTGTGGAGCAGAGAAAAACATTAGTATCGTGGAAAAACTGGGGAAAGATGATGGCGGCGGCGTTATGATAATCTTTCAGTATTGCATTATGTAATATATCACTTGATTTCATGGAAAAAGTACTGATGTTTCCCCGCTATCACAAGTCAAAGATTGTTATTCTAACTTTTCTATGACAAATAACATAATCACCACGTATATTATCATTATGAAGTATCGTTATTTTGTTCTCCGACCACATTAAGTCATGGACATATTCTCAGTGATGACCTATGAGCTATTTGGTTTGGACAGTTGGCCGCTATTTTATTGCACTGCTTATGTAACATCTTTTTCTCCCTCTCCTGTTTCCCTCCTCTACTGCAAAGCGAAAAACAAACGGCTCCCAGGTCAGCTGATGACCGATAAACCCTGAATCAAATATTTTAGAATCATTACCTAACCAGCCAGGAAACGGCCTACTACATTTTGTTTTCGCCCACACACAGGCGCAGATGTCTCCAGCTCACGGTCATTTACAGTGTTCGTCGGTGATGGAGGCTGCAGCTAGTCACCTCGGGTGCATGCTAAAATTAACCTTGTTTACATGCTGCTAATCTTTCCTTCTCCGATGTCATAACAGAGCCGATGCATGAGGGAAGGACATGACCAAGACCTGACTGAGATAAAAGGGGGAAGGGTGAGACGGCTCGAAAGGAGCAGAGTAAGAGTTCAGCTACTTGCAGAAACAGATAGCTGCAGTACAGTTCCACGAAAAACAGCTGGAAGAAAACTGACACCTACTAAACTGGCTGCCTTCAACAGATAAGCAGGAAAAAGCAAACATAAAAGTCTAACGGTTGCCTCTTGGAGACTGTGTACCAAACATACTGTATGTAGATGTTTCTGAAAGAAACCACAACACCCTGAGTCTTAATAATGCTCATGTACGTGTCACTGTAGACGTTAGAATACACATGCATTTATATATTAGCACAGACAAATCACAATGTGACATCCTGCAGAGCTGAAAAGCCATTCTGGTAAAAACTGCTAAAAATTGCAGTTCCTCTAGTGTCCACTTGGGACCACCTCCAAGAGTGAGTCAATTACTACAGACTGCTACGCTAAAATACCTAATCTTACCACTTTTAAAGAAAAAACTCAAGTGGTGCATCGAGTCCATTTCTCAAAATCCAGATTATCTCGTATCGATCCTGAAATCACTCCATATTGTGACAGATGCAAAACTGCTGAAGCCTCATTGATCCACATGTACTGGTCTTGTCCAGTTCTGGACAGACGTTTTTCATACACTGACCAGGATTTTCAGTGTGACGCTGGCCCCCTTCTTGTTCTGTTTGGCATCAGTGGGAATGAGGTGCCTATAAAAGACAGGTGTTATCATTCTGTTCCCTGTTGGCCAGGAGGGCAATCCTACTGAGGTGGGGGGACGCTGCCCCCCACTCACAAACAGTGGTTATATGACCTCACGTTGTGTCTAAAACTAGAAAAAAATAAGACACTCACTCCAGAACTCTACTGGGAAATTTCAAAGCATGTGGGGACCCTTGATGCATTTCAAAATCTATAAGAATTTTTCAGCAAACTCTCTTATGTCAGGTGTGGAAATACAGTGTACAGGTCGAGGGTAGTGACCTGGGTGGGAGTGAATGGGATTATTTTGCAGGGATTATGTTATTTTGGGAAATGTCATACATGTGTTTATATTTCCCGTCTTTCCCCTTTTATTTCATAGCGTTAAATGTACGGGCTTTTTACCCCGAATGTACAGATCATCTGTAATCCTTTTCTTTTTGTTTATATGTATAAAAGAAAAACTCTTAAGACATTGTTTAAAGAAAAAACTGTATTTTCTATGGACAGTTTCTACCTTCATAACTGCACGGTGGGTGAATTTTGTTTTTTAGAACTCATCCAGGCAAGTGTGTAAACCTTGACAAGGCCTCACCGTCACTAATCTGAGTCACCAGCTGACAAATAACACAAATTGCTGTGTGAAATATACCATCCAAGAAGTCTGTGCTGCAGTTTTGAGGAGTTCTTTATTAATACCTTGTTCCTCAAGTCCAATATTGCACCCATACAGTTCATGGATGTAGCCGTCCTTACCCTTTCTACCCTCTAATCCAAATATAGTCACTTTTTGGCTCCAATAAACTAACATGGTGCCGGCGAAAAATGCTAATGTTGAGGTTTCAAAATGTAGAGTGCAAAAACCAATAGGTGATGTCCTGGTGTCTATGACAAGCATGCATACTTATTTACATGCAAAAAAGTTAAAAAAAAAGATCAAAGCTACATCAATACTGCCGGCTGTTTAGGTGCTTTCATGGCATTAAAACTGGCTGCTGGGGCCAAAAACGGCCCTCGGCTTTGCTATGGAAAATTCAAAGAAGCTTCCAGAGAAATGCGAAACACCTCTCATGCTGCAGCGGCATGTGGAGGTGAAAAAGAAGCCCGTCTTTTTGGCTCTGGTACTGAGAGGAGGCGAGATATGTTAGCAGATATCTGGATAGCACCGTGAGAGCGTATGTTAATAATAAACAGCATCTGTTAAGAGGAAGCAGCAAAGCCAATAAACGATCAAGTGTTGGATCTCCTGGTGATTTGACTGAGAGACCGGGACAAGAAGTGACAAGAAACGTCCGATCGGTATGCACTGAAACAAAGTGGAGGCTGTTTGGAGCAACAGATCAACTGTTAACAAATGTTTTTTCCACCTGCTGTGAACACACACACATACAGCCAGACAGACAACCAAAGGGCCCTGTATCAAACGCAGACAACAGTTTGCATTCCTGAGCTCTGCACGCCTGCACACGTGAATTTATGAGCACAAACGTCCCACACACAAACCCACCAAAATTCATGCAAACTCCTCACTTTCCACTCGTCCCAGCCCCCATTTGGGCCCCATATGTTAACTATCTGTGCTAATTTGTCCCATTGAAAGTCTTTTGCAAAAGGAAATGACAGTTTGGAAGGTTGTAATTTTAGGAACAGGGACGTCCCCTGTGGGATTCAGTAGGCAGACTGTTGACTGGCCTGGATCAGGCTCATCTGGGCCTCATTTTGGAAAGCTGGGAGAACTGCTTCCTCCACAGAGACTCAAGCATGTTGGCTAAACAAGCCTGAGAGTCAAAGCTGATTAGCAAAGAACCTACTGTAAGCAAATTAAGAAGCAAGGAGTGACAAGTTAAACAATTGGGCTTCCTTCATTTATTCATATGGACGCGATCTAGCCAAGCAAAAACAATCCTTCTTTTACTTCACCACCAAAACTCTTTCTTTGTCCTGACTATTGTGCTGTGTGGAAAACCACTAGAATGTGTGTCAAATTAAAAAACATCCGGTATGAACCCCACAAGCATAATCATGGCTGCACGTAACTGTACATGCCTGGTTAGGCAGACAGCCAGCATAATGTAAACGTAATCATGTAAACATAATCATGTTCGCACTGCTATTTATGCTTCTGTCAGTTTAGTGTAGATCTTTGATATTACAACAGCCCGTATGAACTGAGCCATATTCAAATTGCCCACAGGCAAAAACCCAAAGACATCCAGTTAACAGTGAATGTATCAAAAAGATCTCATAACCTAAAATAAGTTTTCACCTGGACATCAAACTACACTGAAAGTTACAGAATGTAAGATTTTCACGTTATCGGCAGATTGCAATCAACTGACTTCTATTTTCTTAGTCCTCCCCAACTAAACAGTATAAGCCTCGCTACGGTGGCCGCTGTAGGACATATCAAAAACAACTTTAAACTACATCTCATAAGTCTGCAGGTGGCCAGTGTGTTTATGTTATTATTTGGACCAGATACAGATCTAACCTGGTGTTTTCCCTCCATCTGTGGAAGGCTGTCAGTCCACTGTTTACCTCAGCTGGCAATGCCGTCCGCGCTCATTTACTCTTGAAGAGGCTGTAAGACTTTGTGAAAGGTGTCCAATAGGGGCCAGTCATTTAGAGAAGCCCACTTCTGACTGATAACAGCGATGCTGAGATGAGTTGGTGAAGATATCCTGAACTTTTCTGTGGGTAAGCAGCACTGCTGTTCCTTCCTGTCGTGTTCGGCCAAATCTGATTTACAACTTAAAACACTCATAAATGCTGTTTTGGTTTTTACATCTGATGGCCTTATCCACTTAACACACTGGTTACTGCTACAACTACACGTGTTTCTTTTCCAGCTATTTATTAATGAGTGACTTTGTATATATGTGTGTGTGTATATATATATATATATATATATATATATATTAGGGGTGCAACGATACTCGTATCGATATTGAACCGTTCGATACAGTGCTTTCGGTTCGGTACGCATATGTATCGAACAATACAACATTTTTAATTTATTTTATCAACTTTCCTTCTGACGGTGCTGTCTGTGTTGAGCGCTCAGTGGATCTGCGCTCGACAGTGCAGCCTAGGCGGAGTAGTCGAACACAGATTCACTGAGCGCAGGGCAAGCTAGCTAGACAGAAGTTAAGCTTGTTGCAACATGGCAAATTGAACCTCCCCCACCCTCATTCAGATCTGGCGTCTGGAACTATTTTGGTCTTCATGTGACGTATGACCCTGAAGGTAAGCGTGTCATGGACTAAAGTAAAACAGTATGTCAGATGTGCCACGCAATGCTCAATTACATGAGTGGGAACTAGTGTGTTAGCCAGTTAGCTGTCCAGCCCCACTCACGGGGCGATCCGCGGTAGCTCGTTAACGGAGATTTGCCGTGTTGTGGCGTTAACCTCATTTCAGATTAAGGCTGACAGCACTAGTGGGAACACAATGAATATGACTGCACATTTACCCGATAGCATCCTAGTGCAAAGACAAGTGGAAGCAGACAAAAACAACAAGCACGCATACAAACTTTACCCGAGTCATTTAGACAGCCGTTAGCACATAATCCTCCTTATGGGGACCTGATATGTTTAATATGCTGCTGAGAATATAGCCCAGAAGAAGCGTATAGTATAGCTTTTATTTTGGAAAGAGACATTTCTCTGTAATAAACTCTCTTTTCTAAAGATGAGTGATTCCTCAATCAGATACAGGGCTCGCAAAATCGCTAGCCCGACGTCCCGGGGTTAGCGATTTTTCCAGTCGGGCTGCCCTGCTCTGCTCGTCGGCCTATCGTAGGAAGGAAAAATATATGTCAATGCTTTTGCATTCTTTCGGAAATGTAGCTGGGTAATTATGTCATTGGCATCGTTGAGCCACTGTCAATATGTGACATATTGAAATCGCGTTTGAATTTGCGCTTGTTTTTTGCTTTCACTTTGCAATCGCGCGAACTGTGTATAGAGAGCGACAGCACTGATTGGTGAGTGATGATAATTTGCGCACCAATTCCTCTGACATCGTCTTATCAATCGTTAGCTTACTATGCAAACATGACAAGTGAAATCTCCCGCAGCAAGCTTAAACATATGAGAGGTTGATCACGCAGAGAATCGCTGAGCGTTATGTGAGTGCGTGTGTAAAAGCAGCAGGATATATATTTTAGTTCTGCTGAGCCAAATAAGACATGAAGGTGAAGACGTGACAGCCAAAGAAAAGCTTACCACAAAACGGAAAAGTTATGACAAATCAGACTATAAGGCAAAAAGAAAGTGCAGCTTTATGGTTTCATGGACAAAAGAATTTCTGTGGCTGCAATATGACAAGCTAAATAACCAGGTCTACACATTAGTGGTCCGCAGGTGCGCATTCGCTGTCAAAATAAAAAAGTTGCAACGCGTGTTTGCATACATAAGATTTTCAGGAGGAGGACAGACATTTGCTTAGAACTCTTAAAGATGTCGAAGAAGCTCCTTTAAGCAGTTACTTTGGTGTTCCTCCACCTCCAAAGAAATGTCAGGAGTCCGAACCACAAAAGAAGCGCGTATTCTCGGAAAAGTGGTTGCAGGAGGTGAGCTGGCTTCAAACAAATGATGAACGCACAGAGATGTGGTGCAGAATGTGCTGTGAAAATTTAATAAATGACAAATTAATAAAAAGGCATGAACATTTTTTTGTGTATCGAAAAAATATCGAACCGTGACACCAAAGTATCGAACCGAACCGAACCGTGAATTTTGTGTATCGTTGCACCCCTAATATATATATATATATATATATATATATATAGTACTATTCTTAGTTAGCGTATTGTCTGTCTTGTTAATGTTGGCTTATAATGGAGCACTGTAAGAAAAAAATAATTTCCCCCAGGGATCAATAAAGTATTCTGATTCTGATGGCATCCTCCACACTATGCAGGTGAACATATGAAAGTGATGATCGCCTCTTTCATTCAATGAAAGAGGCGATCATCACTTGAGTATTTTAATCAACCTTGTTACATCAGTGGTGTTCCCGGTCACAGGTGACCACCATAGGAGATGAGTGGGAATCCACTAACCCCCCCCCCCTCCCATTGACTGAATGACCCCCTGAAAGACCCACTTTACGACTTACTAATTGACCCACTGAACTGAATTTGGTGGTAAAAAATGTTTGTTATGCTAATTTAAGAGCTGTTAAAACAGGCCGGGAAGACTAAAGTAAGGAACTGGAGGGTTAAAGCTGATGTTATTAGCCTGTGTTCATCTGTGTAGATCTAAGATTACTGGACTCTGACGCTTAGTGAATAAACTCTCATACAATGTGAAAATGCAATCAAACTATTTATCGGAGAGAAATTGTGAGTGTTTTAATGTTTTTAGGTCACTTAAACCTAACGCTAGTTTATACCCAGCTGTTGTTGATGAGCTGGTTCTTGTCGGGGACCAGAGTCGGAACGGTCTCGTGTCTAATCTGCTGACATTAAATACTTGTGACAACATCAGGAATAAACAAGTATCTTGTTGCACTATTTCCTGTGTTAGAGCTCTGACTTCGGTTCAGAAGACTTGAGGCTTGAGGTGATGAGGAAGAGGATGATGTTTTAGAAAGATGCCAGTCACACTGTCCCTTTCCTTCAAATTATTATTATTTGGTGAAGGAGATCCTTCTCAGTTAATAAAACACAGGTATGACCCTTCATGTCTTTGAAGGTTCAGGCATGAATTTCAGTGCTCTACACAGCACCCAAACTCCTACATGTTCTCTTTTGCACGGCTTTTGGCATACCATCTTGTATCTTCTAATTCTACAGTGCTAGTTTTCATCAGTTTCATAAACTCCTTGCCGCTACTAGTTGGCCTGATTAGCACACAGGGTACAGCTTCAGTTTACATTATGAAATGTAATCCTGTAATGTGTCAGTAAACTATTTCCTTTTTATGTCCGGCATAGTTCAGATACTGATGGCAAGTTTGGTCTTCTCTAGGCATTTGTTCACCATTCGTCATCGTGGGGAAATGCACTGCATTGTATTTAAAAAAACAAAACAAAAAGAAACTGATAGCAGCCCCTTTTGAAGTCAGTTTATAGGCATTTCTGTGCCCTTTCTAAAGAAATGAGATGTGAGACAGTGCGGGCCAAAAAGGAAAGGAAGGGAGTGGTGCACGCAGGGTGAGCAGAAATGCCTGGGCTGGATATCACGGGATATAAATCACTACCACAACACTCTGAGGGCTTACAGTTAAGATGGAGAGACAGAGAAAAAGAGAGGCGCTCCAAGGAGATAAGACAAACTGTTTTAAAGACACCGCGGATGGGAATGAAGCCATTAATTATTATAACAAATGTCCGCTTCTCGTCATCCTCCCCCATTTTCTCGTCATCATCATCATTCACTCCGTCATTACGCATGCAGGTGTGACGCTTGCAGAGGGCCCGGCATCGAGGGAATGTTACAAATCTAGTGAGGATGAGGTGGGAGGTTATGAAGATTTAAAAAAAGAATTGCTATGCGGTGTAAAGGAGTTATACCACAGTATTTGAGTATGGTGCTCTGGCCTGTCAACAAGTGAAGCTAAGCAACATTTAATCCTTGGAGGTGACGGGTCAGGTCTTATGGAGACGGGGAGCACGCGGTGGGCGACAGCCATCGGCCTCATCAGACACGTCCTGCACACGCCTGGGGTAGATGGGTTGGGGGATGGAAAGGGGGTATCGCAGAGAAACATGGCTGGAGCCAAAGAAGTTGTGGCTGGGCTATATTTAACATCTCCAACATGTGGGCTTCATTTGGCTAGATGTGTGTGCTGCATACCTTCTCTGACAGTGCCAGACTCAGCCGAAAGGCCTTTTTATTTTCACCCACAAGAGATGGAACTCTAAAGGCACAACTACGAGATTCCACTGAGGTTCAGATTTTTTATTTTTTTAAGAACGTATGCATTCAATGAAGGCAAAGTCACACATTTACAGGTGCAAATGGTAACGGCTCCAGTTTATGACCCAGTCAGCTTCTGATCACACTTCACTTTCCATTTTCTATGTGTGTCACTAAATATGGAGTGAAATGAATAATTCAACAGGTTATTATCAGATGCGAGTTAGATGGCTACCCCTACCCACATATAGTTCTGCTGGAGGTTTCTTCCTGTTAAAAGGGGGGTTTTCTTTCCCACTCTCGCCAAGCGATTGCTGAAATTACTGTATGGCCTTTACCTTACAGCATAAATCGGCTTAAGGCAACTGTGGTTGTGATCTGCCCATATAAACAAAGATGAAGTGTTTTGCAGCATACGACTGAAGACGTGGATCAGACTAGAAACAGTTACAGAACCAGCCCTTAAGTGTGCAGACAGACAGAGTGTACAGACGGAGGAAAAACCAAATGTGATCAAGACCAGATTACCAATGCAGGTGAAATAGTCTTGGAGGTCTCTAAAGATCCTGAGGCAACACGTCAGCGCCTAAAGAGGTGCTGGTAAAAACTTCAAACTGGAAAAAAGAAAGTTAGACTATTTTTGTAGTCATACCTGAATCAGGACATTGTTTAAGCATTCTGACACATATCCGTAGTCCAGTAACAATTGTCTCTGTAATAAAGGGTACAATGCCAGCAGGAAATGCTACAACTTAAAAGCACTGTTCAATGGAGCCAACTTGTCAAACTGAAAACAACATGATTTTTTTAAAAGGCTAAATATTTTGGGCACTAGCGGCTTTGCATTTCCTGTTCTTTGACTTTGCTATGTCTTATAACCTTGAGCTACACTATTATGTACAAACACATACCTTATTAGCATTACTCATACAACAGGGTTGAACTTGACTGTTTTAGAGGGCAGAGGTTTCACCCTCACACACTAGAGTTTCGTGCAATAAGTACTAGGGGGCAACGATACACAAAATTCATGGTTCGGTTCGATACTTTGGTGTCACGGTTCGATATTTTTTCGATACAAAAAAAAAATGTTCATGCCTTTTTAATTTGTCATTTATTAAAATTATAAATATATATTTTAACTCAAAAGTACAGTTTTTAAATTTAATGTTGCTGAAACAACAAATGGATAAAATAATAAATCTATCTGATCGATAAATCACTCATCTTTGGAAAAGAGAGTTTATTACAGAGAAATGTCTCTTTCCAAAATAAAAGCTATACTATACGCTTCTTCTGGGCTATATTCTCAGCAGCATATTAAACATATCAGGTCCCCATAAGGACAATCTTGTGCTAACGGCTGTCTAAATGACTCGGGTAAAGTTTGTATGCGTGCTTGTTGTTTTTGTCTGCTTCCACTTGTCTTTGCACTAGGATGATGTCGGTGTAAATGTGCAGTCATATTCGTTGTGTTCCCACTAGTGCTGTCAGCGTTAATCTCGTTGAAATGACGTTAACGCCACAACACGGCAAATCTCCGTTAACGAGCTACCGCGGATCGCCCCGTGTGTGGGGCTGGACGGCCAACACGTTAACGAGCTAACTGCGCTAACGCACTAGTTCCCACCAATGTAATTGAGCATTGCTGGCACATCCGACATACTGTTTTACTTTTGTCCACAACGCGCTTACCTTCAGGGTTATACGTCACATGAAGACCAAAATAGTTCCAAACGCCAGATCTAAATGAGGGTGGGGGAGGTTCAATTTGCCATGTTGCAACGAGCTTAGCTTCTGTCTTGCTAGCTTGCCCTGCACTCAGTGAATCTGCGTTCGACTACTCCGCCTAGGCTGCACTGTCGAGCGCAGATCCACTGAGCGCTCAACACAGACAGCACCGTCAGAAGAAAAGTTGATAAAATAAATTAAAAATTTTGTATTGTTCGATCCATATGCGTACCGAACCAAAAGCACTGTATCAAACGGTTCAATATCGATAGGAGTATTGTTGCACCCCTAATAAGTAGTAATCCTGAAAGATCACTGGGAAGCAGAATGACTGCGCTAATCTGGCAAAGGACCAGTAGCAATAGTTGCCCCAAATCTCCACCTTTAAACATAACAAAGGTTGGATGAAGGAAAACACAAAACAGTCATAATTCCCCTTGAGGTGCAGAGGAACTTGAACATCTAAACAAAAATCTCATGCCAGTTCCTTCAAACAGTTGATGAGAATTTTGCATGCAAACACCAAATGTCACCCTCATCGTGGCACTGAAGACACACTGAGGTCAATGCAAAGGGTCAGACTAGGCACAGATGTTAGCATAAAACTTGAATTCCTTTCAAACTTTGAGTCTGGGCCAAACAAACTAAAAGAGCTGCTCAACACCAGAATATATTATACAGTAAACCGCAAACAATACGGCTCTACTGTTTCACTAAAAATGTGACAATTTTTGGAAATTTTTGACAGATGTTTATCCAATCTACTTGAAAATTGGAGGATTTACTGCCTGGTTAGTTTGAGGTATTTGGATTGGTGGTTCTTATATTCCAGTTAACCAGTCTGTAGGGTGAGGGGCACTAGCTTTGTGAAAACACTGACTCGTTTTAAATCTCATTCCCCAAAATCTTACCCTAAGCTTAAGCATCGCAACTTAAACGAAACATTAAAGGTAGACGTAGCCATGGAGACAAAGACACCCGCCCACCAAAAAAAAGGCCACTGCACTAACAATAAAGCCAAATCCCACAACTACTGTATATCTCCTCACAAAGCATGCTACAATACCAGTTTTATGTCTCCTCACTATGCCAGTCCCTAGAGCAGGGCGATATGACCAAAAATATTTATCACGATATACATTTGAAAATTTGCGATAACGATATAACTGACGATATAACTGACACTAGACAAAATACTTTTCAACTCCACAACTTTATTTGTGCAACAAAAAAAAAGCCCCATCAATGTATTTTCACTTAAACAAGCAGCTGTTTTTTATGTGCATTAAAGTTATATAAAAATGTAACAGTGCAAATTTCTTGCTGACAGTTTAACCAAAAGGCATTTCCAGTGGAAATTGGCCGACATATCCTCAGCATAACCATGTATAATATCCACAAAATTTGAAAAGAGGTTATACACACACAATATGGTAATATTATGTTGAAGCACCGTACGTATCACTCCGCGAGGCGCCTGCCTACGATAGCCGTAATGCTCCAACAATCCATCAAGCGGTGCGGCTTCGTAGCTTAGCAAAGTCGTACTAAAACATTTGACAGATTTTCAAACGCCATGTACATAAAATGTTTTGAGGTCAGTAAACACAACCAGAATTCATACATAAGGCACACGGGATTATAAGGGGCACTGTCGACTTTCAGAAAAATCAAAGAATTGATTTAAAGTGTACCGTATTTTTCAAAAAACACGGTAATAACGTCGTTCCGCTAGCATGCTCTACCAAAAATAGTGCTTTGTTGTGTATCTGACGGACGAAAGCCAAACCAGTTCCACACTGAAGTTGCAGCATTTTTACAAACCACTTCTGCTTCATCCGTTTCATTCAACGATCCGCTTTCACCCTCATTCTCCGTCGCCGCCGGCACGCTTTTTTCGCCATGTGCGTATGAAAACAAAGGCACCGCGCATACGCGTTTTACCGAAATTCTATCGCGATATTTCATTTTCTTGTCGTTGCCCAACATTATACCGGTATTACTGTGAACGGTATGATATGGCCCAGCCCCTACCAGCCCACATACAGCACCCACATGCAAGCACTATTATCTAAACCATCAGTAGTGCATTCCAACCTCAAGGTCAAAGCTTAACTCCCTATATCCTCCCAAACACGTGCGCACACCCACACACACAAAGTCTGACGCACAAGCTATCCAGCTGTAAAAATACTGCATCAATCATCTGGCTGGACAATTTACACATTAGATAAACTATTCAGAATAGCTATAGTGACAGAATAGCTTAAAGAAATGTAATCAGAAGGATCTGCCTTGCACACACATAACACAATAGTGATTTCCATACAAAGTGAAAAAGCCTTCACACCCATCTTTTCTTTGCCACAAAGCATCACCAGCTGTGTGCTTGCATTCCAGAAAAAATGAGCTTCAGTCTCCACCACCTTAGTTGTGCTGCTTTTATTTTATACACCTTATCAAGGTGCTGTTGAAGGGTGTAGGCGTGTTAAATGCTGAGATCAGGTATTTTTTTCTTGGGATGCCAAATCTTGTGGACACACAAGGTTGAAGCTTACGGTTCTTATTTGCAGGTGCAGCATAAGAACATGTTCCAATAATATTTGTACATTTCTCCATTAGAGGAATGTAACAAAATGAAGTTGTGACTAAAGTTTCCTACTCGCCTGAGAGGTTCACTCTCCAGTAAACAGCGCGTGGATCCAGACGAGCTGCAACGCAAGACAACACACACATGCGCTGCTCGCTGCAGGAACAGCTCACACTAGATGGGTGTTTTGTCTTAGTGTGGAAAGACACAAAATCCTACAGACGAACAAAAAACAATCTCTCTTGTAGCCATGGCGAAACATTAGATTATATCACAGGGATTGTACCAGTACTGAAAAACAACAATGAAATGATGACAGCACAAGATGCAGAAACACCTGCGCAAACAAAACAAATGAAAGAAGCCCCGCACACACACAAACACACAAAATGTTTAGACCTTTGCTGATTGTAAATTGTTCTATAGTTAGAAAGAAAAGTTCAGATAAACTTAGTTTGAGAGGTTTATCACAGCTGAGTGAGCAGGTGTGAGACTCTCTTGGGTTGGACAGAATTCCTTTGGTTACATTTTTCCTTTCAGACTTTACATAAGCAGGCAAAGTGACTGGAAAAGGCAGGGTGGCAGAAATGCTCATTCAAGTCCACTGTTATGAGTGGAGGGATGAATAGTGACAGAATCAGTTTGACAGATGTTTCCAAGGAAACATCACAACGCAGGGACGACAGTCATGAAATAAAAGTCATGTGTGTGCCAATCCAGCACGGCCAAAGTTTCTAATAATGAAAGGTCAGCGTATGAACAAATATTTCCTCTGAGGCAAAAGCACAGCCTTCCCTAAAGCCTGTGCTTTTCTCTATTAATGGCATAATTGATATCCGGAATTTTGCAATGTCAAAAACAGCTCTGACTGGGAATTAGGGTTGGGCGATATGTAAAGATTTTCCAACAGACAATTGTCAGTCCAATAATCGTCGATGGGCGATATATTCGTGCATGCGCAGGATGACCGGAGCAATGTAATCATGCAGACTGATTTGCGCATTTACAAAACAGAAGAAGTCCAAACATGGATGAACTAATCCCCTAATTAATTGTTTATCGCATTAGTCGTCATGACGGCATGTTAACGCTGACAGTTGGCTTTAAACCAGATGAAAGAGGGAAACCTAAGGAAGTAACCAAAGCGGTGTGCCGCTTGTGCAGATGTATAGTGCGAGCAAAGTACTCAAACACGACTAACTTGCATGAGCATGCACGTGTCCACCATCCGGCTGAGTATGCTAGGCTATCACCAGCTTCTGCAGCTCCATCAACAAGCATTTGGGCGCACTCTGAGGAGGGTGCATGTGCTCGCAGATGAACGAGGGTGCTGTTAAAACAGCGCTACTATTTTTTTTTCCTTCTGTTGACTGCTTCTATTAGCGCCATCATTATTAGCAAACTTACTCATGGGCAAATAAATAAATCACCTTTGTAAAAACGATCAACGATAGCTGATATATTCATCCAATCGCCCAACATTGAGTGCATACATAAAAACATCATTAGAACATCGCTGAACTGACTACCACATCAAAAGAAGAAGACGAATAGAGCGGATGAATCTCCATGTCTCAGTCAGAATGCTTGGTGTGGGTTAAAACATCCTCCACTTCACAGAAAGCAGCCACAGTCCTGACCACCCGGGTCACATGTTCACTGTATGTAAGAAGACAGGAGAGAGAAATCCACTGGAGTGTATCAAACCAGCAGAAAACATATTTGGGTCTGGATGCGTTTTGCTTCCCTGGAGACACTGCTAAGTCCCCTGCTTTGCCTCTTTGTGGTTTGGGCAAACCTGTAGAGTCCATGCAGCTGAACTGCGCTGTTTGTGAAACTAAGTCACATTTGTAGAAAATCATCAGTAATGGTCTCAGTTGTTGTGACTCCACTGTACCTGTGCGTGCATGCGTAGATCACCTACCTCATGATGAAGGGCATGAAAGGTGCGAGCCCCAAAGGAGAAGAAGATCCATCCATGGGAGAAGGGTAGAGCCGACTGAGAACCAGCAGCAGCAAGAAGAGACTGGGGTGCAGCTTCACCTGACCGCTGTCACTGAACATGTAGACAAACACAAAGAGCACACAATTAACGTTATCTAGAAAGTAAAAGTCATAAATCATCAATGGTAAAGCCCTTAAATGAATGGATACTTCAAGGCGACACTCCTGTCGTCGCTGTAATGGCAGAGAACTGATAAACTGAACGCTATAATCTTCTTCAGACATGATCATGAGGGACTCTGTACACATAAAAGAAGTTGTTAGCAAAGGGAAGGGCCTGAAACGTGGGCGACTTAGCTGCTATATTTAGCGAGTTTTCAGACCCCCTTAGCGACTTTTTTTCTAAAAAGCGACTAGCGACAAATCTGGCGACTTTTTCTGGTGTTATTGGAGACTTGTTTATGACGACTTTTTGACGTGAAAGGGTATCGCTTTTACTCTGAACAAGCAGCGGGTGCTGCCGTGGGCACCTCACCCGTGCCAAAGCGCTCACGGGCGGAGGATAGTCCTCCCCCAGCTGCTATCAGGGCAGGAGATGTTCACACCTATGCGTCCAAACTGCAAATGAATCGCGCATGAGCGAAGCCGCTGCTCCCGCACTGACTGTAACGCAGTCAGTTCTTCTTTTACTGTTATGCTGTTTTGTGGATCACAAGATTTAAAACTACTTATAAACACACACACACAGTAACTTCACCAGAGTGCCTATTTCGGGCCACTTTTGCGGTGTTGTGCCCAAAATTGATTGTCTGCCAGAAACTGATTTCCGGTATTTGCCAAAAACTGATTGCTCGTATTTAAACTGCTATAAGTAACTTGTTGGGCTATAATATGTGAAACATACGTCAAATGCATCCCTTATGGATGACATAAAGTCATCTTGAGCCACAAACAACATTCGTGTAACAAGGGAGAAGCCGCAATCAGTTTTTCAGTGACCTTTATAAGTTAAGAAAATCTCATTAACATTAAAAATGTCTTTTGTAAGAGTAAGTTAGCCAGGAGGACAGCAGAAATGACAGCAAATATTACAATAGTTCAGTAAAAATATTTTAAGTGGGGATAAAGGACCGGATTGGTTATAATGTAAGTACAATGACACAGAGTTGTAAAGACAATTGAAAAACTGATCATTTTTTAATTCTATATATAACCCCTTTGTAAATCCTGTTCACCGAAGTCTATTTACGAACATAACTAAACATATTACACATAAAAAATACACAGAAACATTGGAAATCAGTTTTTGGCACAACACCGGTCCAAGCCCGGATAAATGAGCAGGGTTGGAATTGTGACATTAAAAAAAAACAATAATTGCTAAAAGAAATTTATTACATTTGCACGATCAATTATACAAATTAGGTGATGGCGTCATTTAGCGACTAATAGCGACTTTTAGGACAGCCAATAGCGATTTTCAATACTGAGGAGTTGGCAACACTGGCTCAAGTGAAGGGTTGTTAACAGCCCATAGATAAATGTGGGGCTTATGCTAACATGCAGTCAAACTCTATGAAGTTGAACTTCAGGAGTCTCTATGGCAGAACTGCACAGTAATTCTGTCTTCACTTTTTTGCCCTTTGCTAAGAGTTCATAGTTAAATGAGGATATCCTCTTGTCTATCGGCTGACTATGAAGCTAAAGCAGCAGACGATTAGCTAAGCTTAGCACAGAAAGACCGAGCTAACGAACAGCACTTGTTAGCATAGCACTAGCAGTTAAAACGTTAAAATCGGTGTAGTGTTCACGTGACAGGAACACGAGGAAAAGCGCTTTTTAGCTCCTGGAATTGGTGGTGAGAAATAAACAGTCTGGTGCGGCGCTCACTGCAACAGGATCAAACAGTGAAAAGTCACCTGAAAAGCACAAATAACCAAAGTTACCGTGCAAAATTTAACTGGCCTAAATTCCTCTTGCTTTTTAATAGACTCTGCATGTCTAAAAACCACCCACGCTCTCAAACAGTCATGTCCTCATCAGTCCTTGAACCGAGCTTTTCACCTCCCTCTTCTCCTCCATCCAAGTCTCATCACTGCCAGCTGAGTCAGAATGGAAAAGTGTCTCTCTGCCAGCGGTTTCACAGTTTCACTCTGACACACTGCAGCGAAGGAAGCAGGGAGGAAAACAGAGACGGGGAAAGAAACAAGGACTCAAAGAGCAAAATAAAATTAACCTTATGTAGTATCAACAACGAAGTGCAGCCGCGCTTTGCCTTCACGAGCTTTAGTTTTTCCTGTCTTGAATATAGAAACATGAGGAGGAAACAGTGTTTCAGCTTGACGCTGAACTTTGTGAAGGTCTGCTAATGTGACTGTGTGTGTATCAGGAGAGTAGTACATCCTTTGGGCCCTGTCATTAGTCATGAGGATCTCAGAACGGAGACCTTCCCTCCCCTCCTTCCCCGAGAAAACATCGTATGCTTTTCATTACTTTGTTAAACAAAACACTCACAGAGAACCGTCCACTGGGACTGCCGCAGATCGGCAAGATGGGAAATGTAATAGCGGCCCAATTAGTAACAGGTCTAATGTGTTTAATGTCACAGTTCAGTCAAGCACAGCAGGACAGGATGTGATGTCACAGAAACAAGGGACTGGGCTGGTGGTGGAGAGGGGGGCATACAAGGCCTTGTTGGGATGCAGCTGAAGGCAGAAACATTTGACAGGATAAAAAAGCGACTCTGTGGTATTTAATGCTGTCAGATCCTTCTGTGAATGTTTGCTTTCTCTAACCCAAACTCCTCAATCATCTTCAACAGCCGGGTGTTTGATGAAACAGCCTTTGTATCGTTTAGAAAGAGAGTGGAAACAGAGCGCTGACCTTAAGTATATGAATTCTTCATTTAGAAAGGAGTGAAGGGGACACAGTAGCAAAGAGACACCAAAGAAGCTCTAAAGTAAAGTCAAGCTGCAGCTTACGATTTATTCCACTGGTAGACAAATAAATCATCCACTGTGTTTAGAAAATGACTTGGAATATGATCCGAAAACTGTTTTCTTTGGACGTGCAGGCAGAGGCAGATAAGATGAAGCGCTGCTACAAATCAGAGCGGATTAAAAATGCGGGCGGTGACCTGAAATACTTTTGCAGATAAATTTGCTTTGCTACGCAGAGATAATAAAATTTGAAATCTGAAACAACAAGTCGGTCTTGGAGCATATATGAGAGCATGCTTAGGCCCCTCCGAGATAGTCTTTTCAAAATTAAATTTAGAGTGTTTAGAGTGAGTGCATATACAAGCAGACACTGTGAGACAGGAGGACTATAGGAAGTACTATAGGAGGTAAAACAGAGGATACCAGAAACAAACGCTACGCAAAATGTACTCACAGGTCATTCAAAACCCTCCATTTAATAATCAGGAATCAAAATAAGAAAGGCACTGGCAGAACACATAAATAAATAAATCTGATTATTTTGGTCTGGACAGTTTTCTTCCCCCGTGGCATTTGATGAAGCTGATTCTTAGTTGTTTTTTTTTACCTTGCTTCCTTTCATTTAAGGAATAAAACAAGTGAAATAAATAATAACTATTAAATAAGTCAAGAAACGTGCTCACCTGAAGCCCCGGTCACACAAACATCGAGACCCCGCTAAACGAATTTACATTTTCATTTGCTAGGTAGCTGGTGGTTGCTTGGTGTCAACGAATCTGCATTTCTTCCCCAACAACCGGTGGTTGCCAAGAAGTTGCCAACTGGTCTCAAGGCCTGTGTGAATCTGATATACAATCTGTGACTCTGAGCCAAGATTCGGTTTGCAGACATTGAAGGAAGGAGAAGCCTTAAAGAACAGTCCCATCACATATACACTGTGATAATACTGGATGCTAACATTAAGCATGAACAGAGTTTAAAAAAAAAAAAAGAAAGAAAACAATGATAGTATATATGTGCAAGTAATGTGTTAGCAAAAAGCCGTGGTTTCAGGGATTTTAGTCTATTCTCGGATCTTTAAGTGAAGGGATATCTGAGGCTGACAGTGGGTGGATAAGAACTGTGAATCTTTCTCATCTAGAAGATGTCTGCACAGTCTGATTACCTAAGGACCAGACACTCCTGCACCAGGAAGGACCCACTGCAGCAGGATAAGGTCTCAGAGTGGATCTGAGACAGTCAGGGTATCACATGGAGTCTGTGCGACTTTCTGAAGCAGTCTACTAGGGTCCACTCGGGTCTCAGTTTCGTCATCAGTGGGTCTGTGTGGAGCTCCATGTGCCTGCCTGGTTTTTGTGACTGCGTGGACTCATCCACTTAGAATGGGGTGGCTGTAGCTCAGGTGGCAGAGCAGGTCAGCCACTAATCAGAAGGTCGGTGGTTCGATCCCAGGCTGCATGCCAAATATCCTTGGGCAAGATACTAACCCCATGTTTGCCTCCTGGTGGTGGTCAGAGGGCCCGGTGGCGCCAGTGTCCGGCAGCCTCGCCTCTGTCAGTGCGCCCCAGGGCAGCTGTGGCTACAATGTAGCTTGCCATCACCAGTGTGTAAATGTGTGTGTGAATGGGTGAATGACTGAATGTAGTGTGAAGCGCTTTGGGGTCCTTAGGGACTAGAAAAGCGCTATACAAATGCAGGCCATTTACCATTTCATATTGCAATGCGCCCACTATGCATGCTCTCCAGGTGCCGGACTTTAAGTGGAAGTCTGAAATCTAACAGGAATGACTGCTGGGCCGTTGGGTTTCCAGCTCTCCACTTAACGTTCACCGCCGCGTCTCCAAACTCTTTCACGTGTATCACAGGTGCTCGTTGTGAACCTGCTGCTATCTGTGAACAGGATGGTGTGCAAGTGGTTCATCTGCCACTTTTGGCGTTCTTGGGCAAAGGACCTAATGTGATGCTCATGGAGTTTGGTTCTTACTGTTTGACTGGATAAATGTACACGAGCAGCTGTCTGGTGGTTACTTTGTAAATACATACAATGAATTCACAATGTTTTGTGCTTTCTAACTCAACACAATCATATCCCTGAAGTTCACCTGACTTTGTTTGACACCATGATGAGTATCTTTATCTTCATTTAAGGATAGTATATGTAAAATATATGGATATACAGTGTAACATGTTGGCAAAAAAACAAAAAAGGAGAATAATGGCAGAAAGATGATGCTTTAAACAATATTTATATAACAATAAAATAAAAACAGTTTAAACTCATGATGGGAGTCATTTTTAAGAGGTAAGAATCAGAGTGTAGGGGGTTGATTATACAGAGATCACTGTTCAGCTGTACAGGCAGTGATAACAGGTCATCTCTCACAGTAACCAGCTGCTGTCAGGGAAACACCCTGTACACTAGCTGCCTGCATCAAACACTTGGTGACTCTAATAAGGCTTGAATGCCTGTAGAGAGCATGCCATGTGCTGGTCCATCTGCATTGCTTTGCTATCAACAAGTGAAACTGAGCTTTGGGAGCTAATAAAGCTCATAAAGTAATGAAAAGCGTCTTTTATCAGGAGTAAAGACTTCAGAATTGTTTGAATCCATACAGCTTTGAAAACTGTTTAATAGTCACTACAGTGAGTATTAAAAGAAGATAATCAGAGTCAGCTTTGCAGGTTTAAATACTGCCACCAAAAATTTTATTTAAAAACTATGATTACAAAGCTCATCAATGCTGAAACATGCCAACATCAGCAACAATAATGCTTACTGCAGAAAGAAGCACATACTCTGCTTGTCCAGTGTTTTCTATGTCAGCTTGTGTATTACTACACATCTCGCAGCTTTAGTAATAAGAGGGATTTCTGCAGGAAGGGCGGATTACATAATCCACAAATATACAGCCTTACACAGGTCCAGATCCTGCTTCTATAATCTTTCCTATATCGTTGGCCTATTTTGGAAACACACTCTTTCACGTCTGTTTAAAAAACCACTAACAGTAGCCCTCTTACCTCCAGACCTGCAGTGTATGGCTACAGTTTGGTGTGGTTGGTCTGTTTGGGTGGCGCAATACGCTGAGATGTGGGAAGTCAGACAGCCGGGATCTGGTTCCGTGGGAAATTTGCAAATGTTTTAACAAGGGTCGCGGGGAGTAGGGGGGGAATTGTGAAAGAGCTGGCCTGAAAGAGCTTTCAATTAATTGGATCCATATTAAGATAAGGCCGCCTGGGCAGCTGTTGGATGACTCATATGCTTTTAAAAAGGGAGTCTGGAGTGAGCTGACAAAGATAAGACCGATGAACCCAAGTGGACCCAACTCTCCACTCCAAAAACTGTAGCAAAATCTCAACAAGACGTTTGTTTTATTCGCTCGTAAAGCTCTGTCCTTTGAACAATTGTCTGTCAGCTAAGCAATTTAGAAAAAGGCCCACATGAGAATTCAATGCAGAGGAAAAAGAGCCGAGCTCTTTGGGAAAAACCTAGCTTCCGGACTGATGAAAAGTTGCGCTATCCTTGCTTCTTCCACCAGAAAGCCTGCCAGTGCAAAAGCACCACTGCTTAATCAGCTTAAGCAAACAAAAAAGGCTGCCTTGTAGAGCTGAAATGCAAGTCAAAGTGAACCCATAATAAGACCAAGGATGTGCGAAAAGCCACGGCAAGTGTGCGTGTGTGGATTTAAGAGCGCCACCTTACCTTTCCACTGTGGCTGCAGCTTCCTCCAGCTGGTTCAGAAGGAACGGGTATAGAGCCGGAAAGCGGGTGAAAAACTCTCGACCCGTCATCCTGCAGGCAGAGAGAGAGAGAGCTCTTACAACGACAATCAGAAATAAGGATTCACAAACAAGCATCTTTGATATATTCGGTGAAGTGTATAGTAAAGGTTCCATATAAAATACGATCTGCCAATTCATTAGGTACACCTGCTTAAGCGCTCATAGATGCCGATACCCAATTAGCCAATCAGATGGCAATACCACAATGTATTCAGACGTGTATTCAAACATGGTCAAAATGACCATAGCATGGTTTTCAGAAGCAGGCAGGTATTTCAGAAACTGCTAATCTATGAGGAGTTTCCCACACAAGCATCTCTGGGGTTTACAGAGAATGGTGAGGAAAACAAAACATATCCAGTGAGCAGAAGTTCTCTGGGTGAGAAGGCCTTGTTGATGTCAGTGGACTGGCAGAACTGGCAGTAAAGCAACTACCTGTTACAATCAGGGTATGCAGAAGACCATCTCTGAACACACGTGCAGATGGGCTACAGCAGCAGAAGACCACACTGCTCCTGTCAGCCAACAGCATGAAATTCAGGGTAGAATTCCCACGACAATAGAAGCTTGGGAAAACATTGGCTGGTCTGATGAGCCTCAATTTCTGCCGTCATATTTGGATGATAGCGTCAGCATTTTGAATGACATGAAAAGACGGATCCACCCTGCCTTTTTTTAATGATGTGGGCTGGAGGTACGTCCAGGACCGCTGTAGCACCAACTGAACATCATTTAAATACCACAGTCTACTCTACCTGAGGATTGTACCCGTCAAGTAGCAAACATGCCAAGTCACAAAGCTTAAACCATGAAAAAAAAATGACTTGTTGAACATGACAATGAGTTTAATTGACTAAAATACCCTTTAAAATCAGCTCTGTCTAATAGACCTTTGGGATGTGGTGGAACGGAAGATTAATGCTACGGAAAACCAAAAGTCATAAGAAACTACTTGTGGTCACACACTGTGGTACGACACGTTTCACACCAGGTGGCATCCAGCTTTAACACCACCACCAACAAGGTAGCTGCTGCCCCTGGATTATTTAATATAATCACATATATGACATATATATACATAATTAAATATACATACATATGTGATTAATTTCAAGCTTGAAAAGTGCACATTAAAATAAATGCAAACTCAGAGCAGCAGAGGCCGAGGAACTTGCCATCCCTATAAATGGAATTCGGGTATTTTTTCTTGTTTTTCCAAGCTGTAATGCAGGACTTCCTCTTGAAACTCGCAGGGGGCAGGCTTAAGCCAAAACTCAAGAAGGCTGCTATTAAACAGTCACAGGACTGCGCTCACACACTGCTGCTCTGCCTGAAGAGTAAATAGACTCTGACAAGTGAAATATGTGGAGCCCAGCCTTTATAGCAGACACTGAAACATTAGAGTAACAAACCTAAAAAAGAAAGAAGGAATAAAGCTGGAAAGTTTATTACTTTTTGGATTGCTTGTCTGCGTCTGTGAGGTTTGAAATATTATAGTCTGAAAAATGCTGGATGTAGAGCAAAGGAACATAGAAAGAAGGGCTGTTTGTTTGTAAGGAGAATTATTATGCAAAAAGAGAAATGAATGAAAATGAGCCCCTGTGGAAAAAAGTACTTTACCAGACGCCACTGAGCTAGAGTCGAAGATCGGAAGCAGCTGGGAAGCAAAACAGAAAGGGGATTTCAAGCTACAAAGACATTCACAAGTAAAGCAAGTATAATGTTAAACAAGAGGACAAATAAAAAAGGAAACTAGTAGTTTTATTATGCTCCAACTTGAGCTTCATTTACTTAAATTACTGTTAGTTGTGATTAAATTCCTATGTACCAGGAACTCCCCTTCTATAAAAGTGACAAACAGTACCAAGTCGAGCCATAGGCGATGGGGGGAGGGAGGTAATGGAGGGAGCCTCCTGCCAAATACTGAGAAGCTCTGATAAGGAGACGTTCTCAGGATAAATACTCGATGTCTAAACAAATCAAACCTTAATGTTTGCTTACCCACACCTACAAATGGAAACTGATCTGTGTGTGGATCCATATATCCACTGCACCCCTTTTGCTGTCACATGTTTCTGCTTATGTATTCACACACACGTCAATAAAATGACAAACTTTATATTTAACACGGGCGGTCTCTCTGCTACAACCGCCATTCAGCCTCAGGGCCAATAAAGTTTTTATTTAACTCGACTCATCTAAATAAAGTCATTCCTAAAGGGAAGAGGTCTGCTCTGCCAAGCACTCGATCACAAGACTGGAGAGATCACATAGTGCTTCAGTCACAACTGGATTCTACACTACAAACACACACACACACTTATTTAATATAAAACACACGATCATGGTTCTGCACATCCACCCCAGTAAACATGCTGACTTGAATCAGGTCAAATGGGATGCCTGTTTGTGTCTTTCTCTCCTTCCCCTGGAAGGCGTCAGAGAAGGAGAGAGGAGGAAGGCGTAGGGCTGTTTGATATAACGATATATATCCGATGACGATATGAAAACGTCTGTTTCATATTATGCTCTCGTTTGTTTCATGGTGTCGCAAAATAAACTATTTACTGCAATTTTTTTTTTTCATCGTTTTGATGGTCACTGTAGAATTTCTTGAAGTTCTCTCTTTCTCTTATATTTAATATAACCAACCTACGGACGGGCAAGCGACTGTTTTTATTCGTCGTCGTAAAACCATCGCGTGGCTCCGCCGTCCACTTCTTTATTTTCCACATAAACCTTTCACAATAAACCTGAAGATTCTGTTGAGAATTTTCAAAATAAACTGAATCACGTGAAATAGTATGAAGAGTGTTTAATTCAATTCAATTTTATTTATATAGCGCCAAATCACAACAAAAGTTGCCTCAAGGCGCTTCGTAGATACAGAGAAAAACCCAACAATCATATGACCCCCTATGAGCAAGCACTTTGGCGACAGTGGGAAGGAAAAACTCCCTTTTAACAGGAAAAAACCTCCGGCAGAACCAGACTCAGGGAGGGGCGGGGCCATCTGCTGCGACCGGTTGGGGTGAGAGAACGGACGAGAATCTAAAAAGAGCCGTTAGGTGCTAAAAAATAAGCCTTAGAACAGGCTTTTCCCCGCAGCACGCTGTGTAATAAATACTCACAAGGAAAAATTGCGGCCGTTTCAACTTATGTAACACTCGACCTCAGGTACACGACGCCCAGCTGAAAACACTGCACGCAAATCGAATTGCCCGAGATTCACCGAAAATGTTACATTTTTGTGATATATAACGTTGTCGGGACGATAAATGTCACATCGGGATATGAGATTTTGGTCATATCGTACAGCCCCACAGAGGTGTATGTGAAAAGGTCGTGTCTCGTTTGTGGGTTCATAGTTGTTACACCAACAGGTGACGGAGAAAATAAACTAAAGGTATTTTAATAGCATCTGTTTGTCTGGGACAGGTCTCTCTTGCAAATGAGACATTGGATCTCAATGTGACTACCTGTATAAATAAAGGTTAAATAATATTTTAAAATACATTTTTATTCTTCTTCACTACATTTCACGACCAAAAACTGTTTATTTTCAGTTCCATCAACTATGAGATATGAATCATGATTCCTGCAGTACAACAATTTGATCACACTTAGGTCCTTGACTGAAGTGCTGACATGCTTCAATTGATAGAGTTGTTGGACTTTTTCGACTGGAAACAACAATTTTTAGAGTGAAATTTTAAATTTGCTTCTCATTCTGATGAAGACGGTGCCTCAGAATGACCTTTTGGGCCATTTATAGGAGCCAGAACCACTGAACTAAAATAACTGTCACGTAGCTGCAGCCATCATCAGGTTGACCAGCTACAATAGCACAACAGTGTTTGCGCAATGATACATCAGCGGTTACACACTAGCTCCACACATCCGCCTATAAAAAAATACATAATTTAAATATAGCTTGCCTAATAGGTAGTTTCCTTTTGCAACTCTGCACAACTTCCCATTCTGATCGTTCGCACTTGTATATTTGCAGCACATTCAGTGAGCGCAGATGGGGAAAAGAGGATGAAATCTACCGAGAAGGGTCATTTGTAAAGAAATCTATTTGTAGGTGGGGCCAAAAATGGAGTTTTCCAAGGAAAGTTTCCCGCAGCGAAGTGGCACAAAACGCAGTTGGGGTCATTCGTGGTGAATCCTCTCCCTCAGAAAGAAAAACGATCGATCGCACTTCTGCCTTAAGTTTAGATCAGAACAGGCTCTTTGAAAACTGCTGTTTGGTCTGAGTTAGTTTGACGGATGAACAGATTTAAGATCAGATTTGGTTTTTGGTTTTTTAGGGGAAGTCGTAGCATTTTGTGACTGCTCCTTGAGCCCATTTTTCTGAAATCAAACTGTGCTGCTGAAGTTTAAAGTGAGAAAAAACCTGACACTTATCTTGATCCCAGAACATTCCCAGTATCTTAACACCCGGGTTAGCACACACTGAATAGATCCCAGGTTCCTTTTTCCACTGCTATTCCAGAGCTTGTTACAACTGGTAGGTTTTTTTGTTGCTTGGAGTGCAGAGTGCAATCTTTGCTCTGTCAGTTTTGTTTATGCTCACGTTTATCTCAACAAACTGTATGGGATCAGCATCACTGTGCGGTCAGTGAGAGGCGAGAGGGCCCAGAGTCTGGAGCTTAGTGCAACGGCGATCGGCAAGCAAACGACGCGCCTGAATGTGAGCAACTTCGGAAAATACACAGCTGAAATTCCCACACACCCCGAAATGCTCAACCCTTTTAAACACACAAATACACATAATGAAACAAATAAACTGGTTTGTGTGAGAAAGAGAGATGCGTTTATGCTCCGGCTTCAGTCGACCAAGAAACACACACACACACACATCCGAATATTAGACTGGACAAGCTGTCACAATACATTTTCTGCTGCCACACTTCACAACCATAAAATCACGGTAATAACACAGACCAGACTTTGGAAAACACTCAAATTCTCAGAGACACAATTATAAATGAGACGCAGCTTTCTGGTGCTCGCACGCACAGCTCCATCCAGTGTGACCCACGCGTATTATGACTAACATGCTACAAGAAGAGAAAAATAATCAGAGACCAAGAACGCTGAAACACAAACATGTACCTCTTAAAGTCAAATGAAAGATTCAGGGTTCAAAAGCTAATTCTCTTCACCATCACCAGCACGCTCACACTCCCACAGGCACATAAAAATAACTCCCTGCATTAATAACGAGAATAAACAGATAAGGAGGAAGTGACTAACAGAGAGCTATGCAGAGGGCTCGACAACAGACTGAAAACACAAGTAAAAGCAGACAAGATAAAGTGCAGCATTGTTGGCTTGGTTAACGTTCAGCGGGCTTCAATAAGGCAGACAGTCGAAACACAGCACAGGGAACCAGACTGAGCACGACCCAAAACCCTGGGAAACTTTACCCCAGATTATACACGCAGTAACAAATCTCTTCTGAGCTGAATATAGACCCTGAACATAAGTGTCACACAGGCAGCCAAACAGTACATGCACATTATTACCATGTTTGTTTTAATGTGCTCGGAATATTAGACGGATCACTGTATCAGTTTCACCGGAGGAAAATAAGCTATCAGTCATGTGAGGGATTTATATATTATGGTTACAAGTTGTGGAAGGCCACTCTGCAGGGTTAGGGTAAGGGCAGTGAAGTAACGCTTAACAAGACGCAGAATCTGCAGTCGGGCCAACAGCTCTGTGATTCTGACAGCATGCTAATATTCATGTGCTGACAGGCTGATTTTATACAATGTTTTTATTCACAAAAACAAAGCACATAAAGAACAAAGTGGGAGCTGGGATGCAGAGAGCCTAGCGGTGCTCCCATCATTAGTGAGTGGTCTTATCAGCTTTCACCCCGTGATTACCACTGAAAAGGTTGAAAACCAACCTTCACACCAGCCAGATATTCTGCAGCCGTACAGCTTTACAGCAATACATCGAGCTGGCAGCCAGTGGAGTCGCGTCCCCTCGAGTTGTGCCTCCTATCAGGCAACCTGTTCAACTGCCTTGCGATCAAAGGTCGTGAGTGTGCAGCACATCCAAGATCTGGGCAACCAGAGAGCTCGTCACGAACTCCTCTGAACACAAAAGTATTCCAGAGGGATACTTATGTCTCATCTGCGTGACAGTTCAAGCTGTACAGGACAACCTCAGAGGTTTGTGTTACGCAGCACTTATTAGCAGGTATATGTGCGCGCTGTGAGAGTCACAGACAAAATGGAAGATCACAAACCAACTATCCAGTTATTCTGCGCTCGAGTTACAAACAACAGATTATAAAACATACTTAGAAAGAACACTCGATAAGCACAGGCTATAATTTTTAATTTCAAGGTTTCCAAACACTTGGATGGTGGTTTGACAAGGCTTTGGGAGCCTGTTAGAATTTAAGACTCTTTCTGAAACCTCAGAAACAATCCACAATCTTTCAAACGATCTCTGACAGCAGAGCTGATAACCTTCCAGCTAAAATAACGAACAGATACATTTGTCATTTACACAAGCCAAAACCCATTCTGGGTGACGGTTGTAGATCAGCACATAAATATATCATCGTATCCGAAACTCAGCATCTGACAGCTCTTCATCACCTGCGCTGTTGGGATTGCTAGTCTAAACATTACCGTCTTACTGCTTTTAAAGACAAAGTCTTCTTAAACGCCGGGTCTGAAACCAGGATTTATTTCAGCTCTGCTTAGTTTTATTTATTCTAGAGCAGTTCACAACAAAAAATAAGTTAGATCCTACAATATTAAAGAAAGAACAGGCATGATCAGCACTTGGTGACAGTGGAGAGGAAGAACTGCCTTTTGATTTAAAAAAAAACCCTCCAGCTGGAACACTCAGAAAAACAAACTCCTGCCAACACTGGCTGGTGATGAGAGAAAAAATGTGATCGAGCTCTTAAATTTTTAATAATTCAAGTTTCACAAAATAAGTTTAGTGATTCCATTCTCTCCGTTTTTAATCATCAGCCACTCTGTTCTCTATGTAAGAAACATAAAAGCAACCCAAGGTGCAAAAAGTGCCTTTGTTATGTTGTTGACCTCATCTGGGCCTCAATTACTTTTCATATTATATCAGTAACAGTAATTTAGTTGCAGATTACATTTCCAAGCAAGACTTCCTCTATTCTGTGCTTCCCATGTCATTTCCTTGTTGATATTCCAGGAACAGAGGAAAACCTGCTTCCTGCAGTCAGGAAGCCTGAGCAGAGTGAAAAACTGCCCTTCAGCCTGGGTGGTGTTACAACAGCACCCCTTTGTGGTTATATGGTGACATAACCAGTGTTTAACTGGGCCTTTTTATTATCTCGGCTTTAAGAACATGTAATGAGTGTTTGATTGTTGCTGTTGTTGTAGTACAAATATGGATTAATTACATTCAATGAACTGCAAATTTTGATTTAGATTTCTCATTTTATGTCTTGAATTATGTGATTTTTTTTGTTTGTTTGTCTGTTTTAAGGCAAATAATGCTCACTATTAAACAAGAGCTACATTTCTTTGCTGGTAAGAGCTTTTTCAAACTAGCAGTTGTGACTTTCTTGACCTTATACGCACTGATGCACACAGCTGGAAACTTGAACGGGGTAGGTGAGTTCAAGAGAGGCACGAGAAGCAAACCTGTTCTTTTTCGAGTGTTCGTCCTTCCCTTTCTTCACGCCAAAAATCCTTGTGATCAGAGTGCTGAAAAGAAGAGTAGAGGAGTTCCTCACCTGGGAAACAAAACAAATGGAGGTTAAGAAATTGGAAGACGAAGAGAGAGAAAATATAAAAGCTAATTATCACCATGGGTTAGTGAGTAACCGCCGATCAACTATGCACTCCAAACGTTGGTTTGTTGTGATGTTCAGATTACAATAAATCGAGGTAAAAACACAGGAAGTAAAGACTCACTGCCCAGACAGGAGAGGTGAAGCCCAGCACTGCAGCCTGCATCCCTTCTGAGACGAAAGGAACAATGTTTTCCCCCAGACGAGTGTCCCTGTACAGAGCTCTGAGGATGTTCAGAGCATGGACCTGTGAGCCACAGATAAAATTCAACCTTGAATACAGTGTCAGAAACATTAAGGCGATTATAAAAATGACCCTTTGTGCTTTTACAAATAATTGTGTTCAGGAAATCTCACTTCCTGATCTGTGAGGCTAAATCTGACTAGAATTATGATTAATGAAGCTGCTATGTGGCGAAACCTGAGGCACGGTGGAGGTGTCAGTGGTCTTGTCAGCAGAAGGCATGGCCAAAGCGATCAGCTCTCTCATGGTCATCTTCAACAGGCTGCAGCTGGACGACTTGGGCTCAGAGGAGAGCAGAGCCTGGGCAAGGAGAGAAAAAAAAAAAAACAGATAATGCTACTGTTCCCATCTTTTGTTTGTGAGGGGCAGCCAATCAGAAGACTTACAGGGAGCTAAAACTGCTTTATTTACAACTGAGGATGAAGTGAGGGGCTACAAAGACCTCGTATGAGATAAATAAGGATTATTTTTGAACTGTGAGGCTTGCAAAGCCATTTTAGTTCAAGAATAAAACAACAGACATATCCTATTTTAAAGACCTCGCCCATAATTTCTGTTTTTACTGATGAGCCTTTTCAAGAATCAATCACATGATGACATCAGGTGTGATATCCTGTGGGAGTGCTGGTACACTGCAAATAGCCCCTTTGCAGCTGCTGCATCCATCTATTAAATAGTCTATGCTTCAGGGTTTTATCGTGGCCCGCTAAACTGAGCTACATTTATATGGTAATAACAAAAAATACATTCATAAAATCCCATAAGTTAGTCTGTTCTGACAGGCTGACTGAACGAGATCATTTGTATCAGCTCGGAGTGGGAGATGGGAATGTGGGAGTGTGTGTGGAGGTGACGGCACAGTCATCTCTGCTGGAGCTGATGTGAGCCAGATGTGTCTGACCTACCTGGCTTATGGTAAAGACTTAGACCTTGAAGGATAAGATGGAGAGGGTGGGGGTGGGGCATATCTGGCTCTTATGAACTCTGAGGTTAGAAGCAGAGGAAGCCAAGAGGAAAAGGAGGGCTAGCCTGGTTCCTATGAACTAGTCAGGACCAGCATGAGCCAGCCTTCCCGGATCTGACTCCATGTCTGTCTAGGAATGTGGTCTGGAGTTCTGCCAAAGTGGCAACTTCTTCTTCTCAGACTTCCTCTGCTTCATTCACCATCATCTTATCTTCTCCGTCTCTCTTCATCCTCAGTTTTAATCACCCAGCCTACTTGTCAGGCTCTGTCCTGTTAAAGCTCTTCTGTTATGTTACTATTCATCACAGATAATGCTTAGAAAGTCTTAAAAAACAAAAAGAAAAACAACAGGATCAGGAAGACATCAGAGCCCTTAAAAGTCAATTTCAGAAAGTTGGTTAAGACTTTTGAAACACTGAAATTAATTTAAGACTAATGTGAAGCATCCCGTTCAATCAAGCTACGAGGCGCACGTGCCTCACACACGAAAACAACAGAGTCAGTGACATCACCGACGCGGCTGTCTGACCAAAACCACAAAAGAAGAGTAAGCCGCTTCAAAATGACTGCTGATAACATCCCCTCAGTCACGTCTAGTTTCGATATTAGGAATCAAAGGAAGTGAAGACGCGAGCTGAGACTAAATAAGAGTCAGAGACTAACACAGTGTTAGTAATTTGTGGGACTACTGACGGGAGGGACAACCAGACAGTGAGTGTGTGTGTGTGTGTGTGTGTGTGTGTGTGTGTGTGTGTGTGTGTGTGTGTGTGTGTGTGTGTTGTACGTCAGGGGAAAAAAAAAGATGCTAGATTAGGAAACAGAGTGTTCTTCCAGCACGAGTGCTTCACCGGTATGCCAAGAACTGCTTATTGCACTACTTTTGGGAGTAAACAGGAACAAAAACACACAGGGTTTCTATTGCAAAACCCTAATTTTGACCAAATGGTTACTGCTTATGGTCCTCGTTTCGTCTTCGGGATGACCGCTGCAGTTGGCAGTGACACATTTCTATTTGCAAAATTATTATTATTTTTTTTTTTTTTTAAAATCTGGAAGTTTTATCAGATGAAGCAAGAGAAGCAATCAGCTGCAACAAAGGGTCACTGTGTCCTGAGAGAGTTATACTCATGAAGAAATTGGTGTGACCACCAACATGACCACCACTCTACCGCACACTCTGCAGCAGCTAAGTCACAGGAATGTGATGTTTACTGACAAGCCTGTGG
Source organism: Neolamprologus brichardi (assembly GCF_056152115.1). Classification (NCBI taxonomy): domain Eukaryota; kingdom Metazoa; phylum Chordata; class Actinopteri; order Cichliformes; family Cichlidae; genus Neolamprologus; species Neolamprologus brichardi. Next base: position 26,591,159 of record NC_142116.1, on the reverse strand, counting down.
TTTCTGAAGTGTCGGAAATTTAAACATTAGGCTCTTGCCAACACTTAGAGTCAATAGCAAGTCCAGCAACAAATCTGAAACCTTACAAGCACCCTTTGCATCATCTTTTAGCCCATTTGTTCTGTTTATATCTTTAAAAATATTGCTTACACACCTGGATGTAGAAAGGTATTCCAGCACTTCGTCGCGTGGCGCACAGCTTAGATGATGGGTCGCTGGATTTGACCTCTTCCAGAACCTCAGAAAGCCAGCGAGCAGGAAGCTGCTGCAGGGCCTCACTTCCACTCCTTATACACAAACACACACAAAACAATGACATAGACGTAAGCAACAAAGACTGAAATCTTTTAAGTTTCCCTGTGCACTGTAGTCCATGCATAATACAGCCTCACAGTGAGGGCACAAACACCATCATGCAGTGAATGTGTACTGAAATCCAGTTTTCTCTTTCAGAGTACTTGTATCCAGATGTTCCTTCCCAGTATACTGCTGGTATTAAAGTACTCAGTATAAAAAACATGTATAAAAACAGCCACATGTTGAACAGAGCAGTACACAGCACTTGTTGCAAATAAGAGTGAACACAGACACTGAAACAGTTTGCTAAAATAACCGGCTAGCTGAGCCAGCAAGCTAACAGATACTTTCTTTTTATACGCAGGCAGCTGCAAATAATCAATAAATAGTTAAAGTAAAAGGTTTTGAATAAATGTTACAATATATAACTCAAAATATACACTGGTGAAGCAGCTAAAAGTAAATGGACAAAAATAGTAAGCTAAATTATTGACAAAGTAAAAAAGCAATGAATAAATGTTCAAATAGTATCTCAAAAAATGTTAATGGTAAAAACAGCTAAAAGGAGGAAAATGGTCACAAGTGTTAGCGTAAGTGGCTTTGTCAGTAATAGATAAATAGCTAAAATGCAAAATAAAATTGGTGCAAAAAAATTGTATAAGTGAGAAATACATTCCCAATCAAAAGTTTAAGACAACGTGAAAAAATGGCAAAAAATATCATATCATATAATAAATCACGAGGGACGCTCTCTGCAACATCTGGACAGAGCCAGTGGCCGTTTGACGCCCCTGCACCTCCTGAAGCTCCGTTGTTCCACTGAAGGAAAAAGCACCCCAGACCATTGTGGCGCCGCCTCCACTGTGACGCGTAGAAAAATCTCAGGTGGGATCTGCTTGTCATGTCAGTAACGTTGGAAACCATCAGAGAAGAAAACTTTCTTCCACCTTTCAATTTCCCATGTTTGGTGCTCAAAGTCCGGTCAGTTCTGTAGCGTTCAAGGAGACGAGGCCTTTGAAGACATTTTTGGTTTTTTAAACCCTTCAGTTTCAGATGCCGTCCGATGGTTATGGGGCTGCAGTCGGCACCAGTAACCGCCTTAATTTGGGTCGAGGATCGTCCAGTGTCTTGGCGGACAGCCAACTGGATCCTCCGGCTCAGTGCTGGTGAAGTTTTTTGGGTCTTCCACTTGACTTTTTGGTTCCAAAACCCTCGGGATCATTTAAGAAATTCCAAATGACTGTCTTACTGCTTCCCAGGATGGCGTCCCAGGATGGCGTCCCAGGATGGTGCGCTGCGAGAGGCCCTGCTTATGCAGTTCAACAACCCGACCACGTTCAAAAAGGAAATGTTTTCTTGCCTTTGTCACCAGAATGTCATGACAGTGACTACCTGACAGAAAATGACAATGAATCCACATTTTTGCACAGATTCGACCTTTAAAAGGCATGAGGTCCTAAACTTTTGATCAGCTGTAAAACAGCCTGTTTCAGTTTAACCATCATTTTCAATAAATTGCATGCTCAAAAAAATGTTTTGTCTCATTCCCATTTCTTCTTGTTGCATGTCGAAGCTCTGCTTGGAACCTTGTTAAATTCCAACTAAGCAAAACTGGATTTTTTGCAATTTTTCCAAGAGGTTTTAAACTTCCGGTCGGGATTGACAACAGCCAAAAGCAAAAAAGTAGATGGTTAAAGTATCTAAAATGATGTCACACGTATTCAGTAAATGGTCTGAAATAGCAAAAAGTGCATAATAAATATTAAAATATTTAGCTACAAGCAATGGCTAGTGGTTGAAACAGTTTAAAGTAATGAGTAAATGCAATACTTTAACTAAAACTAAAATAATGAGTAAGGAATGGTCTCAGTGGAAGGTTGGCTTTCAAGAAACCATTTTTCAGGAAGGGTAAAGGCCTTAGGTATTCCAGATTAAACAGTATGTACAGAGTACATCAGTAGAGAGGTACAACAGAGAGCGTCTACAACCATCTGTAAAACAGTGGAGGCTCCATCATGGTTTGGGGCTGCGTTTAAGCTGGTGATGTTGGGAATCTTGTTTGAATTCATCGAATTATAAATATAGAAATTACCATCAAAATTTGATCCACCATGCAATACAGTTTGGAAACCGCTTCATTTTTGATCATGACAGTGATCCCAAACAAACACACCAACAACCAACACCAATTAAGCACTGGCCTCTCCCCTCAACATGTGTGGGACCATCTTTACAGAGAATGGGCCAAATGGCAGCCAACGTCCAAAGAAAAGCTTTGGATGTCCTTCAAAAAGCCTGCAGAACTACTCCTGAAGACCTCTTAAAGAAATGACAATAATGTTTGCCTAAGAGAGTTCAGGTGTGCTGAAAAGTAAAGTTGGTCATGCCAAATATTGACTTTCAAGCTTGTTATAACTGTATAAATGGTGTTTTTGCCTTATATACTGTATTTCCATGCATCTATATGGCCCTTCAATAAAGAGCTGCAAATATTATTATAAGAGATGGTCTCAAGACTGTCTGCGGACCTTGGAAAGAAAGCTACTGAAAGACATGACTGTTAAGACATGACATTCAACATGAACTGACATTAACTATATTTGTTTTACCGCAAAATTACGCTGTTATTAGTAGAACAACATTAAGTTTCTCCACTTCTGTTACAAACACAGCTTTTTATGGGACTCATTTATTTGTGCCTTTTGCACGAACGGTGGTGTTGATTAAGAGGTAAATGAGTTCATCTGACAGCACTGCTGGGGGCATGTCTCAGGACAAAAATGGAAACCACAGCTATAAACAACTGCAGATAGAAATTCACTTGTATAACCAAAGAATTTAGTCAAAAAGAAACAGAAAGGAGAAAGTGAAGATAAACGGAAAGAGTGAATGAAAGAGAAAACTGAGAAGAATGGAGAGAGAGACAAAGAGACGGAGTGAAAGAGTGCAAACACAGTGGAACACACCAAAGCCAGATCCCGAGGCAGAGCATCAAAAGGCTGCGGTTAAGCACCCCGCAATCAACACCCCATAACCCAGCACACGGCCTGCATACCATCCACACATTGCTCTTTCCCTCATGGAAACACACACTCGCATCCACACAAGCCAGGGGCAGGACGCACACACTCCCCGGTACTCCTACACACGACCGCTAAAATGTTACACAACGCACAGAGAGCCTGGTTTCTACACAAGAACAAAACAAGTGAGTTTTGTTTTAACTGCTCGGCACTGGGTGGTTCAAAGTCAACACTGCTGTGACGGTTTTGTGGTTGGTGACCCGCCGCAGGGCTAAAGACGTTTTCCACAACCCACCATTGAGGAAAACTGGGAGGTACATGAAAGTGAGAAATTCTTTCATGTCGTTTAGAATTAAAACAAATATTTTCTTCCTCCTCGGGAGAATAATAGAGAGATTATTTCTATGAATAGCACAGGTGATGAGGACTTTGGCGTCATATGTCACTCCAGCCAAGTTTAACGCTGGCAGCACACTGGCACTGAGGCCAAACCAGGCTATCGCTCTTCACTGAGCAATTTAAGCGCAGGAAAACTGTCATTTTCTTTTCTCATACTGCAAAGAAGTGTTTTGCAAAATGTTGGTTTTCAAAAAAAGAAGTTTGAAAATATTAGCTTATGAGCTATGAGTTTCACTTTTCTGTTTTTGTCTGAGATTGATTCATCTTTCAGTCTATAAGTTGTAGTTACCATTTCAAGAATTTGCAAGCGGAAGCTGAGATGTTTTTGTTTGATGTAGGACTTCAGGACCTCCTTTATCATATTTTCTGTTTCATAAGGGACCGAATCTTTTCCTGCAGTTTTGTTACATGCAAAACGTTTTGCTGAAATGGGCAAAAACTTCCCTGATGTTGACTGGATTGCAGCGTACTTTGCTCAAAAACCTATCCATGTCCCTGGTGCCTCTACACTTCTACAAATTACCCACACCGTGTGCACAAATGGGGACATGCAGTTTAGTAGGGTTAGGTTAACTGATGATTCTAAACTGGCTACAGATGTGACAGAGTGGCGACCTGTCCAGGGTCATGTCCCACCTCTCACCCTACACCAGCTGGGATAGGCTTGATTAGGTAACCCAAAGAAAATGCACGGATGGACGGGCACTCATACACCCCAAAACATCACAGATGTCTCTCCAAGATTTTCATGCTGTCCATGATTTAATGTGTTTGACCATTAAAGGGTATTTAACAGTCTGACTCCACTTTAAAGGAGCTGCATGTTTCTTTTAATGAGATCGTCAGAGGCTTGCATGTTCGCCCTGTGCCAGCGTGGGTTTTCTCTGTCACCAGCAGTTCAGTTCTTTCACACCCATGACTTTCTGCTGGCCATCCAGAGGGCAGCAGATTAGAAATAAATCCAATTATCCAGCCTTGATTTATTTAGAGTGGATTATATCTGAAGAACATTACTCAGTGGGCTTGCCTACTGCTAATTACAAGGCACAGGGACACTCACTGTTGTGATGGAAGCTAATGCCCATGGCCGTCCAACAGTATCACCTTTCAGTCCCTTTATGCTGAATGTGAACACAGACACATACGCACCTGCACAACATGTCTGTGAGCCGTACAAAGCCCACATAAGCCAGTTCGAAGGCGCCACGATGACGGGACTGCAGGAGCTGCTGACGGAAGTACAGGCCTACCCCCTCCACCTGCAACAGAGAGAGAGAGAAAGAAAGGAGATCAGCAGCTGAACTGTAAGAGGTGAACTGTGTGGCTGTGTGTGTTCACATAACTTTCCTCCTGCTGCACTCTCCAACTGAAGTCAATTATGCCAGTTTCAAAGGGTCAAAATGACATAAGTCATGCTATATGCACCCAGTGATGCAACCTTAACAAGGCCAGGCCACGAGCTAGTGCAGCAGATCCTGTTTTCTCAACTGGAGGCCTGCAGGGCCAAGATTTGCCTTCATGTTCAACAATCATACAGTAGCAGCACTAGCTTTTAATCACAGGTCTATATGGAAAAGACCTGGAAGCAGGGTTGTTACACTTTGGTTCACAAAACAACTGTTGTGTCAATGTGGGATGTTGTGACATTATCCAGAATATTCCGACTTGTAGATGTGCTGCTTTCATCTTTGGCTACATGTCTGTCTATGGAAGGCTTTAACAATATACAGCACCAACAGAAGAAATGCAAAGTAACCATGGATTTCACAGGAGCCGGTTCTATTCATTATAACACTTGCAATTTGAGCGCTTTTGTATTCATTTTAGTACTTGAAAGGAAAAATGTACTTGTAGGATATTTTGATGTACTTGTAAAAATATGTAACGTCACGTTCAAGTCCGCTTCAAATGCATTCATATTACTCAAAACTGGATGAACAGTTTGGAGATTTGACATCTGAGAGGGGAATTAACTGATGAGTCGGATGTCAAAGTGTAACTTAAAAAGTTGTTGCATATCTGAAAGAAACAGAAAACACATTTATTGAAAAGAAAAAGCTGTTGGTCAACTTATTGCAAACAGATTCACCACATGGCTCGCTGTAGTTGGAGGTTCCCACAGTGACGGTGTCATGTTAGTTCTAGTGTGCTACGTTTTATCTTTCATTGAAACAATGAAGCATTTAGATCTGAGTGAATCCACCACAGTGGACTTTGTCTTTGTCAGCGCATGAATCACCCTTTAAAGTCGAGCAATTATGTTTAAATACATCCAATAAACACAATACAATTTCAAAACAATTACCCACCCACCACACTCCACCCTTGAAAATGACACAATTCCACTCGTGGCTCATTGAATGGTGGTAAAATGAACCATTTGGATAACCAGCTTGGTCATTTAGACAATTACTCAGAGCCTCGCAGCTTCCAGCTGAAGGAAAAAAGCAGCATGGTGTACAAAAGATGGTTCTTCGCTACATTACCTAATCCCACTTTAGACTTTCCTCTGCTTGGCAAAGCTGCAACACTGGCTGCACTCTTGTTTTAGAGACACCACTTAGTTTTCAGCCAGGGAGCACTCTGCTCGTCAAGCGTGAGAGCGGCATGTCAGTAGCGTGACAAGTGTGTTCAAATAAGGATGCTGAGACATCCACATAATGGCCACTGTCAGTAAAACCATCCAGTTAGTAATAGTGTTAGCAGCATTATTCTAACTATACACACACACACAAGTCAGTGCTGTTCCTGCAGCAGTGTGTAAACTGGCGAGTGTGTTGCAGGTGAGGCGGCAGGGCGAGGCGGACGCAGAGCTCCACGGCCCTGTCATTAAGGCTGTGGTATCACCGCCACCACAGAGGCAGCCAGGCCCCGACTTAGTCAGGGGTGGCATGGAGGGCACAGGGAGGGGTGGCGAGGACCAAAAGCACATAAAAAAAAAAAAGAAAGAAAGAAAATACCCCGTGTAAAAAGAGAAAAAAAAAAAAATCCCAACAGCCCCTTAGGGGATGTAGGGTTAGACACAACATCTAAACTAACACAGACTCAGACCCACACATGAACCAGAAATATGCCAGTCACTGTAAACTTCAGCCACAAGCCCTGATGTCACTGAAGGAAGAGAAAATGATGCATGAAGCTGGTCTGTAAGAGGAAAAACAGCAGGAGACTGCGATGAAACAAAAATGCTGCACGTGAATTAAAACTATGTGCAACATGAAAATCATACAAAGATAATAAATGCAGCAAAGATGAAAGGCTTAGACAGCCAGTTTCTGACCACATGACTGGTCAATAAACTCAACTGACCCTGCAGACCTAAAGTGGACTAACTTGGACACCAAAGTATGGACTGTGTAAACCACAGCCTACCAAGCCCAATGACTTATCACACTGGTGGCCAGAGTGGACTCCCAGGACAGGCCTGACCTCACCGGGGTAAAAATGGCAGCGACAGTCACTGTTAAGATGGTCCCTTGCTGCCGGGGCCCAGACCGCTGCGGTGCTGAGCTGGGCCGAGCCGGGCCGCGGCTTCGCCTATTTAAAGCTTCCCTTTCGAAGGTTCCCGTCTGTGTAACTGTTTAAAAAGGGCCGAGCAAGCTTCCTGCGCGGGGCAGGAGGGGGCAAAGGGGGGGTGCACTTTATTTAGATGTCAACTTCCTGTTTGCAGCCTAGCCCGTTTCCCAGAAAAAACTTCCATGTGCGGAGAGAGAAGTTTCCCAAGTCTAATTACATGTATGGCTCGGCCGTGACAGTGACCCAAATAGCTAACTTCTCCCCCGATGGCCCCGGGTTAGACGGCACTCTCACCATGTTTGTTGTTGCTGCTGCCACTGCTCAGTTTCAGTGAATTATTTTTTGTTTTTGTCTTTACTACATGTCTCAGTAATTCCTCATACCAATCTCCCTCTGGACTCTCTGCTGCTTAAAGGAAGGACTGAAGAGCACGAGCTAATCATTCCTGCAAGACCTCACACATTTAATATAGCACACTATATACTGCACACAATTCTTTATATTAATAACTCTCTACTGCACATCACAATTATTATTATTTTTAAATCTCTTATACTTTTCTTCTTTTGAATCTTGTATTTTTCTTTCCATTGCATTTGACACTTTACCAATAACAACGTTCCTTTCACAGGTATTGATACATTTCTATAAAATCTATTATGCTCATTTCCAACTCCATGTTCTTAGACTTTATCTGCGACAACTCTTAATAATAATAATAATAATAATAATAATAATAATAATAATAATAATAATAATAACAATGGATTGCATTTATATAGCGCTTTTCTAGGCACCCAAAGCTCTTCTTCCTTTTAGCCTGCTTTATTTTGATTGGCTGTCACTTACAATCAGATGGTCTAAACAACAGGTGGGTGGCGCTTTTGCATTCACAACCACAGCTGCGTGCTTGGGATGACCATATTAATGATATCCTGTTTCCCTGACCTACAGATCCATAGTTAAAACAAGTCTGAAAGGGAGTGTGCGAGCAGTCTGCAGCTTCTGGCTCACATAAATACTGCCTTTAAGGACGTGTGCAGTAAGAAGGTACAGCAGCAGAAGACCACACTGGGTGGTCTTCTGCTGCTGTAGTTCATCTACATTTAGAGGTGACGTGAAGCTCTTTTGTACACCTTGGTTATAAACCCAATGGGTGATAACTGACTTGCAAAAACAACATGCAAACCATGCTCTCATGCTTTTCAGGGAGAAAGTTCTTCCCATGTGGCAAAGCAGCTAGGAGACTGATGCAGTGATCGGTTTCTTTCTTATTTTATTGTGAAACATACATTTTCTACCATTTTGTTTGAAAAAGCTGTCGATGTGAAATCAGCAATGCTCCATAGGCTGGAATGTTTGCAGTGATTAATTTTATATGACTGCTTTCTGCTCAGCACTAGTTTTGCTTGTATTGACAGAAAATCCATCTGCACAACAATCAAATGTTGTTTTAATAAAAGAGTTTAAGTTCGCAGCATAATCATTGTGACTTCTACAGTACATATCTGACAAGATTAGGAAAAGCAAAAAGTTGACAATCAGTGGTTTTATTCCTTGGTACAGTATTTAGTCAGCCACCAATTGTGCAAAGATATGAGAGGCCTGTAAGTTTTATCATAGCTATACCTCAACTATTACAGACAAAATGAGAAAAAACAAAATCCAGAAAAATCACATTGTCTGATTTTTAAAGAATTTAATTGCAAATTATGGTGGAAAATAAGTATTTGGTCACCTACAAACAAGCAAGATTTCTGGCTCTCGCAGACCTGTAACTTCTTCTGTAAGATGCTCCTCTGTCCTCCACTACCTGTATAAAAGACACCTGTCCACAACCTCAAACAGTCACACTCCACTACGGCCAAGACCAAAGAGCTGTCAAAGGACACCAGAAACAAAATTGTAGACCTGCACCAGGCTGGGAAGACTGAATCTGCAATAGTTAAGCAGCGAAGTGTGAAGAAATCAACTGTGGAAGCAATTAGAAGACATAAGACCACTGATAATCTCCCTCAATGTGGGGCTCCACGCAAGATCTCACCCCGTGGGGTCAAAATGATCACAAGAACGATGAGCAAAATTCTCAGAACCACACAGGGGGACCTACTGAATGACCTGCAGAGAGCTGGGACCAAAGTAACTAAGGCTACCACCAGTAACACACTACGCCGCCAGGCCAGATGTGTCCCATGCTTAAGCCAGTACATTTCCAGGCCTGTCTGAAGTTTGCTAGAGAGGATCTGGATGATCCAGAAGAGGATTGGGAGAATGCCAGATGGTCAGATGAAACCAAAACAGAAAATTGGGGTAAAAACTCTACTTGTTGTGTTTGGAGGCGAAATAATGCTGAGTTGCATCCAAAGAACACAATACCTACTGTGAAGCATGGGGGTGGTTTGCGGCTGGGACCAAGACGACTGATCTGTGTAGAGGAAAGAATGAATGGAGCCATGTATCGTGAGATTTTGAATGAAAACCTCTTTCCATCAGCAAGGGCATTGAAGATGAAACGTGGCTGGATCTTTCAGCATGACAATGATCCCAAACACACCGCCCGGGTAATGAAGGAGTGGCTTCATAAGAAGCATTTCAAGGTCCTGGAGTGGCCTAGCCAGTCTCCAGATCTCAACCCCATAGGATAAATCTTTGGAGGGAGTTGAAATTCTTTGGGCTGGGCAACACAAACATCACTGTTCTAGAGGAGATCTGCATGGAGGAATGGGCCAAAATACCAGCAACAGTGTGTGAAGACCTCTGTCATTGCCAACAAAGGGTATATAACAAAGTATTGAGATGAACTTTTGTTATTGACCAAATGCTTATTTTCCACAATAATTTGCAAAATAATTCTTTAAAAACCAGACAATATGATTTCTCTGGATTTTTTTCTTCTCATTTTGTCTCTCATAGTTGAGGTATAGCTATGATGAAAATTACAGGCCTCTCATCTTTTTAAGCAGGAGAACTTGCACAACTGGTGGCTGACTAAATACTGTTTTGCCCCACTGTAAGCAAGCTTGTGGGATCTCTTCTTTGTTAAAGTGTAGTCCATATTCATTCTTTAGGAAGCCCTAAAATGAAACTCAGGACCCCACACCACCTTTGACAGGTAAAGGTGGTTTTAAAGCGTATATTTTTATTCCATTGTGGGAAACTCTGTGGAGGAACTCTTTTATTTTTAGAACTTAGATTTTCAAATAAAGCATTGCAAAGTAAATATTATGTACAAGAGAGCAAATATATGGAGATGTCAGACAATGCATTCAGTGTGTGTGTGAGACTGCACGTGCATGCCTCTCTGCCTGTCGAAGGATGTGGGTGTGTTTCCCTCTCAGACGCAGAGCAGGCCAAACACATGGTCTGCCTCCTCTTTGTAACCAGTGCTCTGAGCTCCCAGCTATGCCAAATATGCTGTCAAACTCCAGCTGACCAGCTACTTCGGTGGTCTGTGTCAAACACACACACACACCTCTTATTGCAGATTTAATTTTGAATGGATAAGGATGACATTCAAGTCTACACTCAATTTTTTTTAACATAAAAAAAAAAAAAAAAAAAAATCTGGACTCTTTCATTTACACAAGCATTCAAACCCTTAGATGTTGCTGTTGTAGTCAGGCATGTCCTGTTTGCTTTCATAACGTGACTGGGGGCCACATGTGACAAGCTCAATTGATTACACGTAGTTTAGAAAAGGGTGAATTGTGTGTATACAAACTCACCAGTTCACACTGTATATTAGGACAAAATAGGATAAAAATAGCCATAAATCAGGGTAAATGTACCAAACTACTAGCGTTTCAGCTAAAGTTGCCTCCCTAACCAAAGCGGTGAATGGTGAATTGGCGATTTTTCAAAAATCAGCTGTAGTGGTTTTTGACTTGGCCTGTTTCTCCTTTTTTGGTCTGATAGTAAATAACATGTTCTTCTATTTCAGCTGTATAAGGCTGATTGGCAAACAGCTTCTAAATTACATTCACCTTTTGGTATTTTGAAATATATCTTAACACTCAAAATATTAAATAATTTGAAATCTGAGATGGGAAAAAATGTAAAGACTTTCTGAAGTGACTGTACAGAGCAACAGGACAGCTTCCTAATTTCTTTACTTCTTGCAAACAAAAAACAGAAAAAAAAAATGTTTGTCATCTTGAACGAGAAAGTTGGAAAGGTCTCAACCTAAACCTTAAACATAAAAATAAATTGGAAAGGAATTAAAAGAATTTACAGCATCACTGACAGCTGCTCTTGTTGCCATGGTTTCACCCACAACAACAGTGCAGAGCTGCTAGCCAGGCCAACAAGGATGTCACACAGGATGCTGGTGAGGACCACAGGAGGTGTCGAGCTCACACACGTTTTTGGAAGGAGTTGTGTTTCGGTCACACAAACACTACACACATGCATGTCATCACTGCGGTAGGGCAGCAAGACTTTGTACGCAGAGACTTCAGCAGATCCAACTTCCCAAACCCTTTCACAATCATCCTACTGTCTGTCAATGTGAACAGATTCACTATCGATGTGTACACACACACACACACACACACACACACACACACACACACACACACACACACACACACACACACACACACACACACACACACACACACGCACAGTGTGAAACTGATGACAACTGAATGAAGATAAAAGAGCTCAAGTTCAGATTTTCCTTGTCTGCCTGCGTTTGTTAAATAACTGCTTAAATAAGCCATACAGAATGACATCATCACCTGTTATCTCATCAGATAATGTGACATCTGTGGCTGTGACATCAGCACCCAGTCAATTTTAGTGATGACATTTTTTGTATCTATTCTTTACAAGAAATAGGATCGAAAAACTTGCAATGTGCCACATTCAAATCTGCAAATGGATTTTACTTCATGGCACATGATTTGGCAAAAACTGTATCCAAATACTTCATTTACAAGATTTTATATATAAACTCACCATCTTTTCTTCATGTTTATGCCCATTTCTGACCTGACCATCTACCACCATTATACAAATCCCATCTTACACAGAGGATTTAATTTACAGATGAAATTTTGAACGACAACAGCACAAAAAACATTTTCCAAATGTCAGATTTTTCCTTGGGATGACTTGGATCTTCATCTACACCAGTGGTCCCCAACCCCCGGGCCACGGACCGGTACCAGTCCGTGAGTCATTTGGTACCGGGCCGCGAGAGTTGAGACTCGGGTGTGAAATGTATGGTTTTCAGGGTTTTTAGCGTTATTTTTTAATCTTTTTTTTTTCATTAACTCTGTTTTCCTGGGTCTTTTCACGTGTGTTATGAATAAATCTTCTTTTTTTCGGTACCGGTACTAGTTTTATTTTGTTGTATTTATCCGCGACACCTTAAAGGCCGGTCCGTGAAAATATTGTCGGGCACAAACCGGTCCGTGGTGCAAAAATGGTTGGGGACCGCTGATCTACACGCTTCTCACATCGCCTAGATTTAAAATCAATGTTACAACAATAAAAAGAAAAACATTGCAGAATCTCACAGAGTTGCGAAAGCATCATGAAGCATATGAATCAGAAAAAAAGTACAAATAGAACCAAAGTGTGAAATCCACAAGCTGCTTCAGAACACACAGTATGTGCCACAGATTGTACGTAATTGTTGGCCAACACTGCTCAAGATGCTGCAGGTTAACCTGCAGTCCAAAACAAAGAAAAACCACCCATTCAGCACATAATAGCCTCTGATCCTTCCTGCTTTCTCTCTCAGTGTAAATACACTGTCAACAAGCAAACACACACTCATTACCCCCTACAAAGACAAACACAGCCTATGTCTGGTACCGTTGTTATTATGGACGCTCACATGCTGAAACACTCAGACAACTATTCCTGTGTGTTTGTTTGTCTGTGTGTGTGTGTGTGTGTGTGTTGTTGTTTGCAGTGCTCTGTCTTTTCCTGCTGGTGGTGGAAGTGATTTGGAAAGAATGCAGTGGAAAGGGAGAGGCGTCGTGGCCGTTAAACCAGCAGGATTGGGCCTCAAATGAAAGCGCAGTGCTAACGAGGGCGGATGCTAATTGAAGGGCCTCCTGCTGTGGGACACACACACACACACACACACACACACACACACACACACACACACACACAGCATTCCTTTCTACAGAATTCACAATATACACACATAAACTGTATAACTGTACACTGTTTTCCTTTCTTTCTCTTTTTTGCAAAGAACTCGTACTGGGATAGCAGAGTGTAAACAGTTCCCTTTCAGTTGATTCACTCGGTACAACACATAAGTATGGGATATCACGCCCTCGCGTGTCCTGGCTGAAGAAACCTTTATTCACGCCTTTAAAGCAGATGATGTGTGATGACACGCGGACGGCCCCGCCTGCACATATAGCCGCTGTCATCACAGTCATCCCTCAGTTCTTACGCTCTTCACCTCGCTGAGAACACCTCTGCTGAGTTGGGCTAGCTAGCTGCTGCTAGTTAGCTCCGTTGTCTGCCGACTTGAACTTAGCTTAACTGCCCCTGTTGGTGTTAGCCTCCACCGCGCAGTTGGTGTGTAGGCTGCCCGCGGAGCGCTAATTTCAAGTTTTTCCTGTGCAGCATTTCGCTTTGCGTTTTGGAATGGACTCCAAACCAAAGCGAGCAAAGCAGAAATCTTCTGTTTGCCCCTGTGCTCGGGGATGCGGTTTCTCTTGCTCGGGGATGCGGTTTCTCTTTGCACGACAGCGACCAGCACGATGCCTGCCCTGTCTGTCTGGGGATTGTCCACGCTAGGAGAGCGTTGACAGAGCCCGAAGCCTGTGCGTTTTTCCTCCAGCTCCGGCGCTCAACCCTGGAAAGACAGGTGACGTTTGTGGAAAAAGTGCTGGGACGCTCGGCTGTCGCACGGCATGACCCTCTCCTTTCAGATTCTGGAGCCCCGGCTTCATCCCGGCCCTCCTAGCTGTGGTTTCAAGTGGAGAAGGGATCCAGCAGCAGGGAGACTTTTACCCCTCTGTTGCCGCCCAAGAGGTGCCGCTTAAGTTTTGTTCAGGTTGTCAGCCCCAGGAGGCGCTGCACTTTCCTGACACCCTGTCTCCCAAGCACAAAACCCCTGCCTCAGGTAACTCCCTGTTTAGGTGTGTTAAATGTTCAGGTGACCACATTGAGTGTTCCCGTTATTTTTCATTGTTGTGCTCCAGAAAAGGTCACTCCAACAAAATGTATGAATGTACATGTTTCCATGTTACAATCAAAAGAGTGTTGTTTATTCTCAAACAATCACAAATGCTCAGCCTGCAGGCAGGTCAGGCAGGTGATGCAGACAACGCCCGCCGACGGTCCTGCAGGTCAGCCGGCTGGCTGCTTGCGCCCTCTGTACGTGGGTGCTGTGAACCGTTACAGGTTCCATGGCCCACTTCAGTAGTGGGCGCCGGTCTCTTGCCAGTCGGCAGAGGAAGGGTTGCCATGCGTCGGCATGCGTTGCCATGGGTTACCGGTCCGTTGCCATGCGTCGGCATGCGTTGCCATGGGTTACCGGTCCTTTGCCATAGGTTACCGTCCGTTGCCATGGGTTACCGTCCGTTGCCATGGGTTACCGTCCGTTGTAATGCGTTGACATGCATTGCCATGGGTTACCGGTCCGTTGCCATGGGTTACCGGTCCGTTGCCATGCGTTGCCAGTCTGTTGTATGGACTCAAAATGTAGTCATAAATATTTTGTACTTGTAAATCAGGATTTGTATGTGTAAAAAAGATTTGTGTGTGCGTAAAAAAGATTTGTGTGTGTAAAAAAGATTTGTGTGTGTAAAAAAGATTTGTATGTGTAAAAAGAATTTGTGTGTGCGTAAAAAAAATTTGTATGTGTAAAAAAGATTTGCATGTGTGTAAAAAAGATTTGCGTGTGTGTAAAAAAGATTTGCGTGTGTGTAAAAAAGATTTGCGTGTGTGTAAAAAAGATTTGCGTGTGTGTAAAAAAGATTTGTGTGTGGACTTAGCCCAAAAAAACCCCTGCAAGTTACAAGTACGAATTTTGACCCTATTTTTCTTCCTTTCATCTGATTGGTCAATGTCATGACAATCACAAATGTAACAATCCAATCAGAGAACAGATGGGTGTGGCTGTTGGAGGGGCGTTTTTTTGAACTGCAGGTCCTTGAAGGGTAATACAGTTTGAAGCTGGAGGATCTCTATATAAATATCCGATAGCAGCTAGGTCACCTAACTTTCAGCAGCTGTTGAAAGGATAAAGTTGTGGTATGTCAGTGGTTAGAAATACCATTATTACTTTAGGATTAGTTTAACACAAAGTCAGGGCTGACCCGGGACCATTGCTGTGAGTCACAGTGTGCAGCATAAAAGTCCTTTCACATCGGACGCAGGATGTGCTGCTAATGCTAACTGCTAATTAAAAGCAAAGGATCCAGAATTTGTTGCGCTGGCTGCTGGGCTCTGTGGGTTTTTGCAGCAGCTCTACCTGTACTAGATGCACCTGCTCCTTGTTGTTTCTATCTCTGACTTTATGTCCTCTACCAGAGTTTCTGTTTTTTTTGCTAGTTCTTCAAATGTTCAATAAAAACATGCATGCTAATTCATAACAAAGAAAGCTTTGTAATGAAGACTGTCATTTCCACTGCCACTTACTGCCCCCTGTTCTTCTCCATAATCGACCATGATGCACCCTTGGGCTTGGACACGTAGTGCACCAATGGCCAGACGTGCTCCTGTATGCATTTCCCCCAGTGGAAATATATCTCCAGTTCTAGAGAGAGTGCGTCGGCATTCCCTTTCTCTGATTCTAGTGGCCCCTTGGTGGCCCACAAGGTCGTGGTATGCAGAGATAATCAGCAGCGAGTCCTTGGCAGCTTCCTCTCCGCAGGGATCTCCTCTCTCAGGCAGGAGGAGAAGTGTTTCATCCGCGCCCAGATCTGTGGCGCCTTCATGCTTACCTGCTGAGAGGTTAAACTTGATTGCTAAGGGTTTGCCACCTAGTGTGATAGCGACAATTCAGAGCGCTAGGGCCTCATCTACTAGAGGCTTGTACGCTTACAAATGGCGAGCCTTCGAGCAATGGTGACAGGACCGCCACACTCTCCCATTTCAGTGCTCTATTGTGGATGTTTTGATATTCCTACAGGAGCTGCAGGATAAGGGCCTTTCATTTTCGACAATTAAGGTTTATTTAGTAGCTATATCTGCTTGTCATATTGGCTTTGACGGGGTGACACTTGGTGAACATCCCCTTGCCATACGTTTTCTGAAAGGACTTCGGCGGCTGAGGCCCGTGCTTAAGTCCAGTGTCCCTGCTTGGGACTTGTATTTGGTGCTTGAGGCCATTTGTAGCCCCCCGTTTGAACCCATTGAGTCTGTGGATATGATATTTCTTTCATATAAGACTGCATTACTTCTCGCCTTCATGCGCTGTCTGTGCATCCCTCCTGCATACAGTTCTCTCCTGATGGCCACAAGGTCGTATTGCGTCCAAATGCTGCCTATTTTCCCAAGATCATGCCTGCATCTTATAGCTCAATGGAGTTTGAGTTGCTGAGCTTTTGCTCCCCTCCCTTTGCATCTGAGGAGCAGAGGAGGATGCATTCTCTTTCTCCAGTGCGTGTGCTACACACCTACATTGAGCGCACTCAGAATGTGCGTTTATGTGACCAGCTGTTTGTCTGCTTTGTTAATCCAAATAGAGGTAGAGCTCTGTCCAAACAGAGGCTGTCCCACTGGATTATAGAAGCTATCTCACTGATGAGAGCTCATTCCACCAGGGGGATGGCAACCTCATGGGCTCTTTTTAAAGGGGTGCCTGTAGCTGATATTTGTGTGGCAACTAGTTGGGCATCACCGCACACTTTTGTGCGGTTTTATTGGTTGGAGGTTACATCCTGTCCTTTCTGCTGGGTCTACCACTCACTAAGGATGTGGTGGTCCGATTCCGGTTCTGTGGCTGCTCTGTGGGGCGTGTATATATGTCCCATACTTATGTGTTGTACCGAGTGAATTGACTGAAAGGGAACGAATAGTTATGTCTATAACTTCTGTTCCCTGAAGGAGAGGAGCGAGGTACAACACAAGGTGGCCCCACTGAGCAGTTTGGCTCGGTGAAGAGCGGCTATCGAACTGAGGGATTACTGTGATGACAGCGGCTATATGTGCAGGCGGGGCCGTGCGCGTGTCATCACACGTCATCTGCCTTAAAGGCGTGAATAAAAAGGTTTCTTCAGCCAGGACACACGAGGGCGTGATATCCCATACTTATGTGTTGTACCGCATTCCTCTCCTTCAGGGAACAGAAGTTATAGACATAACTATTCGCTTTCTAGATCCCGCATGAGACCCCAGTGGAGTCCACATTCGGGTCAGGCGTTTGTCTTTGTAGATTGTATGAAATCAGTAATAAGAGAGGGCTGCCCTATCCTTGGCAGCACGCTATAGTAACAAAGCTTAGCTGTTACAGCTTGGTTAGGGTCGTTAGTCATCCTATACTTTCAAAATATAGCATAAGCAATAGGGACAAGACAGAGCTGAGACGTGACAGCAGTGTTTGAGGACGATGTGACACACATCCACAGACCCTGACATAAAACTAATACACTGGAGGGAGCAGAGCTTATGCTATTTTAAATGTCATTTCTTCTACAGGTTAACTACAACAGATAGATTAAGAGGTTTATGCGATTCATACTGACATGTAGGGATGCACTGAGTAATATCAATGCTCGTCTTTCACTACATTCACAGTCTGGATAATTCTGAAAGATCACTGTGACAATAAAAACTGAAGGTTTTGGCAACATAACTGCCTTGTTTGCATGTAGGTGCTACCCAGCGTTGCAGACCACATCTACATGCTGTAGTCGTGCAGCAGTTTTTTCCCCCCTTTCACTTTGGGCCGTTTAACATTTATTCAATTATTCATAAAATCAGCCCCTGACTGTCACCAATAAGTTCTTGTTCTTTGGAACATCCCTACTGATTTGAGTCAGCACCTGCCTAAAATGCCTAAAATCCAACATCAAACATGATTTATATTTATGAAACAAAATAATTATAAAACATATGACCCATAATGTTAATTTTTAAGGTAAAAGCTGTGCTTAAAATCTGTGTGAATGAAATATTTTAGTTTTTCACTGGCAATAAATAATATGAAAAGACTGAAGCTCACATGGTTTGTCTTGTTTTCCCAGACATGACTTAAGCCTCGTCTTTTTTAGCCGAATTTTTCTTCAAGTCCAGGACTACAATTAATCCATGTCTGGGAAACTGGGTGATAGTGTTTGTCTGACTCTTAATAATTTCCCACTTCCACAGCTTGTTTCTGTTATTACACCCAGGTGCATTGGTTCTAATTGGTAACGATGCAACAGTCTGACTCAATGTTTCACGTAGTTTGGAACAACAATGGAGCATTATGTTAATACGAACGAGTGGGATATGTGGGGCTTTGAATACAAACAGGTCACTGTGGTACTCAGACTTAGTTTTTTTTTTTTAAAGGGACAGTCTGATTATTAGAAAAGTATACCAGACTATTACCAGCTTATCTTTTACACACGCTCAGAATAACTCCTAAAAATCCACTGCTAGTAATGACACCTCCAGTTTGCACTGTGTGGCTCACAGCTCATGCTTGCCTGCTAGCACAATGAGATAACAGTGCCCTGTACAAATATGTTACACTACTGAGTGCACTCTTCTATATCATTTACTGTCTATAACAAAAGTTAGCAAGCTAGCTGTAAATTAGCTAACATTGCACAAAACACGTGATGTGATAAAATATTACGAATGATGAAATTTGATCCTGAAAACCCAATCACTCCTCCGTGGACGCTCACCTGATGTCAGTCAACTTCCAGTTTTGCCAGACAGGCTTCATCTGATGAAACTGGAGGACTAATGCTAGCTAACGTTAGCTCGCCTGCTAGTACAAACATATTGCTCGATACTCGATGTAGAAGCTAGCTGTCTAACCTTAGCTTATTTGCTCACCTGTGCTGGCAAAATACTGAATCTGAACCACAGCATGTTTGCTTGGTTGTCCTCATTTCAAGTCTGTTTTTGAATACATGGTCTGAGTTCAAATCAGTGACTAACTTATTCTAAGTTACTGTTAGCTAGTGTTCCTCATTTCCACCGATAGGAACAGACAGACTGATATTAAGGGAACTCACTCAGGAAACATGACATGCTTTTAATTTATGCAAAAAATTCCACCTGCATCACACAGAAATCACTCCACAGATTGCAACTGAGAGTCAGGAAGGTCTATTATTACTAACAATGTCTGAATGATTTGTAATGTAACTTAAAAACATCTAACATTTGAAAACTGTCACATTTAACTAGCTTAATTATTAATTATAGCTTTGAATGAACAATTACTTGATGTTTTACATCACTGACCCTGGCCCATAACCTGCTAATCAAACTTCTATAAAAAAGTTAACAGTCAGAACAATTTTATTTTCATATTTTCAACAACAGTAATATACCTAACGTGCTGAACTACCCTCTGTTGTGTATGAGATAAATGCAGTAGTAGGATGCGAGGGGTGTATGCATTGGTGTGTTTAGTCTGGGGTCTCACCTGTTGCTCTGTGATGAGCCCGGTGTGCGTGCACACGTTGTCATTGGTGTAGTGCAGAGGCAGGCTCTGACACAGCTGTCCGAGCAGCATGGCCACTTCCTTCATTGTCCGCCAGCAGCACACCAGCACCATCTGAGCCGTCACCCTATAGCCCTCACCACCTACAGCCAGCACATGCACGCAAGGTTTGGTTGTCTTATTAAGTAATGTGGCAAACTAAACCTCTGTATGCAGTAGAAACAGGAAGTCTCATACTGTGCTCAAATTCAATATTTCTGTTTGATCGTGTTACACATTAACACTATTCAGTTTCCATTATGACCCTGAAGTTGCACTTGTTGCACTTGCAGGGTCCAGACTGTGCATCATGTAAAGTTACCACATGAAACACTTCCCTCACCAGGAGATCACAGGTACTGCACTTAAAGAGCCAAGATACCAGGGAAATGTTTACATTACCTGTGTCAAGTGATGGGGTCTGTGTGTGATCGTCCCCCTGCTGTGTCTCCAGCTCTCTGGCGCTGGTGAAGAAGTCGTTGGTGTCCCTGGGCTGAATCTCCTGCAGGATCTTCTGCAACCCTGCTGAGGTCTCTGTCCAAAACACAAACAAGGCAAGTTGGAGTTTTTTCATCTAATTTCAGTGTCATTTTTTTGTTATGTATGTAACAGTTTCTCTATTTGTGTTCCAGGGTTCTTGTAATTTCAGCAACTGTTTTCCTGATGAATTCTACAGTGTAGACTTGTAGTTATACTGCACATAGAAAGAAGAAGACCTGAGTCATTATCCATGGGGATGAGTCCTTCTGGAGAGGAGCTCTGGACTACAGGGGAGACCACGTCAGACATCCTGTAGCACACAGCAATCAGCTCTGACACCAGAAATCTCCACTGCTCAGTCTGACTCAAACTCCTAAACACACACGCACATATACACATGTAATTATCCCATGATAAGAGATCGTGGCTAATTTGAATATTGTGTAGATGCAATTCTTGTCCTTACTCTGTGTTTAGATGCTGCAGGACAGCAGTGATGCAGTGAGCTCTGCCATAGAGAGGAAAGGAAGCAGCTGCCTGCAACAGAGACGCCTCTGCCCTCGACACCTCAGACTGCAGGCAGCGCAGCAAGAACTGAACCACTGAGGACAGAAAGCAGCACAGTTCAACATACGCTATATGCACACGAAATTCTGAGGCTGGTCTGCAAATGCGGATCTCACCTGCCAGAGTGTTGAGCTCCAAAATGAGCATTTCAGAAGCCTGGGCTGGTATGGAGAGAGGCTGGTAATCGAGGCCTTGCTGCTGGGCGCAGTGCAGCAAAGACTGGCTCAGGTGTGGCTGGGGGAGCAGCAGGTTGAGGAGGTGGGCAGCTGTAACGCTGTCAAAAGGTTTGGTGCTTGTACTAAGGTCCAAAGCAGCCTGAAGAATGGAGCGCATCCTCTCGGGCACCTGGAAACAAAGAGACCAGAGATCAATGTCTGCACTAAACAAAAACAAGATTTACAAAAATCTAAGAAAAAAAAGAGGTTTTTTGTTTTTGAAGTAACAGAAACTTTTATTTAGACGCGTGTCAGAACCTCAAGTCCAACAGCTGATGGTGGGAGCTGCTGTATTAACGACGAGGCGAGCTGTTTGACTTCCAGGAAATTGCTGGCGACACAGAAGAGGACGTTCTGACCATATGTAGAGGTCACAACTTCGCCGAGGGCGAAAACATCAGGCTCTGAGAAAACACAGGAGGGGACAGTCAGTGACAACAGGCAGAGTTTGCAGCTGACGCAGCTGGAGCACCAGGCTGGCATCAAAATAAAGAGGCTGGCCAGCACCAGACAAGCTGCTGGTTCAGGCACATGCATACATGCATAGTGCCAAGAATCACTGTTACTGCGTCCTTGAACACAGCTCTGGACTCCAAACTGTTTCAGCATATCAGAGCCCATCACCACCATCTTTCCGTTTTACCACCTGAAACAGTTTATTAAAAGTTGAGTCTCAGATGGCAGTTTAGCCATAAGGAACTTTAAGGGGCCTCATTCTGGTTTTCATTCCTTTCTCTCATATTTACACTGTTAGAATGATGAAGGCTCATGTTAAACATAGCCCAGGTTTTAATGCTGCATTTCAATGTCGCATTAACTCAGCCAGTTAATGCGAGACAAATCCAGCTGCTCATTAAAGCTTTCTGGTTTGATCAGAAAAGCAAACATTGGTCCATACACCTGAAAGCCCAGAAAACTCATTGTGAATTCTGTCTCGAGTCTTCGGATGTATCCGTGTATTTCCGCAGGGCCGATGCTGCGCTGAGCGGAAAGCTCCTGAAGCTTTTGAAGTGTCGGAATTTGGAAATTTCAACATCGCTTGAAGAAAAAAAAAAAAACCTGCCAGCTAACAACATCTCTCTCACCGGCAGGCTAAGTGATTTTTAGCCAATTGTTAGCTAAGATACCATCATTAAGAAGCGGCACAACTAATGTGTCTATGCGAGCTAATTTGCGATGTGCACCGCTGGCCATGCCATTTATTTTTTAATGCACCTTTCAGATTAATTCACTGCGTGTCGTGCCATCAATTAACCCTTCGGGTGCCAGGTGTGGCACGAGTGCCCAGGGTTGCCAACCCCTGTCCTATACGGTCCTCTCAGCTCTAAGCACATCACTAACTTTCTTTCTGTCTACAAAGGCGGCTCAGTTAGAGGGAGAGGAGTTAAAACAGCTGGTTTCAGATGAACAGAGAAGCTGTACCAAGGCCCAGTTAGAATAATATGGATTATTTTGAACTCTGAATCATGCAAAGCTACACTATTTGGGATCTTGAAATAAGGCCTCAAATCCTGATTAACATGCATGTAATCCTTGGAGTCTAATACAGCATATTTACACATCAGTGAAGTTTTAGTTCAATGCAGTGAGCAATTTAGTCAAAACGGTGACTAGCGAGCAGCTGATGTACCAGTGCTGAAGCTAAAGAGCTGACCCAGCAGACCCAGCAGATGCAGAGACATAAGGCATTTAGAAAAAGAGGCTCCAGGGAGCAAAACTTCCAGCAGCCTTTCACACAGCCAGCACAGGAACGCCTGCAACAAGACAAATAAATTCATCAGACAAAAATATCAACACTATTGGAAGAAAAAAAAACCCTGAGTGTGTGGCTTACCTTGTACTGACGTAGAGTGTGTTGGTCTGTGTCTCCCTCCTCCTGGTCTCTCTTCTGGCTCAGTCTCTTCTGCAGCAGCTGAGTGCTGTCCTTCACCCTGCAGAGCAGCTGTGTAGCAGAACATTCAAAGTTTCATTAAGTGCCGATTTCGATGTTTTCCTCCACGTAAATCCACAGCCTGCTCTGCTCAGCAAAAACATTTCCAAACATTAAAGACAGCCTCAGGTGTAAGGCTGCTAACCTTCTTTAGCAGACTGACTGTTTGCTGTCTGATGCCTGGTGACTGGCTGTTGAGGTTGGGCAGGAGGAAGTGGCGGATCAGGTCCATTTCCTGTGAGGTCAGAACCTCTGTGCTGCGGTGGCTCTCACACACCAAGCCCAAAGCATCCATTCTCACCTGAACAGTGAGAGATGAATGCATAAGAACACTTGCAACACTTGCATCTGCTTTGAGGACACAGACAGACTTACCTGATCATGTTTGTGTATCAGAGCTTGTTGGAGCAGCGACAGCGGCACTAGTCCTCCCCACAGACCACCCTCTGTGGACGGTATGACTCCCTGGGCCCTGGCTGCCCGTAGACACGTCATCAGAGCGCCTAGAGCTCCTCTGCTGCCAGCAGAACCTAATAAGAACAGCAAAATAGCAGAATAACATTATGCCTTATTATTTGGGACTGCAATAGAATATACTCTTTGACTGCATTCATAACAGTCAACACTGAGAGACATTAATATGCATTTGAGAAATAAGGGTTGAGTGAAAACAGTTGCAGATGTAAAGGACATGTAAGTCTTTACCTGTGGGTGCCATGTCCTGCAGGGCCTGCACCATGTGTGCCAGACTGGAGGGGCTACAGCGTAGCAGCTTGGGCAGGAAGTAGTCCAGGATGTATGTTGTTTGGTCCAGCCTGGATCGGCACAACACATGCAGCAGAGGAGTTACCCACGTCTGGTGCCAGCGCTCCATCCAAGCCTCCGCCTCTCCCGCTGCTGCACCAGCCTCACTCGCCAGCTGGGCCTTGTGGCTGACAAACAGCCTTTCCAGTAGGTCGCTGGCATACGGAGCTAAGGTCTGGTCACCCATCAAACCCAAGAGACATGAAGGCAATTGGGGCTGGATGTTAAGCAGATACCCTGCCCCATAGAGCTCCACCAGGCAGCCTAAGGAGCCAAACTTCCCCCTCATATGCCACTCAAGCCCTAGTAGGTTATGAGTCAGGTGGGTGATGTACGGATCCTCGGTGGGGTCAGAGACAGACGGGCTGGTGTGCTGATGGATGAGGAGGTGGTTGCGGAACAAGGACCGGGTTTGGTGGCGGACACCATCCAGCGGATGCTCCCAGTGGGAGTAGATGTGCTCCAGCAGGTGTCGCTGTAGGTCAGAGCCTCCACTCAGGGACTGCTGGAGGCTGGGAGGACACAACTGTGTCTGCCCCTGCAGGCAATCCAGGGCAGCCCCACTCCACAGAGTCAGGACCCGAGCCACCACCATGGCTGTACTCGACTCCTTTATACTATTGAAAGGAAAAAAAACAAAAGCAAAACTTAAAATAAAAGTTGTAAACTGCATCCCAGCACATTTCATCAGAATCTGGAAAAATATTCAGAATAGAAATTGGGTATCAGAGCAGAGCTACCTAACATCTAGATCCAGCAGTGTGTTTGGGACCAGCAGCAGCAGCTGTTCCCACTGTGGTCCTGGTAGGGCAGCCTTCCAGCTCAGCATAGCAAGGGCACCGTGACACAGATACAGAGAGACACCCGGTGGGCGTCCACTGCTGCACAGACCCTCACACCTCTGCTTGAGCCACTGAGGAGCCGAATCCAAATCCTGCACAGAGCTGCGCAGCAAACTGCACACCTACACACAGCATAAAAGATCCCCTTTATAGCCAGAGTCTATGATTTCATTATTTAATGCAGTTCACAAACATAAATAGACATTTTATTTTACTATAATTGCAATCTAAGTAAGTAAAGTTTATTTATTAAGCGCTTTACATAGACAGGCAGTCACAAAGCGCTGTACACAAAGATTAAAATAAACAGAACGTTAAGTAACAAAACAGACAATATACACAATATAAAAAGTTCAATGTAAATAAAATTATCTTTTAAAAAAAACTAAAAAGCATTGATCAACAGAAAGCTTGTTTAAACAGTAAAGTTTTTAACCGCTTTTTAAAGGATTCCACAGAGTCAACCAAACGGAGCTGTGGTGGTAAACTGTTCCACAGCCTTGGTGCCACAGACTGAAAGGCTCTGTCCTCTCTCATCTTCAAACTCTGTGAGCGGAGACAGCGAGCAGCAGTGTTTTTTGTAAGAAGCTTGGATAAATAATCTGGGGCCTGGCCGTTTAGTGCTCTGTATGTTAAAACAAGAGTTTTAAAACGAATTCTAAAATCAACTGGGTAAAGAATATAAAACAGAAGTAATGGGAGCACGCTTGCTAGAACGAGACAGTAGTCTGACTAATGCACTTTGCATAGATTGGAGGTGAGAAAGGGATGATTTGTCCAAGCTGGTAAACAGGACATTACAAGAATCTAAACGCAATGACACAAATGAATGAACAATTTTTCCTTAAATGAAAGAAACAGGAATGAGACAAAGATTTTACTGCGAGTCAAGGCCCAGAGAAGAATCAAATATTACTGCAAGATATCAAATATTTGACTTAGCAGAAGGACAGTAAGAAGCAAGAACCTGACTGATTTTGGTACTTCCTTACAGAAGGAAAAACAACAACAACAACAACACAGAAATAACTCATTAATTTCAATGAAAAAAATCTTATAAATAATTTGACAGTATGAGACCCAGTATTGAGGGACTACAGCAGCTCAATATAATTTTTACCCGAAAAAAGGTACTTCTTAAGTTTAGATTTGTATATGAAGAAACACTACAATTGTAATTTATTAGTGTTATATGGTTCACTCACCACTGATGCAACGTCGTCTCCAGAGCCCATAACAGACCTGATCAACAACACCACAGCCATGCCAGCTGTGCTCTGGACAGACTGGATGAACTCCTCTAAAGACAGGAAGAAGAACAGAGTGGAGACAAATCAATGAAAAAAAATGTATTCCATGTTTATAAATCAATTAAGCTTTACCTGCATAGCTATACTGTGTGTGCGAGTGGAAGATGAGGCTTCAGCTTGTCCATAAACTACAGCAGTGATGATGCCTTCACTGGTGTTGTGATAACTTTGTTCACAAGAACAGAGGCTGCTTGAGCTAAATGTTAGAATCCTATGATGGTTTTTTTGCACACGTGTCCCTGAATACACACAAACATCAACAGTGTCACTTTCTCTCATTGTTCTGGATTGCACTACGAACACCCTCTCTATGTTAGTCCTTGCTGTGACTGAAATCAAGAAAAAAAAAAAAAAACGTACTATTAAAGGTTCGCTTCAGCTTGTTTGCATCACAACTGAACTTGTTTCACAGATTGTTGGAAACAGCATTTGATTAGTTCATCAACTTGCCCAAAGTACTTTTCTGAGCCTGGATCCTGAGTTATACCAAATCCTGATAATATCACAGAGAACAGTTGCCACATTCAGGGTGGGAGAGGGGACAGGGTCACATGGACACCATAGCGTGTGTGGTCAAAGCTAGAAGGTAGAACTGGGATCTGTATCCTCCCTCCCACTGAAATCTACACCTGTGACACAAAATTAATACCTAAAATCTAAGTGAAAAAGTCTTTGATTCTGTGACTGATGAGGACAGCTGCCTGTTTTCCAGTGAGACGACGGTGGATCTGCATGTTTCCTTCCAGCTGTTTGTTCTCTGCTCGTCTTGTTAATTCCTAACTTTCTTACCATCAGTGAGGATGTGTATGTAGCAGCCCAAGAGGTCACCCAGTGTGTCCTGCAGCCTGCAGCAGTCCTGTTGGGCCTGTAAAGCCACGCTGATCGTGTCCTGAGACCTCTGGACGACCAGCATGGAGGTCTTCACTGCAGCTAGACAGGACTGCATCAGCTGAGCCTGGGCAATGTGGCGGCCTACAAGACCACTAGGAAAACAGCAGAGGGCGACAGAGGCACACAATTTGATACAATTACAAGGCTGGTAAGCTTTCCTCATGTAGCAATGTTTACACAGGGGATATAAACCTACAAAATATTGAAATCAATGAGCACCAGCTGGAGTCCAATCAATGAAAGAGACTGGAAGTGTGATTTGAGGGATAAGAGCATGCCTCCATACCTGTTTTGATGAAGGTATTCACTCAGCGCCTTGTGAAGGAACTGCAAAACTACACAAGAGAAGAGGACTCAACGGGATGAGATCGAGACATTAGCTTTCCTCAAAAGTACATGAACTTAAAGCAGGTTAAAATAAGGTGGATACTAACCTTCCGGTAATAGTTTGTTAATGCAGCTCTCACCTGTAGATGTACAATTTTGCCGTGATTGGTACTTATTTATAGCACATGAACTGTTGTTTGATATTAGCAGTGATCACACAAAGAGCAACAGTAACCACTAACCGAGAGGGAAGCCATCCAGACAGGCAGTGATGGAGTCGACGATGTGGGGATACCGGTCTGAAGACGTGCTGGAAAGACAATCAGACAAGCAGCCAGCCAAGCAGCTCACAGTCTGCTCCTGAAGCCAAGCTGGTACTGAACCCAAGGCACTGAGAAGTGCAACACAGACAAGTTATTCAGCTGAGAGCCTCAGAATTGAACAAACAGACACATAAGAGAAAAGATAAATCAGCTACTATGGCCTCTTTATATCTTCTCCCTTAAAACCACAAATAAACAGCTGCTCAGACTCAGCTTGTCCACAAATGAATATAGAAGAAAATTAAGCATATGTCTACCTTGCAATGGCTCTTCGGAGGGGGTTCTTGGACTGCAGGGAGGTGTAGACCACAGCTAGCGTGTGTAGACAAGAATCTAAAAGAACTCCGCCCATTTGCTCATCACTCAGTGCCTCCAGCTGGGACCCTGCCTGATGAAGTATGGAAAACAAACAAACATTAAAACCTGGAGAAGTGAAAACATTTATGATCTCATTTACAGTGGTATCTATCAAAGGGTGGGATGAATCAGGCAGCAAATGAACACAGTGTTGTTTGAGCTGAGGTCTTGGAAGCAGGAAACATGGTAGGTGTAAGTATCGGAGAGACTGACATTGGCTGTATCCCAATTCAGGGTCTGCAGCCTTAAAGGCCGCATTTTAAGGCCGCTCACGTCACCGCGACGCGACAAAGGCTGTCCCAATTCGAAGGCTGCTCGAAATGCGGCCCTCAAATGCGTCCTTAATTTCCCTGAATTTTAAGGACGTGGCGGTGTAGACTTCGTGGCCCAACATATCCCAGAATGCATACCGCGGCGGTGGGTGTGGATAATTTTGCAGAAAAAAAACGCCCACTTTAAGTAAACTTTAAGTAAGTACTGAATATTATGTCACTTATTTATGTGCAAATGTTTAATAAAAAAGAACATTAAAACATTACTGTTGGCCACATGTCGGCAAAGTTATGTGACATTAGTGACGTTTGTACAAACTTGGTTTTAAAGCCTTTACTTTAAAATATACGCTGTTCAATAGCTGACCTTAATCTTACAGAGAATGATCAAAGCTCATGTAGAAACAAACAAACAAATGAACAAAAGATTTTCTCCTTCATTTCTGTCAAACAAAGCTGTATGAAACGTTTCCAGCCGTTAGTATCATGGTTGCTAGGCAACCTGGGCAGCGCAACGGAGGCTAGACCGTCCCATTTCACAAGCCTCGCACTTTCGGCCTTAGCAGTCTTTAAGTACGCGGCCCTTGAGGATCGTTGAGGCTGCGTACTTTAAGGCTGCAGACCCTGAATTGGGATACAGCTATACGCTGATCTCACAAGTCTGTTCCACTTTACCACTTACTAGATCTAAACGATCTGCAGCTAACATCTTGCTTGGACATCTTAGTCTTAGTTGCATTGAATGCTCAAGCAGAGTAGAAAAGCGCTATATAAGAACCAGTCCATTTATCACACTATTCATACCGTGCTATACCAGACAGACCTTTTTAACCAGCTGGATCTGCTGCACCGGCTCTGTCAGCTCCAAACAGGACTGCAGGGTTTGGGCAACCTGCCCGACTCCATCTTCTCCTCCATCAACTGAGAGGGATGCTGGGAAAAGGTCAAAATAAATATTTTAAGACATGCGTAACATCAAATGAAGGGTACACACAGTGACTGCTCTACCTGTTATGTATGATGGGACTTATTTACTGTTATAATAACTTTTTAGGCACAGTTATCTGTACTTTTACTCCCTTACCTAACAGCTTGTGCAGTTTCTCCTCATCCAGCGCCACAGCCTCCACTTTGGAAGTCTTCTTTTTCACTACCATGGCTCTGCCTCTGTGTGAGGAGCAAACATACAAACATAATTTAGAAACAACCAAACAAAATAGGGGCTTATTTACTGCTTGAAATTCTTGCTGCTAGATGTTAGCCAACTATTGCTAGCTGCTCGAGACTGACTACACGTGCAAAATGAAAGGCAAGACAGATACAACAAACCCTCAAACAACAAAACAACAAACCGCGGCTTTACTAGAGCAGCTCTACGCACCCGCAAAATTAAATGTAAAAAGCATTTAACTCTGTTCAGCATGTGCTTTACTCACTTGAGCCCTTCAGCTTCAGCTGGTAGCTGTGAATAGTGTCAAGTAGGACTAAAACCTCTTACTTCCGAAACGTTTTTTCAGAATAAAACACCCATTAAATATCGTGCCCAATAAAACGAACAAAATAAAGCTTATATGTGACCTTTAGCAATATTGTTGTTTTTATTTAAATGTAAAAATCTAAATTCTGACTTTCAGACTCTTAATGTGTACTTTTATGTCAGCAAACTTTTACTTTGACACCAAACCTTTTCAGCTTTCTATGGTGTTGTCGCAAACCTGACGCTCATGGGGCCATGCCGCACATAGTAGACGTCACTTCCGATAAATGTCTGAGCCCGCCCTCAGAAACCGAGCTACCCGAGAAGTGGCGCTCGGGATTTTTATTGGTGGATGACACACGTCAATCAAAGGCAGACGTACCTTTCCGGCGCGGCTGAGCAACTCCTACCTAGTTTTTGATTGGACGTTTTTGATGAAGCCACACCTTTAAAAAAAACGCCAGCCCTTCGCCAACTTTGCCAGAGAAGCGCAATGAAAACCTCTGGGAAAGACAGAAATTCATCGTTTTAAGCCATGAATTAGCATTTTCTTCACAGGAATAACAGCAGATAAAGAAGCGCTGGACTCGACATGACGTGAAGCTCCTCGTAAAGTGTCTTTACATTAATATTATTAAGGGTAAGTCGATGAAAATGGATGGTTTTAATTATTAGGAAATGAATTATGTATTTTAATAACGGTGTAGCAGCAATGTGCATTAACAGTCATGTCAAATTGAAAATAACTTAAATAGACTAATGAATTTTGTTTATCAGCACTAATAAAACCAATTTTTGTAGGGAAATGAAGAAATGCTATTTATGTATTTAATTGATAGCTGTTTTAAAAAAAAGATTATAAGTTTAACTTTTAATATTTGAAAGTCACCCCGCATTAACGTACTCACAAACCAAATGTTTAAAATATCCCTTTGCCACATCATAGAAAGTGTGCTACCACAGACATTGTTGCACCTCATTACCTCAGTTTTCTTGACTGCTACAAACTGTTTTGAGTCTCTTCAGAAATACTTGGGAAAGTAGATGGACTGTTAGTCGGGGGAACTGGGCAAGTCACAGCGGTCTTTACTCAGTCACAGGATGAGCTTTCTGACAAATCAAACAGCTACTCTGTGAGAAAACATGCTGTTCGGCTTTGGGTTTTGGGGTTCATGTGCTCAAAGTAACAGTATGTGTTTATTTCTAATCTCTAAAAGTTTTTTAAAAACCTTGTGCAACAACTACTATATGTAATAATTGTTTATTGTTTAATAATAGTAATAATTGTTTGGTAAAATAACACAAACCTGAAACTAAACTCAGAACTGTTGAGGCTCAATTTGGGGCTCAAGTTGGTTTGATGAGAGTATACAGGATGAACTTTTTAAAAAAAAAAAAAGTATTATATTGTAATAATTTACAAAATCTTTTTTATTATATTTTCAAACGAAGGAAGAAAATAGGAAAGAAATTCCTAGTCCAAGACAGAAATTAGGAATGTTTGAAAGAAGAAGGTTAGAGCTCAGACAGCTGTAGTGAAATGTGTGAGGTGCAACAAACTAGCACATGACATCTAAGGGATGGCATAAGGGGATCAGTTTGGTTAGTCAGATACGGGTGGTGTTAATAAGTAAACATGGTCATGTATTTGACTTTGGTTTTTAATAAGAGAAAAATACCTCAATATTCAAATAGGTTAGTGTTCGTGATAATATTGGACGTATTTGAACTCTATTTGAATAATGTAACTGTCTGCAGCTCTGCTTTAAATTAGCATGACATATATTCCCTGGTGACTTTGTTAGGTACACCTGTTTAATATCTAATCAGCTAATCAAATGGCAGTAAATCTGTATATATTGGCATGTAGACATGGTCAAGATGACCTGCTGAAGTTCAATGGTGATTCAAATGAGGCATGAGCTCATGTCAAAGGTCAGAGGAAAAGGCCAGACTGCTCTGAGCTGATATTAGGGCAATAGTAACTCTAACAACCGCTCGTTACAACCAGGGTATGCAGAAGAGCATCTCCGAATCCACAACACATCCAGCCTTGAATGTTACAGCAGTGGAAGACTACACAGGGTGCCACTCGTATCAGATAATCAGACAGGAAACAGAGGCTGTATTGAAACTGGATACCAGAACTGGAAAATAGAAAGAAAAAAAAAACATTGTCTGGTCTGAAAACGTTTGGGGATTTTCTTACTGATTATTAAGCACCCATCAACACATTGTCTGGTCTGATTTGTTTCAATTTCCACTGCAGCAGGGTTAGAATTTGTTATAACAAGCATGAAAACTTGGATCCACCCTGCCTTGTAGCAACTGTTCATGCTGGTGCTGGTGGTGTATTGGTGTGGAGGACATTTTCTTGGCTCACTTTGGCCCCTTAGTACTTATTGAGTATATTTTAAATGGTATATAACATTATTGCTGACCACAGTGTGCATATCTCCTGATGGCTACTTCCAGCAGGATAACGCACCAATGTCACGAATCATAAATCATCTCTAACTGAGAAGTGAGGTAGCTCACTGCACTGAAAAAGTGTCCACAGTCAAGAGAGCTCCTTTAGGAAGAGGTGGAAAGAACAGGAGGTTGACATCATAGATGTGCAACCAACAAATCTGCAGCAGCTGTGTAATGCTGGGGCTTGATTCAAACACTTTGTAGAATCTATGCAATAAAGAATAAGGCGGTTGCGATGGGAACAGGTGGTCCAAGCCAACAAGCAAGATGTAGATGTAAGTGTATATACCTCTGAAACGTGTTACGCTCAGCTGATACGTTTTTTAAACAGTCAAAAGATTTTATTCCATCAGAGTCAATTTGATGTCCTTTAAACCTTTATTTATGAAAACAGAATAACTTCATCAGCACACCACATCCAAATGAGTCCCGATTGTGTCTGTGTGTGCTGATTCTGACTTTGACCAACAGGAAGTCTGAGAGAAAGATTGCAAAAGAAAACACTGGGAGCCGGGCTTTAGGGGTCAGGTTTTTCTTTAAGATCATGTGTGCTCCAATATCGCAAATAATGACTAATATTCTAATAGGATGTGTTTTTTTTTACCTTCAACATGTAACCAGCTGAAGGGTGGTGTTGTGGCAAAACCGAAACATTTTGAATATTACAACTTCTATAAAAACACCAAGTGTCAAATTCCAGCATATTTAATGAGATAGCAGCGGTTAAATATGTGACACGTGAAATGTAAATTTAGAATACAAAGCATTTCTTAACATTTATAACTTTGTCATATTAAACTCCATCTCCTCAGTCCCTCGTGCTGTTTTGTTTTGTGGAGTGAGACTCATTTTATTCCTTTCCCCTCGTCAGTGTTTACCACAGCAAACAGGCAGCAGAAATAAGCCTGTGGAAACTACTTTATGGCCTTCCTCCACACATGCTTGTAGTCTCTTTGTGAGGAGGCCAGGCTGGTAATGAGAGGTTATTACTAGGAAGAGAGAAACCCAGGCTTTCTGTCCAACATCACAGACGCTCTCTCTCTGCTGCCTGTTTTCCTACATTAGTCGTGGAAAATGTGATACAAGTGTCTTTTGGGGAGGGTGTCGAGGTGTTTTGGACTAATAGAGCTGTTTTCCTGTTTGTGAG
Source organism: Neolamprologus brichardi (assembly GCF_056152115.1). Taxonomy (NCBI): domain Eukaryota; kingdom Metazoa; phylum Chordata; class Actinopteri; order Cichliformes; family Cichlidae; genus Neolamprologus; species Neolamprologus brichardi. Next base: position 26,557,882 of record NC_142116.1, on the reverse strand, counting down.
TGATACGCCCACTGCCCACACTGGTCCAGCTGGGCTACACCCTGGAATATTTCAGGTGCTGCCCGGCTGGTGCCAACACATCTGGTCAACAACAAGCCTCCTGACCATTTTCTTTCATGTCTGTGTTTCTTCATCTGCTATTATGGAGATAATGTAAAAATGTTAAATGTCTGAACAAAAATGTTTTGCTTTACATATCGTACTGTATGTACACTCTGTGTCTCGCTGCTTAGGGTATTTTTCAGAGGGATATGGCGGAGGGGGAGGAGGCGATGAGCCAAGAGGACTGGAAGGAGAAGTGTGTGGTCCTGGAAGCGCTGCTCATGAAGTTCAGAGTGCAGATCATCAAGATCCGAGAGCTCACAGCAGACAAGGTTGGCTTGAGTACATTCATCTTTGCGAGATAACCCCGGTCAAAGGAACAGGTGCAAATCTATTTTGCAAGAAAAGCTATGCTGATGATTGACAGGCAGATACAGTTTGTTGTATCTGAAAGAGCAAAGACGTGATGGCAATACCGAATTACGGCAATGCTGAAAATGCTGTCATATGGAAATGATACGGTAAAATATCCCAGCTGGCCATCATCGGTCCAACAAACAGAGACTGGCTGTCTTTTAGCAGATGTGTGTATGCGGCACGCGATGGACATTTTTAGAGAAAACTCCCTTAACTGGGATTAATTTGGTTTTAAAGCTGAAGGATGAGCTCGTCAGTGAACGAATACTCCAAATATGATCACAGACTGTATTATGACAGATTGCATTGTAGTGTTGAATTGTCCAGAAGACAGACAGTACCAAAATAAAGAGGAAGAAAAGGGAAGAAAAAAGCGACTGTCAGTTGACTCGGCTACAGCCAATATCCAGTCGCCTAACTGGAATTTGTTTGAAGATAATGCTGAATTAAAACACACATTACTAATAAAACACTGGATCCAATGATTATCCTTTTCCCATGGGTGGCTTGTGTATCTTGTAGTATTACACTCAACACTTAGCAGACTTTGCCCTCTCCTTCAAGACCAATTTGAAGGTCAGAGTGATAAAAACAGCATGTAGAGCTGTTAATTTTATGTGTCTTGCTGCCATTGTTTATTATTAACAACATTTAGAGAAAGATACAGGTATATGGGGATTCTAAATATCACATTATAGTTTGCTTCCAACTATCCTGTCACATTTGACTCCTGAACTCACCTTTACATCGCTGCCTTTTTTAAGTTTACCCCAAAATGTGTTACATCTTTAAGGAAAGTATTGTCAGGAAAAAGAGAAAGAGCTGCCTCGTCTCATCTTGCTTTGACTTCTGCAGTAGCCTCTGCTCTGGTGTTACCTCGTCATCAATTGGCCGACTGCAGCTGGTCCAAAACGCTGCAGCACGGCTCCTAACTGGCACACGCAAGCGAGATCATATATCTTCTATACTTGCATCATTACCTGGCAGCCAATCAGCTTTTGAATTGAGTTTAAGATCTTAACACTTGTTTTTAAGACGCTGCATGGACCAGCCCCTACATATCTTGCTGATCTCCTAACCTGGTATTCTCCCCCAAGATCCTTGAGGTATGCAGACCAAATGCTTTTGGTTGGTCCGTAGATCCAGACTAAAACACAGAGGAGACCAGACATTTGCCGTGACTGCCCCCAAACTGTGGAATACATTGCCTTTGCATATCAGGTCCTCCCCGACACTGGATACTTTTAAAATCCGTCTAAAGACCCATTTTTATTCTCTGGCTTTTGATCCATCATTAGTTTGTTACCATTATTCTTTCTATGATTTTATTCTCTTCTAAAACTTCTGCTTTGTCCATTTTATTGTACAGTACTTTGGTCAACACTTGATGTTTTTAAACAAGTGCTATATAAATAAATTTAAACTTGAACTTAAACTTGAACTAGTTAGAAGTATACTGCAGTAAGTTGTGCAGTATTCATGTCCAGTTATTTACGACTCGATCCCGATTATCCACCAAAACCAGTTCTTCCAGAATCAGAGATTATGCAAACAAACTTATGTTCAAGGGCAACAGACAAAGGAAGTGGTGCTGCTTTGACACACTATAACAAATGATCTCTGGGAAGGGGAAGAAGGTCCTCGCATGTATGGGAAGATGATGCGCATTCTCAAACTGAGTGGTGCTGTGTCTGGTGGGCACAGAACGGGCCGTCCCTCCCAGCTGGCCGACACTGGGCCGGCCCAAACTGCTCAGTGGCCTAGATCTGAAGCGGCTCTCCAGGGATGCTGATTAGAGCTCTAATGTAAACAGCAGTCTGACCACAGGGCTGCGCTACGAAGTGCATGATGGGATTGACCCAGCTCCAGTCAATTACAGACTCAAAGTAAGCTCAGCTGGACAGCAAAACAAACTCCCGGAGAGACTTGGAAGAGAGATTGGCTTCGGTGGGTTTTTGCAGCCCACGTAGCACATGTGAAAGTCTCTGCCGTGTATTTTTGGCTCTATCCATCCTGTTTGACAGGTTTACGGCCTTTTTCCACTCAGCAGTAGAAAACACACTGTTAAACACACCATAACACACACTGTGTTTTTCTTCTTTGGTGTGTTTACTCAATCCTAGCTCTGCTCTTTGGAGGTTACATGCCGTGTAAAAACAAAATATAAGGTGAAATCAGGGAGATGAATCCGCCTGACAGAAATTTTGAAAAATTGAGGAAATTGTAGTAAAGTTAGAAATCATCCATCACTCAGTTTTATTAACTGCTTATCTAACTGAGGGTCACAGGAGGGCTGGAGCCTACCCACAGACAGGTCTGCGGTTTGTCAAAGGGGGTCAAAATGTTTTTTTAAGTTACCTCATGGATCAGTTTAATCAATCGGAAGCTTCCACTGACTTATTTTTTGCTACGTAGCCACACGGAGGAATTTTACAGGTGATTTGTTAAGCTTTTTCTTATTTTTGTCATTTTTTTGGTCGTTTATACTGTTACAACAGCATGTGCTCATGTTTGAATCATGTAAAGCTCCTCTAGTTGTCTCGTCCCTTCAGCCTCAGTTCTGTTAGGAAGCCAGTTCTGAGAACAGAAGCAGACTTGGTCTTGATGGGGACGACAGAGGCAGCTGTAGTGTGTAATCTTGGTAGACATCAACAAAGCCTTTATCCTGCATTAAACTGTTGCTCAGCACCCTGTAATATTTGGTCAGTATGACTGCTCTAAATCTGATGAAGAATAACAGTAATCCTTAAGTCTTGACTGCATACCAAAGATGACTGATGTCATTTCCCAAGGATCCAGAGTTCAGTCAGAGTTCAGCAGCATTTGTAGAAACACCAACACAAATAATGATATTGAGAAAAAAAACCAACCCAAAAGCACATGTTAGTATTCAAGTAAAGCCAAATAAGTTTAATTTGAACAAACAAATATGATTCTGAATCATCCACGTCCTTTAAAATTCCCAGTCTCATTTGGATCCCTTTTAATCACTTATTTTATTTGATAAAAAGTTTAAGCGCAGTCCAAATACTGTGTACACGTACTGTGTAATATGTTCTGACTTTGCTCATGTGGCTTTGTTGTGTAATGACCGGTCAACATGTTTTCACTGACCTCGTAATGCTCTGAGCTCATCACGTTAACATCCAGACCCCTGCTGATGTGTTTTTCTCTGCTGTGGCTCCCACCGCCTCAGCCCGAGCTTGTTGTTTTTAAAGCCGTGTGGGGGCGGATGGACGTCACTGCAAAATCCCCCTAATATCGCTTCACAGAGGTAGACTCATAAACCAGTGAGGAGTGGGTTTAAAAGACTTAATTAGGAGCAGTGATTCATTCTACATTTCAGATTCCCAAATAACTGGTGCTAAATAAAACTGTTTACTGTTTCCGATGTATTGATGGCACTGCAGCATGTGCATAAAAGCAGATCGCAGGTTGTGGCATATGACCCTGAAAGAGGTAAAATGCTGGTAATACTGTAAGATCTAGAAAGTGCTGTTCCTGAAAAAGGTTCAACAAACTATGAGACCAGTCCATCAAACTCTGAGCTGAGTTAGTTCAGTCAACCCCGAGTATGAGCTGAGCGTGTGTGATTCACTCTGGCAACGGATAAAAAAAAGAGGAGAGTCTCCATTTTAATCCAGCCGACCAACATCAGTGGATGTCCATGTGGACTGTGATATTTATGTTATGTTATAATTTAATTAGACTGGACCTCTCTGTCATCAATAAAACATATGACCCTTTTATATTGTCCGTAATCACCATTTGTCCAACTTCAGTGGGAATCATTAGACGGAGCCCGAATCCTAATTTTATATTTGATAGAAAATGAGAATAAAAATATGGAGAAACAGGTCAGATACAGTTTACTTATGGACCTGAAATATGCGTTAGAAGCTCTGTTTGACATCATTTAGTAGCCATGTTTCAATGTGTGGACACTTTTTCATATGAAGTGCAGTCAGAATACAGTTACACTGTCTGCAGCCTGCTTTGTGGTTATACAAATGCAAGGTACAAAAAGAACTCCTGCTTAACTGGGATTTCAGTGTTTGTACAAAAGTAAACTTTTGCAAATGAATGTGCTTTGATACTTTATGGACAATGAGATAAAACTGAGTGTCAGTCAGCCACTGCAACAGCAGCAGGATGGGAGGAGCCAGAGAGAAACAGTCTGTTACCCCGGTAACTGAACCAAAGTTTAACTTTGACGCTGAACTTTAGAAAAGAGAAACGGACAAAAATCTACAGCTGAATTAACAGTAACAAAGACGGGAAAAATGGCAATGGAGGAAACTACAAGCACAAAACGCCACATTCAGAGCAACCTTCAAAATAAAACAGGAAACACATGGAAACGAGACAACAGCGGGGTCAGTGGCTCGTGTTTATTACTGTATCAAAATGTTCTGATACAGTAATATCAGAACATTCAGGCTTGAGTCAGAGCAGACGGTGTGCTGGAGGGTGTGCAGTGTAATATGACAGGCCGTCCGTATGAACACGCAAACAGAATGAAGATTTGTAGAGAAAGGGTTAAGGGGTCAGAATGACCATTTTTGGGAGAGGAATGCAGGAGTAATAGGAAAGGGATTCAAAACACAAAGGAAGAGGAAAACTAAGGAGCCATGGATAATTACATCTGCAGTGGGTACAATATATGTCCATTTTTTATTTTTATATTTATTTTTCCTTTTTGTTATAGTTTTTATTATTGATCAACCATCAATATGTTGCAGTTTCTTGTGTTTCTTATTGTAGGTTTCCCCCCTCTTTCTTTGCAGAATTACCTTGAAAGAGGATAACGAAGGTTTTGAATTTGCCGTTCCACAAAACTGGAGCATGAAATGAGTTGACGGCAGTCTGGGTAGACTTGGCAAATTACTGAAATCCTAGAAAGCCTGTATGAGGTGACTGAGAGGGAAAACGGGGGAGGAAGAAAAAAAATGAAGCCTTGTGTAAGGATTGAACTGCCCAGGGGAGGAAATACCCAGTTTAGTAAATGTGTGTGTGTGTGTGTGTGTTTGTGTGTGTGTGTGTGTGTGTGTGTGTGTGTGTGTCACACAGGAAGTGAGTCTGAAGCTGAAATGTTCAGTTATTCTGTGGGTGAACCTGTGTGCATGCAGGTCAAGTTAAATTCACGTCTAAACTGTTTTCACTGAGACTTTGCGCAAAAGTGAAAACTGATGTTTTGTGTGTGTGTGTCTCCGTGTGTGTGTGTGTATGTGTGTGTGTGTGTACAGATATTTGGATTTGGGAGGCATGTTAGTTTTGGCCAGCGGGGTCTCTCAGCTGAAACAGTAGGCTACACATCTCCTTATGAAGACAAAGCGACCATGTGTGTTACATTTTCTATATATCAGCCTTCTCCCTCCTTTTTTTTTTTAAAGTAATGCGTTCATTCACTTCTTCTCTTGTGTCCATGTGCCTGTGTGTCTGTCTCAGGAGAGATTCTCAACCTCCCTATAGAGTTTTGGAAAAGAAAAAGACAGGATGCTAAATGTTAAAATGAAGTAGCGATAAAATCAAAACACACAGGAGGTGAAATTAGTGGTCAAAGTTAGGGAGGTGTGGCCACTTGACTGGCACATGCCCCAGCTTCACCCATTCAGACCTTGAAAATGGGCCTGTTGGCTGTTTGGAGCATTTTAATTAAATTATCTGACAAGTTATTTGTGTGGTGCTGTAAGCACGGCCAGATCCGGAGTAACAAAGAGTATGTTTGCGTCAGACGTGTTAGGATATCAAAGATAATACACAAACACACACATACTATGTTGCCACAGTATATGGATCCATATTCTGATTTGGCACAGGTTTCCTGCCAGATCCCCTTCCTGACACAGTCCTCCCATTTATCCAGGCTTGGATAGTCAGATAAATGTGTTATCCTCCAAACCATTGTTTTCATGGCCTTCTGCGATTGTCTTTGTGGATTCCCTTCTTCTCTTTTAATTACAGTCAAGACCATTGTTTGTTATTTCAGATGCTATTCTTTCTGTTAGTATTTGTGCATCTGTAGTCCCACATGGGATATCTGGTCACCCTAAACACATCCCCTCCAAGATGTTTATGTTTAGATTTTGGTGTTTGACATTTTAATATTTTATCTGTCTGTTACTTAACACTTATTTAAAGGTACAGCTGAGTATTTCCCAGCTGCTGTTAAACAGCTTGAATCTCTCAAGCTCCAAGAATATTCACTGTTCGCTTTGGTCTTCTGGTCCAGAAACGTATATTTTTGGTCCTTGTTGTGTTTGCAGACAAAGTGAGAACTCAGTGTTTTGCTGACTGCTTGAGGTTTCATTTCAAAATATTTAAAAATATCCTTTTTGCCGAATGATTTCTTCGACATTGACAAGATTTCCACATCATTGCACAGCAGTGGTTTCTGCTATGGCTCTATAAAAAGGTCAGTGTTTGAGCGGGCGAATACTATCGACCCTTGCAAATGTTATCTGATAACTTTATTAAAAAGAAAACATCATTGTTGGGCCCAAAATGCTAATTTTAATGCCTCAAAATGCAGATTTGAGACACCAATCAGTGACGTGATATGAGAGAAAGTGTCTCAGTTTAAGCACTGCGCACAAAGCTTTCCGCTCCTTCTTTGCTACACATAAACATCCGCTTGCAATTTTAGTCTCTGGCTGCCCAGTCACAGCCACATAGATGCCTACGGCTAACCATAACATTTTCAAACAGATGTTGCTTTTCCTCATGCGTGTCCGTCTCCACTTTGCACGTGCTGGGGTTCTGTTTTTTGGACAGCTATGGTATGTGCCTGCCCCAGAGTGTGCCAAAGAAACTTAGATTGTAAGGGAAGCCCAACTGGCATTGCTATATTTTTTCAAATCATATATCTATTGTTACAGTGGTGGATCCTCATAGTAAATGTGGTCAAAGTTTCATATAATGAGGTCAAACTTTGTACAAGTAATTCCTGTGGCCCAAAAGCTGCACACTGCACACTCTAATAGGTCTGTTTCTGAGGCTTTTCCTGCTCGTCGGTCTGTTTGAGGTCACAGAGAGCTAAAGAACTAACATGGCCGTCTCACACACAGCTCTGACTGGGAGCACAGAAGCCCCACCCGCCTGATCAGAAGAAAATGGCTTGAAGTGAAGCAGAAGCTAAAACAGCTGATTTCAGACTTTGTGTGAACTGCCAGAACCATTCAAATAATAATTAAGATTATTCTGAACTGACTGTCATGAAATGAACGTTCTAGATCGCCTATGAAATGTAAAATATATGTCCTTACTTAGTTGCTTGTACTTAATGTGTCAATAAAAGTCTTTGTCAGCGTTAGCCCCCGGTGCAAGTTACCATACTGGGTACGTCTGTGGTGTTAAACCCATTTTAACTGTAAGGTAAGCACTGTGGGTCGCAGCCTACAGAAAGAGGCTTTGTGAGCTGGCTGTCTGGCCTGCGGATGGAGTGGTGGGGGAGGGATGGATGGATGGAGCGAGTTCAGGGGGAGGTTGGCCACAGGGCGTCAGTTGTGGAATTCCAGGAATGGAAGTTGAACTGGATTTCAGATTTTGCATTTGGACGGGGAGTCAACTGCAGAGGTGATAGACCTGAGGCTGAGGGAGAGCACAGAGATCACGTGTACGTGAGCGCCAGGGCCGGACGCGATGAAGCGGCAATAGCAGTGCTCGTATTGTGCCTGAATACAAAGAGAGTAGCAAGGCGTTACTCTTATGGCGTCCTAAGTGAGCTGTACAGGATGTGAAACACACACGCCCAGGTTGGGTTCATCCTATATATAACATCATGAAGCAAACACACACTTACTCGAATGCTCTGATACGCAGCAGTTAATGTGTTTAAGCCTTTGTATACACTGTTATGTCTGGTGTGTGCGTAAAAGTCCGTGTGCGTGTCGACTCCAGCTGTAGCCTACAGTATACATGGCCTGTAATTAACATGGCGTGTTCAGCCAGATGCTATATCTGTCATTGAGAGAGGCACATGTGGTCGGTCGTTTGTGGTACAGCCGAGGATCTATATAGGGAAGAGAAAGACTGCATTTGTGTGTGATATGCATTGACCTTTATTCATGTCTGCTCTTCATCGCAATGCGCTTTTTCCTGGAGTAAAAGTAATCCTTAAAAGTAATGAGGTTCACGGGGACAGCAGCAGTAGGTGAAGAAAAGTTTGCTGCATCTGTGTTATTGTTGGATTCATCACAGTTTGTCAGTTTTATCAGGACAAAATAGATCTTCAAAAACCAGATGTGCAAAAGCTCTACCTCAACTGTCCAAATACTGAGTTGAATGCACCCACAGCCTTTTTCCAGATGTGGACATGCAGTGACATAATCCTATAAATTCTTCTTCCTAGAATCCGCTTCTGTGAAATGTTGTTCAAATGTCAGGTGGAACAGCGGTTGTGTAAAAGGCCTCGCTTCCACTTTGGTCCAGAAAACGTTGCGCGGTGGAAACAGTGTGGGTGTCTGGCAGGGTGTGGCTTCCCGGATTTGGCTTGAGATTGGTCCACTTCTTCTGGTCTCTACAAGTGAACAGAAGCAGGGGAAAACTGGAGCTCAGCCATGCCTGTCTCCAGGCTAAAAACAGATGTCGCTCTTCACTGCGGTTTCCATCAAGTTTGGATATGGCAGCTACTAATTTAAGTGCTAATTTGTTGATTTCTACGGAGTAACATAAGACAAGGAGCTATTCACAGCGCATAGCTGGCACCGTGATGTCACACGGCTGCAAATAGAATGATACTTTATTAGACTTTTAAAGGAAGAAATTATTTTTGATCAACATAAAAGCAACTGATACATTTTCCTCAAAAAATATAAAAATTGTAATAATTGTAAAACATATTTTACATATATCATACACATAATGTTAATGCGAATATAAACAATAGGGTTTTTTTTACAGTAATTACATAAACAAACACAATTGTGTCTGAGAGTTAAATTGAGTCACTTAAAATCCAGTGAGCTGTTCAAGTTTGTCAGAAAATTGCTTACTGACTTTATTTAAGGGATAATTTTAAGGCAATATAAAGGCTTATTTTGTAAACTGACAGAAATCACTTTAATAAAGAACAGTGGTCATACACATATCTAAGTCCTTCAAGAAAACTTACATTGCAATCCATACAGTATTAGAAGGATGTTCAGCACACATAGAAACCCCGTTCATTGTGAACAGATACAATTGCCTCAACTTTACCCACAAAAAATGTTTTTTGCATGTCCTCACTGTGTCTGTGTGGGTTTTCTCCGGGTCCTCTAGTTTCCTCCCACAGTCGAAAGACATGGAGTTAGTGGGGTTGGTGATAATAAATTTCCCGTAGGTGTGAATGTGAGTGGGAATGGTTGTCTCTCTGTGACAGACTGGTGGCCTGTCCAGGGTGTACCCCACCTCCTGCCCTATGGTTGCCGTGCAACCTTAAATTCGATGAGCAGAAGTTAATGGATGGAAAGTGATGCCGGTCCATTCTCTTTGTTATTATTAATAAAAAGGACCAGTGATGTACATATACTATACACCACATGTTAATTACAGATTAATTTTTTTAAATGCATTTTGTACATATGTGGACATGTCGAGGAATATTTTTGCCATGGTGGTTGCTACACAGACAGTTTCCATCTACAGTCCTGCATATTTTCCTGCTCTAAGCTTCTGAGGTTGGAGAGAATTTCCTCAGAAGACAGTGGTTGCTACGCTGCTTCCGGCACTCTGAGCTGAGGAATTTCAGAGGAATGTTGTTCATAAAGTCATCCCTCTGTCTCGCTGCTCATTCCCACAGTTTTTTTTAAATCTCATGTCTGTGTGTGTGTGTGCGTGTGTTTAATCCGTGTGACCTTTTGCTGTTGTTTTAGCACACTCCTGCTAGCTTCCACATGTACTGCTGTGATCTTAGCACACAAAGAGCTACTTGTAACATTGGC